>NW_021167080.1:1201213-1256628 GCF_003711515.1 Sodiomyces alkalinus F11 | reverse complement strand
AATACACACACACGAGATTTCTGCTCTACTAAGTTAATCATTCAAGTGCCTATTTGACGTGTGACATTATCCCCGCTATAGCCGAGTACTATTAGCTTTACTATAGAGGTTAAAGTTAGTCTACGGCGGGGTAAAGAATAGATTAAGATCCTAGCTTTACTTAATAGTAGTGTAGAATTTAGTCTAATCGACCATTTTTTTTAGGAGTTACCGGCGGCTTAGCGGCTAGCCTAGTATAGAATCTCTCTTAGACTTTAGGTGGAGCCGATATCCAGATTCGGACTTACGGTATTACTACTATACTTATTAAGGCGACCGATAGTTAGTCGGTTACTAAACTATAGAAGGAGAAATTTCGAATTATTAATATTAATACGAATATAAAATATAAAATTATCCTAGGCAGTACTTAGCTTTACGCCGTTAACCCTACTATTAACTAGCGGACTAATAAGTAGATTTACCCTTTATCCCCCGATTATTTTTCTTTTATCTTTATACCGAAGTAGATTCATTCGGCTAAACGTAACGCGCGTTATACTATTATTTTATCTATGAACGAATATCTTTCTTCTTTACCGCGGATTAGCAGAATTATATTATGGGCTACTTAATAGGAGGAGCCTAATGATCTAACCGTTAATTCTAATATTCCTCCCTATTTACGTAATATTCCTACTATTTATTACGAGTTTAAAGATATTTTTAATATCGATTAAGCAGCGTTACTTCCTAGTCACTAATAATAGGATTATACTATTTAACTAAAGGATAATAAGTGCCTACTATTTAGACTAATTTACTCTTTATCTAATACTAAGCTATAAGTCCTCCGTGAATATCTTACTAATACTTTAGGTAATTAGTGGATACGACTCTTTAGTAGTCTAGCTAAAGCCCCCGTATTATTTATTCTAAAGAAAAATAGTAAGTTACGTTTATATATCGACTACCGCGCCCTTAATAAGATGACTAGGAAGGACTATACTCCCTTACCGTTAATTAGTAAGATACTCGACCGTTTAATTAGATTAAAAATCTATAGTAAATTAGACCTTAAGGATACTTATTATCGACTTCGAATTAAGGAAGGTAATAAATGGAAAACGGCTTTTCGCACGAAATATAGTCACTTCGAATACCTTATTATGCTTTTTAGACTTACTAATACCCCCGCTATATTTTAACAGTATATTAACTAGGCACTCTCCGGTCTTATTAATACTATTTATATTATTTATTTAGATAATATCCTTATCTATAGTCGTTCCCTTACTAAGTACCGGCTGTATATTAAGTAGGTCCTACGCAGATTACGCGAATAGGACTGATATATAAACGCTGAAAAATATAAATTTAAAATTAATAAAGTAGACTTCCTAGGGTTCTGCTATAGCCTAGCAGGTATTAAGATAGACCCTGATTATATGGATACGATTATTAATTAGCTATAGCCTATAACTATTCGCGAAATTTAAGTCTTTTTAGGATTTACGGGGTTTACCGGCGTTTTATTTATAACTACTCTAAAATTATATAACTATTCACGGACTAATTACGGATTAGCGGCTATATACTAGCCGAACTATTAAAAGATTTTTATCGTGCTTTTAAATAACTTAAGGATACTTTTTTTTAATACCTGTTTTACGGTATTTTAATCCCTTATTCCTAATACGTCTTAAAACTAATACTTTTAATTTTACTATTAGTACTATCCTAAATTAACTAGAGGACCGCGTCTAATACCTAGTTACTTTCCTTTTATGTAAGCTTAAAGGCGTTAAATTAAAGTATACTACTCCTCATACCGAGCTTATAGCTATTATAGAGGCGTGTCGTTATTAGCGTTACTACTTACTCTATAACGCCTCCACTATTAACGTCCTAATAGACTACCTTAATTATTAGACGCTACTAGATAAACCTAAGCTTAGTAGTAAATATATACGCTGGCTTAACGAATTAGGCACTTATAATATTCGTATTATTCACTAACCGGGTAATAAGAACTCTACTAATAGTCTCTTATAAAATCCTCTCTATCTTCCTACTTCTAATAAACGTCTTATTACTACTTAGGAGGTACTAGATAATTTTATATCTAAATTTCGAGTCGCCCCCGCCTAAGCACCGGATAACTAATAGCTACCTAATATACTTAACGATATTCATTAAGCTTAAAAAGAAGATAATTTTCTAATTTCCGGTAGATAGTTAATAGTTAATTAGCGAGAGCCTAATCTATAAACCCGTGGTACCGATAGTCTTATTCGATTCTGCGGTAAGGTCTATATTCCTCGATCTTGTAAGCTTTAGTTAATAATCCTTTAATTACACTACGATAACCCGATTATAGGTTATTAGGGAATTATAAAGATATTAAAACGAACCTAATAATCTTTTTATTAGCCTAGAATATTAACAGATATTCGCTAGTGGGTACCTAGTTACCCTCTTTATTAATATACTAAATCTCGTACTTATACTCCTTATAGCGAACTAGCCCCTTTACTTATTCCGACATAGCTATTTTAGTAAATTTCAATAGATTTGATTACCGGCCTACTACTTATTAAGTGGCCGGGGGGTAAACAGAAAGATACTATTCTTATAGTTATCTATAGACTAGTTAAATATTCCCTTTTTATTCCTACCTCTAGTAAGCTTATAGTTAAGGGGTTAGCGACTACCTTATAGCACTATATTTTTAAGGTATATAGTCTGCCCGATAGTATTATCTCCGACCGTGGAAGTCTTTTTATAAGTGCTTTTTAGCGTACGCTATACGGCTTACTATAAGTTAAACGCCGCCTTTCTACTACGTACTACCTATAGACTAATAGCTAAACTAAACGTATTAACTAAATTCTTAAGTACTACCTTCGCTCCTACGCTATATAGTAATAAGATAATTAGGTTATCCTTTTAGACCTTGCCGAATTTATATATAACACGTTATAATATTCCGCCACTTATTATTTACCCGCTAAGGCCCTAATAGGTTATAACCTGCGCGGCCCTTATACTCCTATACTATAAATTAAATAGCCTTTTATGTTAGTAGAAAAGAGAGTAAAATAACTATCTCTTAACCACACGTTAATCTATAAGTAATAATTACTTAGTAATCGGGTAATAGCTAACTATTATAACCGTAAACACACGCTAAAGGAGTTTTATTTACACGATAAGGTTATAGTATCTACTAAAAATATAAAAATTATACGCCCGAGTCGAAAATTATTATATAAATATATTAGGCCTTTTAAGATTATTAAGGTAATAGGTAATCACCGGTTAGCTTATAAGGTTAACCTTCCTAAGTATTTTCGGATTTATAACGTTTTCCCTATTAGTTTACTTAAGCCTTTTAACTAAGATAGCCGTGGAGCGCCGGCTAAGCAGCTATTAGATATTAAAAGGGAAAAGGAGAATAAGTTTAAGGTTAAAAGGATTTTAGGTATACGCTAAAACCGTACGCGCCGCTACCGCGAATTTCTTATTAAGTGAGAAGGTTATTCTATAGAAGAAAATACTTAGGAACCTAAGTTATATCTATATAAAGATTTAGTTACGGAGTACCTCTTTAATTAGGTAACCGCTAATTTATAGTTATTAGCGGTATAGTAATATTATTATTTTACTAAATTAACTACGTTCCTTTATATTACTATTTTATAGCTAATAATCTCTAGCCGCCTATTTACGGTCTTTTTATTATTATTAACCGCTATTTACGGACTTTATATTAAAGTAAAATATATATAACCGCTAAGTCCTAGTTATTTACCTATTAGCTAATAATCTAAACATAAAGCCTATATTTTCTTCTAGCTAGTCTAAACCTAGCGATAATATTCGTGTTCTAGTCTAAACCTAGACGCTAATCTCCTGCTAGGTACTAGATATTTATATATTATCTATTCTTTTAGCACTGGTCTAAACCCGGTACTTTTTATTAGTCTAAACCTAATAAACCTAACCCTAACTAATTACGGATTACCCCTTAATCCACGATATCGTTAAAATTATAATACCCACCCTTATAATAACTAATTAATAATAGGTTATAAGTTAGGAGAATAAGGGGAATTACCCACCTATTAGTTATTAGTGGGGACTCCCTTATTATCCTCCTTATCTATAATATTACTATAGTTATTATTTACCGGAGGAGGGGGTAGCCTAGGTACTTGAGTAATAATAGTGGTTCCGCTATTATTAAATGCCTGACGACTTAGATCCTTTAGCCGATTTCTAAATTCCTATATAATGATTAGCCTTATCTTTATAAGTTAACCACTAGTTAACCTATACTAATTTTATCGGTTAGAGATTTCTGCTTATCCTGAAATAACCTAATAAAAGATACTTAGGCGTTAGTATACTTATTTCGTTTTTCTTATAGCACTAATAATTATCGTAATATATTAGTAACCGCTACGCTACTATTAGCCTGCTACTCGGCTATAATTAACTATTGCTAAACTTACTCTTAGCGCTCCTCTTCTAACTTAGTAGCAGGAGGCTTCTAACCTAATAGCTATATCTTCTTATAGTTTAATATACGCTTACCTAGGCGCTATAAGTATTATAACTTACTCTATTCTATTTTTAGAAATTATTACCTAATAGCTAACCCGCGGGTATGTACCTTTAAGCTTATATCCGCCTTATATTAATATTATTTAATTCTATTACGGAGATGTATAATTTTATCTAACTATATATATAGTATCTAAAATTAGTTAGTAGTAAAATAGCTATAGACTAGCCGATATACCTTTATATAGGGCTTTAATCCCTATTCTATATAATATATATATTTAAGCGAAGCCGCTATTATACTAAGTTAGTAGCTAATCACCTATTACCCCCTATTTAACTACTTTACTTATAATCTCTATAACTATATAAAGGGATTTAACTACTACTAGGGTATTACTTTATTATCCGACTAATACACCGCACGCACGGAACTAGAAACGGATTATATCCTTATTCTACGGGCGGATATAAAGTATACACCCGGGATAATATACTCTATCCGGGCACGACTCTGGCCAGCCAGTACTATAGGACTTAGACGGATCTAGGATTTGATATGCCCTATCCGGGCACGACTCTGGCTAGCCAGTATTATCGGACCTAGGGAACCTAGGATTCAAAGGGTAACCTTTACTATAGTAAAAGAGGTGTAATAAAGATATCTTATCTAAGCTAAGGGGGCGCGCCCCCGGGATTTAAGTATCCACGGGTGAACCCCGTGGAATCCTTGGCTTTTACGTATAGGAACCCGGGGGATTCCCCGGTATTTACTAATTATACCCTAGGAAAGCTATAGTGTACCCTAGGGAAGCTATAGTGTACCCTAAAAGTACCTATAGCGTACCCCGTGGGTGCTATAGCTTATACTATAGAACCGTTAGGGTACCCCGTAGTACGCCCTGGTATTCTTAGTGGAATCCGGGGCGTATTAAATACCCCGGGTAATAAAGCCCTACGTCCCGCGGGCTTTCCCCGGTAACTATAGTGGCCTTACTTAAGGCTTATCGCGGTTATACTAGTAAACCGCGGTGTAGTTAGTAAGGATAGAAAAAAAATATTCTTACGCGGCGGTGCCCTATAGCGACCGCCGCTATTATTACCTATTACTTAGCTAGGCGGTAAAAAGAGAAAAGAAAATAAAAGGAATATACCGATACCTTAGCGTCCTGTCTTCACGGTATACCTTAGTGAATTCCTATAACGCCGCGAACCTTTCGCGCTATTCCGTGTAGTTAATTTAAAATAGTTATACTATTATCGTCCTCCCTGTCCGTTACGACTTATACTTTATCCGGGAAGCCTTAGAGGTTAATATTAACCTCTAAGATAGTGGATACTTTATCGATTATTATCGTATCCGCTAGCTTAAGTAGGTTAGTAGGGTCGATATCGCTAAACGCTAATAGTCCGGCATGAGTACGACTAGCGTGCTATCGTTTAAGTATAGTGCACGCTAGGATAATACGGGTTATTAGTTTACAGTCGGCTATAATACGGTTTACTAGCTACTCTTTATAGCCGGCTAATAGTTTACTATCGTCTCCGAGAGGCCTTAAGTGCATAAGCTTTCCTATACGGAAAGAGCGAACTACTATTATTAGGTCTAATATATTCTATATAGCGCTAAGGGCGATAATATCTTCGATTATAGAGTAAAGCTATTTACCGGCTAGGATTAGTAGTATAGTTCCGTGGCCACGCTAGTAGACTATAATAAGGTCCTAGTTACCCTTAGCGATTATAGAGAATAAGGGCCGCGCGTCCTTATCGCGTAATTATACCCCGAAACACTTGACCGTGTCTATAAGGAGTTTCTCCCGGGACCCTTCTACCGCGATACGCTTAGCCGGCGTTATTATTCGTTTATACGCGTTTAGTACGGGCCGCTTAAACGCCTTAGCAGGCGTGGTGATATTCGGCGCGCCGCCTTAGTGTTCCTAACTAAAGAAGTTATTAACCGATAGGATATTAATAGCCTAGTCGTTATTATAGCCGGGGCCTATCGCTAGGCCCTTAAGGAACATTTTAGCTAGCTTATTATATTTCGCTACTTTTTTAGTATATTCTTAGGACTTACGGCGATACTCGTCTTCGGTGATAGTCTTACCTCGTATACCTGAAAAATTATATATAGCCTATAAGAGGAAGGTTTACTTCCGCTAGTAGTTTACTATATACTTAGGAATAGTCACGACATTACTTATAAGGGGGTTTACGGCGGGATCGGTAATTAGCGAGCTGCTTACCTCGGCGTTATTCTTTAGATTAGTGTATACGGTTAACCGGGGGCCTAATATAATAGCGGGGGAGTCTACGTTCTCGGCGGTAGTTTTCTAAGGCGTCTTAGTATATTTACCGGTATAGTTATACCGGGCGTCCATGTTATATCCTATAATATATTACTTAAATAGGGTTTTTAGCTAATACCACGACACGATATACTTACCAGCGTCTAGTAAATATTCGGGCTAAGGGTATTAGCTAATAATTAGCTTAGCCTTAACCTCGGTCACGCCTTAGTTTACTTAGGGATAATTAGGGGGAATAAAGATTATACGGTCTAGGTCGCGAGTAGCGGGATAGTCGTATCCTTAGGCCTTTACGAAACGACGGAAGTCCTTAAGTTTATTCTTATATATTTCTTTCCACACGGTAAAGCGTGTACTAAGAGTGGAGAGCTTATATTTAAGTCTCTCCTCTCCGCTATATAATATAATAGCGCGGAGGTATCCCTCCTTAGTAAGCCCGTGTCCGGCCCTCTTCGCGGTCTTAAACGCTTTCTTAAACGTTTCGCGGTACTTAATATCCTTCGACGGCTAGTAGGAACTAGGAAAAGGAGGGAGGCGGGCCTAGAGTATTATAGGCGCGCTATTATATTTTCTAGTGCCTAGTAGAGCGCCATGGTAACCGTGGTTATTACGACGGCCGGTAGAAGGCGTGTATAGGTGGTAGTCCTTCTATTCCTACTATTCCTTAGGGTTTATAAGCGTTACCTAGGGCGGTAGTAACGTCCGTCTTATATTATATTACCGGGGCGCTTAGCAATACCTTAGTAGTCCTTTAGTTCCGCCGTTTATACCGTGGTTCTTTAATATCCCCTAGTTATAGCACTTTAGGGGCTTCCGTTTTCTTTAAGGCTATCCTTAGATTATCTAATATCTTTTATCTCCCCTTGAAGGCGTCGATAAGCTCTTAAGCCTCTATAGCTTCTTTCGGTATCTAAACGTTCTAGTAAGCTAGCTATCCCTTTTATCGTATTAGGTACTCGGTTCGTAGCTAACCTCGCCCCTTACGTGTCGTCCTTTTATCCAGGATCGTCTTAATTTTATAGTGCTTATACGGGTCACACTATCGGTTATCGTCCTAGTCGCCTATATTAACCGGGCCTGCCTCGGCGTTCCGTCCGGGGAATAGGTCTTTACTCGGGTCCTTAGCCGGTAGTAATTAAGCGATACTAATAACTAAATAGACGTTTATTATACTAGGTAAGTTAAGACGGTACGCTAGCGGCGTTACCTGCTTTAAGACCTTAAAGGGGCCTATCCGTTACTAACCGATCTTAGTAGATAGCTTACTAGGCAGGCTATATCCCTAGCCGAGCCGGATATAGATTAGGTCGCCGGGGGCGAACCGTATATTACGGTGTTTCTTATTGTATAGCCGTTTTATATATATCTATACTATAGCGATAGCGAGCTTAGCGTTTTCCTAGAGTATCTCGCGCGAGAGCTACGGGCTAGTTTCCCCGAGGAGGTTAAGGGGGCCGTTAGTCCTTATACCGTATAGTATCTTATTAGGAGCGTATCCGAGTACCTCGTGGAAAGCGTTATTAAGATTAAACTATAGCGGCACGATAACTTTCGCCTATAGAACCTCGGGGTTTTAGGCGAGGAATATACGGATAGAGATCTCCACTGTTTAATTCTTTCGCTTAGATAGGCCATTTATCTAGGGATACTATACCGTAGAGAATCTAAGGGTTATACTGGTAGCCTTCTATAGCATCGTCTAGAAGTCGGAGAGGAATTTAGGGTCTTAGTCGGAAATAATAGATCGGGGGATCCCTTAGTTCCCGAGCTAGAGCGCTTAAAGCAGGGATAAAGTCTAATCCTAGGCGGTATACGTGCTATAGCCCGGAATAAGTAAGGTGGCCTTAGTGAACTTATTGGTAACGGTTAAAAGCGAATCGAATAAAGGGAAGCCCTCCCTTTACTAGGGAGAACCGGCTAAGGGAACCTCGGGTAAATTAATAATAAAGTCTATATCGATAGTATAGAAGGGGATTAAAGGCGTTAGGATAGGCTATATCTCGCTAAGGGGGCATTAGCGGTTAGTCTAGTTAGTAGCGTAAACCTAGTAGTTAGCGATATAAGACTCGACCTCCCTACATAACTTAGGGATAGCGAATCGGTTAATAAGATCGTGCTAAGTACGTTTAATGCCGAAGTAATAGCGTTCGTCGTGGGCGGCGCGGATAAAGTCTTATTATAGGGCGAAGGGGACGTAAAGACGGCGTTTACCGTTCTATTCTATAAAGTATAGGAGACTATTATCTAACTCGAAGGGGATCTTAATCCGAGAGGTATAGTCTCCTACCTAAGCGAGTATAGGGCCTTACCGTGGGTTTTTAACGTAACCGTCGTAGATCCTTTATCGTATATCCAGATCTATCTATAGTTCGTTAAAGTGGTGGACCGCTTAATTACACTAAATCCTTTTAAGTTCTCCTTCTCCTTTTTCTGCTATATTAGTAATAGGGAGCCGTGAAAGGGCGTTAGCTATTACGTTAGTCTTACTAGGGATATAGCGGTAGTCTAGCTAAAACTAGCTAAGGAATTCAGAGGAGAGGATAAGCTTTATATTTAACCGGGTTTTATCGGTGCTAGCTAGCGCCGTAGACTTTATAATTCCCACGGTGGCTGTATAGTCCGTTAGGATAACGGTCGGATTCCGGCGGGCGGACTAGATAATAGTTCGGGTCTTTCAGACGGCCTAAATAAGGCAGGCGACCTTTAATTCTATTAGTTAGTACTTCTACTTAGCGGTATTTAGCCCCTTACTAATATAAAGCACCGGGCGTATTAAGGTCTTACGAATGATTCCCTTAGCGAGCTATTCGGACTCGTTAACGAGCTAGAATAGTATAGCGGAGAAGCTGAGTTTTTTAGATACGTTAAGCTGGATAAAGAGAATCTTAAAGAGATGATAGTAAAAGAGGTAAATATTAGATATAAGAGCGTCCGTGATATCCTTAAACACGGCTAATTCCTCGGTAGTTAGTTTAAACACGGCGCGTCGAGTATACGCCTTACGGGCCTAGCCTATATCCTTTCTAAGCTTCCGTGCCTCCGTTAGGAGAGTGGTCTTCCAGTATTATAGCGGGCCGATATAGTAGGAAAACCGTAGAATAAGGTGCTAAAGCTATCCAGTTATACTAATCTACTATTCTAACGCTTATAGAGATCTCGGGGGTGATACCTTATAAAACGCCGCCGTGCGTTCCTTAGTATTTAATAGGCTAAGGGCGTCGACCTTAAATCCTAATAGCTAAACCGATAGGTATACGATAAAAGACTTACTAGGGGATATAGAGATCCTCTTACGGTTAAATAGGGCTAATACGGTGTTTAGGTGGCCGGCGTGCTTATCCTCGGAATCTGATACAATTATAATATCGTTAATAAAAGCGGCGGCGAAGCTCTTATACGGGCGGAGGAGTTTATCTATATACCGTTAGATATACGCTAAGGAATTACGAAAGCCTATTAGTATAACCTTAGAGTGCTTCTATCCCCGGTATAAAATAATAGTAAACCGTTCTTAATACGGCTTATATACTAGGAATTAATAGAAGAACGCCCTAGTATCCACTACGGAAATAGACTTCTTCCTACGGAGACGCCGGATAACCTTATCTTATAGCGGTATAGGGTATATATCGGGGATAGTAACCTTATTTAGAGTATAAAGGTCGATTACTATCCGGCCTTTACGCTTACTATTCACGGTACGCTATATAATAAATACGGGCGCTCCGAAGGGCGTAGGCTATATTAGCTATTCTATACGTCCCTGCTAGTATAGCCCGTTAAGGGTCTTATCTAAGAATTACTTATTATCATGACTAAGCGAGTACGCCTTTTAACTAATCTTTTAGTTATATTATCTGTTAATTAATAGAATCCGTATATATTCCTTATAAGGTATATCGACTACGCCTTAGTCGGTCTAAACTTTAGGGTATTTTTCTATAATCTTAGCGAAACGGCGGATAACCTTAGCCTCGTAGCGGTAGATTATTACGCTTTCTTTAGTGGTTTCCGTAGGAGCGTCGGGGCTTTTAGCGATACCGAGTTTACCCTTAGATATAAGGTGCCCCCGGAAAATATTACCGGTCGCTTTATCCGCCGGTAGCTTTATAGTCCTTAGTCGCTTTATTAGGATATCCCGGGCGTTATCTTATTCGATATAGAAGTATCTATTGGCGTGGAATAGTTCTACGTATTCTAGCCTAATACCTCTAGAAATAACTATTAGGCGGTCGCTCGCGTTAAAGATTAGTATTATACTCTAGTCGTTAAGGAGATAGTTCGGGGAACCCTTAATATCCGGGGAGAACTCTAGGGAATTAAGGTTAACGTCGAGTTTCTGGATAGGTATATACCCGTACTACCGTGGAGGAATTATAGTTCTTCCGGCGGCTTTAATCTTCCGCTAGATTAGGGAATGCTTAGCGAATACTCGAGCTAGTATAAGAAGGTCTTAGTATACTCCGATACGGATAGCGTTCTACGTGTTAAGGATATTTAGGCTATTCGGGCAGTTAAATTCTTATCCGAGGAGGAGACCGGCGTTAAGCCTCGGAACTACTTAGGCTCCGATATATAGTCGGCCGATCTTCGAGCTATTACCTACTATACTATAGACTAATACGGTAAAGGTGGCCTATCCTAGGGTCTTTATCGATTCTATGCTATATAGTATAGCCTATTTAGTAGGATCGACCTACTTATCGGGGAATCGACTTAGGAGGTACTAGCTTACTATATAGCGGGAGGCTCCTAAGTCGACGTAGATTTCGAATAGCGCGCCTATTAGCGTGCCACGGGCCTAGATCCGGGCGTATGTATAGTTATAAGGTCCGTTAGATAGATCCCTTACTTCCTAGAAGGCACCGTCGATTAGAGTCGAGTCCTATTTATCCTACGCCGCTAATCGGTATAGTTAGGCATATTTCTTCTTATATCGAAGGGTCTTATTATTAGATCTTATAGGTTAGTAGTATTTACTATACTCTCGGCGTACTTAATAGAGATCGGAATACTTAGGTATAAATCCGGGTCCGTTAGCGACCTAGTATAGTTAGTCGCTCTGTCCGTTACCCGCGTTACTATCGTCCTTAGAATCTATAGAACCTTTAGAGTCCACCTCGGCGTAGTAGTACTTATTCTTAGTTTTTATATCAGTATTATCTTCGGATATAGGTTCCGCGGCGGTCTTTTCGGCGGAGGCGTTTACCTGGTTACGGGGGCGGTCCTTAGGATAGTCCCTGTATCGATAGTTAGATTATTTATTAGCGTTATAGGTTAGGAGTCGTTAACCCTTATTATTAGTAAAGCGGTTAGCGTTAGGCGTAGGTAGGGTGCAGTTCTCGCTTTAGCGACGGAACTAGCTAGGGCTAAGGGAATAGCGATCTAGCTATAGTATATAATATCGCTCGGGTATAGGACTAGACTAGCGGTTATAGTACCTTAGAGCGGGCTACTATACTACTACGATAAGCGGTATAAAGCTATAGGATCCGCGGGTTCCTTAGTTAGCCCTAGCTAGGCTATATCGGTTAATATAGTGCTTTTATATACTCTAGGTATAGTTCCGATACTACCCTGGTATTAGGCTAGCTAGGGAGTTTATAAAGTCGGCTTATTTTACCTCGGGTCCTAGGCGGACTACGGTAACGGCTAGGTTAACGTTAAGCTTATCCTAGACGGTAGATAGGAACTTTTCCTTAGGTTTATTAAAGGTCTTAGCGAGTCGGACTACTTTATCGGCAAATACACGGATATTATAGCGGCTTACGATGTTTTTTAGGGTATATCTTTCCTTATATAGTCTATACTCGGCTTCTTTACGCGGGAGCCGGAATCGACTCTTTAGGCCGTCTTTTTAATCTTTTAGAGTGGCTTCCTTATTATACTACTCACGGAGTCCGAGGTCTATAGTTATTAACTATTTAGAGGATTTACCTAGGAGGTAATAGGAGATACCGCGTATAAGGGCTTCGCGATACCCGGGGCTTATACTAGTATACTATTCTATAGCGTCCGTAAAGCGGAACACGTTAAGGAAGATAAGCTTAGTTCTTTCCGTACGAATATCTTAAATAGCGGTAAAGTACTCCGGCGGGTCGAAATATCCGAGGTTATCCGCCTTAAAGCGGACCTAGGACTACTACGGCTATAATCCGCACTAAAGCTCTCCGATAATAGCGAGTAAGTCGGATTAGCGTATATATATTTAATCTCCGCCCGTAAAGGGCGGCTAGGTTAGCGCTAAAGGAGGAGGAGGCGTTTTATCCGGCGGTCCGCGGTCCTAGCGGGCGTTAGCGCGGATAGGTCCAGGTACGCCCGCGCTAAATACTATACTCTTAGTATTAACCGGGTAGTCGGCCGAGAAGGCGCGGCTAGGGGCGTTAAAAGGTTAGCGATTTATAGTAGGAGTATAGTAGGTAGTAGTCTTATCGGGAAAGATATAGGATACGGGCGATTAGTATAAAGGAGGATTTACTTAGGGAGTACGTTAGTTCCTCCTCCTTAATAGCAGGTTCCTTATCTATTATCTTTATAGTAGAATAGATAAGGAGCGTGGTTGGTTCTATATTACTAAATAGAGGGTTACCTAATACCGCTAAGTTAAGCGATAGCCTATTAAGTCCTGTTATAGCCTTTCGACTAGCGAAGGGTATAGCGGAGATAGGTCTAGTAGAACTTATCCCGGTTAGGCTATATTCCGCTAGTCCGTCCTTTAGCTTATCCGAGGTAGTCGGCGATAGCGGACTAGCGGTAAGCGCTTTAGCGATTTACTTACCCTTTTTCTTATCGGTTATATCTAAGCTTACTAGGATCTCCCGGTATTTCGGCTTATAGATAAGCTATTTTTCGAACGCTACGGCGAAGCGATTAGGATTAGTCGCCTAAATCTTCGGATACACGCCTTCTAGCATGATAACTAGCTTCCACGCTCTTCCCTTTAGGGTTACTACGCCGCTAGCTTTAGGGTTCCCCGGTATATTTATCGCCGATCGGAGGATATCGAGTAGCGTAATTTACTCTAGGAGGAGAACGTTTTCCGTGAGGTACGGGTAATCCTTATTAAACTTTAGGAGAGGTTAGGCTCCCCTTATATTTCACGGGAGGGGAGGATAATCGTTAAGAAGGTTTATATTAGTTATAGTATCGGAGCTTAGGATCTATAGTAACTGCCTTAGTATAGGTTAGTACGGGCGTTTTTCCTGCACCGTAGCTAACGACCATGGATTCCTTATATACTCCACACCTAAACCTAGTAAAGGGGAGGCGTTATCGCCTAACGCGTTAACGGGTTTATTAGTAAGCCTATATAGTCCGTATAGGCGCGGTCCTTATAGGTTATACCGGGCGGCGGTATACGAACCTTACCTAAAAGTATTAGTTATTACTATTTAATATACCCTATCTGGGTATAACTCTGGCTAGCTAGTATTATAGGACTTAGACGGATCTAGGATTTAATATGTCTTATCTGGGCACGACTCTAGCTAGCTACTACTATCGGACCTAGGGAACCCAGGATTTAAAGGGTAATCTTTACTATAGTAAAAGAGGTATAATAAAGGTATCTTATCTAAGCTAAGGGGGTGCGCCCCCGGGACTTAAGTATCCACGGGTAAACCCCGTGGAATCCTCGGCTTTTACGTACAGGAACCCGGGGGATTCCCCGGTATTCACTAATTATACCCCAGGAAAGCTATAGTATATCCTAGGGAAGCCATAGTGTACCCTAAAGGTACCTATAGCGTACCCCGTGGGTGCTATGGCTTATACTATAGAACCGCTAGGGTACCCCATGGTATGCCCTAGTGTTCCTAGTAGAACCCGGGGCGTATCACAGGATATACTAGCTAGTCTATTATTACCTAACTTAACCGTCCTATTATTTCTAGCTATAGAATTATTATTCGAATTACTAGTACTATTTTTATTTCTATTACTAACTTTATTACTAGTTTACTACTAACTACTACCTATTTCTCCACTAATTAGACTTATAAGCGCCGACGTATTATTATTCTCTATATCCGTACCCTAGGTACCGGACGCCTTACCGCTAATCCCCTATTAAACGCCGGCGGTACCACTTTTCTTAGGATAAGGTTTTTTAGGAGTCTTTACCGTACCGCTACCACGATTACCCTTAGGAGGTATAGTTATCCTATAGCTAATCAGCTATTACCTATATTTCTACTATAACTCTAGACGCACTTATAACGCTCGATAAATCTTTACCTAACTATAATAACTATAAATTTTCTCTATTAATCTATTCTATATTAGTTTTTATCTAACAGCTATCTAGCTATTACTCTCCTTTAAACTTAGATTTAAACAGAAGAATAGACCTATATATACTAAAGAAAAATTATAAGAGTATACTAAAAAAAAACTATATATACGTTAGCTACCCGTTACCCCTTTACCAGATTACCCCTCCTCTGCTTTAGTTCTAGCACGGTAATACTACCTATAGCCTTCTTAAGGGAGGAACGGGGGGGATACTTATAACCTCCTTCGGGAACCTAAAAAGAAAAAAGAAGAAGAAAAGGAAAAGAGGCTTATAGCCGAAAAGATCCTCTATATAATTACGGAGGCCCTATTTATCCTGCCTACCGTTTTCCTATTTATATATAGAAGGGCAGGCACGCCTTTATTACCGGTAACGTATTTCCCTATTTACGGAATAAATAATACGAACGCGTTTAATAAACGGGCAGATATTAGCCGTTTAATAATACTACTACTATCTAATAGTAGGTAAATAGCTATTTTAAAATTTTATTTTATACCTATTATTATATAAGGATATATTCCTTATAGACTTATTTTTTATAATAAACCTCTATAAACCACTATCTAATGTTACGGCCAGCGGCCAACGGGCCTGACATGCATCAGCGTGAAGGATGCACTGGTATGTAATATACTAGGGCGGGCAGCGTACTAGGGTATAGTCAAGGAAGGATGACTCAGAGAGGATCACGTGGTAACGCACGTGTGCTGGTACGAGGAAGGCGTTAGTATACGTCAAAGGGTAGGCTCACGCCTCTAGGAAAAGGATCAGCACTGAGCCTAAGGGATTAGTACTGAACCCGTGGAAATACTGCAGAGTCACGGTAACCTCGCATACTACGCGGTCATCACGAGGGTGGCTAGGACTATTAACACTCGTCTATATAAACCAGAGTGTCCTAGGTCTTACTTCTACTAGAGAACAAGACATCGATCAATCTAAGTCTTCACCTGGACTACTATTCTACGCTTAAACCTACCTTGTGAAGAAGACGCCTAGTCTTTACAACGTAACTACGACTAGACCACTACGAACGATAGTTACTGCTCTTTAGTTAATATCCTCTTCTTATTTTAAACTAAAACCTCGACGCTAGTCCCCTATCGTCCGCTATACTATAGAGGACCGGAAGCCGTCGTAATATCTGATTAACGGTTAGCTACCTATAGTAGTTCTTTCCACGCCCTTATATATACCTAAAATAGTATACTTCGTAAGGAATTTTCTCTTTATTCTCTTCCCCTAAAAATATCCTTTAATACTACTATTTAAGGTTAGGATATATTTTAAGCCTTTAGCTCTACTATTACTTAACGGTGGATTACCTACGGCTTTATTTTCTTTAAGCTCCGACCCACGTATCACCGATAATACTATTAACCCACTCGCCTTACCCGATAATCACCACCTACCCTACGGATACTCCGTAACTAGCTATAGCCTAAGGATAGGCCTTATTCCAGGAAAGGGTAGCCTATTAGATATAGGATATAAGGAAGACTTAGGAGGTACTAGAATATAGTAGTAGACTACCGGCTAACTAATAAGTGGATATTTATTATATAAGACGGGGAGCTAGACTATTCTAGAAGGAAGGGGTTAGCGATTATCTCTCCTCTATACTACCACCTACCTTTAAGATACTCTTCCTATTAACCACTAGTTAACCTATAGTTAGCCTCCCCTTATATAAGACTCCGATCCTTATCTATTACTCCCTATCACCCTTTAGTCCTTACCTCTTCGGGGTAGACCTATATATCCTTCTTAACACCTTTTTATCGTCGTTATTAGAGTCCTTGTTAATTTTACGGACTATAATATAGTTAAAAAGAATTTTAACTAAGGATATAAGGCCAGAATAACTATAAGTATAGGTTAGCGGTCGTAAAGCTTAATAGCGTAAATATCTTTAAGCTAATACGAAATAAAGTATACGATCACGATCGTAAAATGCCTTAGATAAGGGGTAAGAATTTATAAAGGGTAGTATATATAGTTTCTATCCTTATACTTTTAATAGCGGTTAGAGCGGCTAAGAACCGTAATATAGTGATTAAATACGCGCTATTTACTAGAATAAATACCCTTTACGTATTCTAGGAAAGGGGGGTCGAAAGGGACTAGAATAAAGGCTTCTTTAGTATCATTATTACTATTATTATTACTATCCTTAGTAGTCTATTAAAGGGTTAGCCGGAACCAGAGCAGACGGATCAAAGATAAACGCGCTAAAACGATTTATAGAAGCACCCTTTTTACCGCCGCCCTTACCCTTATTCTTCTTACCGCTATTAGTTAAGGCCTTCTTAGCTGTAGCGGCACGGGTGACCGCGGAGATAGTAGGAGGACCCTAAATAACGCTACTAGTTAGCACGTGCCACTAAAAACAAAGCTCCTATACTCACTATATCGCTATTATTATTATTTTTATTGCTATTAATAGAAAAATTCGGAAAATTAGTTTAAGATCGTTAAATCCTTAAAAAACAACGGAATAAGAGGTTATAAGAGGGAGGATCCAAAAGCTCTAAAACGCCGGTATAACGCCTTTAATTTATCTACGGAAGGCCCTATTATCACCTATTTATTACTACTATTAATAGCACTTTTCCTTTATTATTTACTACTGTTATTATTATTCTTTACTATTTTACAGCTTTTATTCCTGCCTTTTAACTCGATATCAAGGAAATTATATAACCCTTCAAGGCTATTTTAAGGTTAAAAATAAGGCTAGGTTAAGGTTAGGCTAAGTAGTCATTCCGCTAATCATAGCGTAATAATTAGGGGGTATATTATATTCTATCACGTAAGCCGCGGTATAGTGCTCTCCTATTAGTTAGAGATACCCCACTATCCTCGCTTAGAAGGTGGCAGATATATTTAGGACACGTATACCCGCCCCCTTTTCCTTTCTCTTTTATAGATAATATAATTATATATTTCCTGAATTAACGCTCCCTGTAAGCACGCTCCCGTTAATTCAATAATATACACGTGTACCATCAGAAGTCAACACTTATTAACACGATCACGACCATCACCAAGATTATCGAAATACGAACATCAGCAGTAAGTTTCTATGCTATGGAATGGGCACACTCACCGGCATGTGCTTCCTCTCTACTATTATCATAGTCGACCATCGGCCTGGGTCGGTGTCATGACCTTTCCCAACGATGACCCAGATCGCTCCCAGGAGGCTTTCGTTCCCGAAAGAGACCAAGGCCGATATGTCTAGTGCCTCAGCATCTCCGGGGAGCATCTGATATTAGAAAGTCTGGATCTCAAGCCCAAGGGAGCACTTTTATCAGTCTCCTTTCTATGCTCTCTTCCATTCGAGACGATTTCGGCTCTTATGGAGTAAGCGTTCAGTAGCCCGCGCGGATGCTATCTGGGTGAACGTCTGGACGCTGGAGTTTCTGATATACGATAGTTCAGCCACAAAACCACTTCTACTCCGCACCATGGACTGCCTTTCGACGATGGAGTATCTCTGTCTCTCGTATCCAAACTCTGACGGTATACACTCACTCTCCTACTCCCGATAATATAAAACTTTCCGCTATCCCCCCCACGATGTACGAGAGTGAAACCAGTTTGACGCTTACTGCGGCACGCGAACTCGAATATGTTCTCGGACTGATTTCGTTCTTTGCATTTATTTTCTTCTTCTTTTCTTTCCACCTTGCTTTGTAGAACAGGTGAACTGTTCTCTCTCGACAGGAGATGTACCGACGAACGCTATGGACAGGCTCGGTCTTGGCCGCTGCACTGTTCTTCACCATCACAGATGCAGCGGTTGTCATCCGCGCTGCCCCTCTTCCCGAATCCGTCAAGCTCGTACGCAAGGCGGCGGCGGAGGATGGGATCAATCTCCAACTCAGCCTGAAACGGCAGAACATGGATCAACTCGAAAAGTTCCTGCGGGCTGTCTCGGATCCATTCAGCCCCAAATACGGCCAATACATGTCGGACGCTGAAGTTCATGAGATCTTCCGACCTACGGAGGACTCGTTCGACCAAGTTATAGATTGGCTCACCAAATCGGGGTTTGGAAACCTCCATATCACCCCACAGGCGGCGGCAATCAACGTAGCCACTACAGTCGAGACGGCAGACCAGCTGTTTGGAGCAAACTTTTCCTGGTTCGACGTAGATGGAACGCCGAAGTTGAGGACGGGAGAGTACACGATCCCGGACAGGCTGGTTGAGCATGTGGATCTAGTCAGTCCCACGACCTACTTTGGTCGGATGAGACCTCCTCCACGGGGCGACGGGGTGAATGACTGGATCACGGAAAATTCGCCCGAACAGCCCGCCCCCCTTAACAAGCGGGACACCAAGACCGAATCTGACCAGGCTCGTGACCATCCGAGCTGGGATTCGAGGACGCCGGATTGTGCCACGATCATT
Organism: Sodiomyces alkalinus F11; assembly: GCF_003711515.1. NCBI lineage: Eukaryota > Fungi > Ascomycota > Sordariomycetes > Glomerellales > Plectosphaerellaceae > Sodiomyces > Sodiomyces alkalinus. The sequence goes on along the minus strand of NW_021167080.1, from coordinate 1,237,053 downwards.
ACCCCGCCGTGCCTAGAAACGGCCTACAACTACAAGGGCTACATCCCTGATCCAAAATCGGGGAGCCGGGTCAGCTTCACCAGCTTTCTGGAGCAGGCGGCCCAGCAGGCGGACCTGACAAAGTTCCTTTCCCTCACGCGCCTGGAGGGGTTCCGTACACCGGCGTCGAAGAAGAAAACGTTCAAGACGGTGCTGATCAATGGCGGGGAAAGCCACGAGGGCGTCCACAAAAAGAGCAAGACGAGCGAGGCGAACCTGGACGTGCAGTGGCTCGCGGCGGTGACCCAGACCAAGCTGCCGATCACGCAGTGGATCACGGGCGGGCGGCCGCCGTTCGTGCCGAACCTGCGGATACCCACTCCCGAGGCCAACACCAACGAGCCGTACCTCGAGTTCCTCGAGTACCTGTTCCGACTGCCCGACAAGGACCTGCCGCAGGTCATCTCCAACTCGTACGCCGAAGACGAGCAGAGCGTGCCCGAGGCGTACGCGCGGCGGGTGTGCGGCCTGCTCGGCATCATGGGCCTCCGCGGCGTGACGGTGCTGACGGCGAGCGGGGATTCCGGGGTGGGCGCGCCGTGCCGGGCCAACGACGGGTCCGGGCGGGAGGAGTTCTCGCCGCAGTTCCCCAGCTCGTGCCCTTACATCACCACCGTGGGCGGCACGCAAGCGTGGGACCCGGAGGTGGCGTGGAAGGGCAGCTCGGGCGGGTTCAGCAACTACTTCCCGCGGCCGTGGTACCAGGTCGCTGCGGTGGAGAAGTACCTCGAGGAGCAGCTGGATCCGGCGGCGCGGGAGTACTATGAGGAGAACGGGTTCGTGCGGTTCGCGGGGAGGGCGTTCCCGGACTTGTCGGCGCACAGCTCGTCCCCGAAGTATGCTTACGTGGATAAGCGCGTGCCGGGGTTGACGGGCGGGACGTCGGCTTCGTGTCCTGTGGTGGCGGGTATCGTGGGTCTGCTGAACGATGCGCGGCTCCGGCGAGGACTGCCGACCATGGGATTCATCAACCCTTGGCTATACGCGAAGGGATATCAGGCGCTGGAGGATGTCACAGGGGGGGCGGCCGTGGGATGTCAGGGTATAGATATCCAGACAGGGAAAAGGGTGCCAGGCGCTGGGATAATTCCAGGGGCATCATGGAACGCAACTCCAGGTGAGCTTTCTTTATTTTTCTTTCCTCCCTCCTTTCCTCCTTCCAAAGGCTACTACCACTGGAAGATCTGTGACTAACCCATTTCTCCTTTAACCAGACTGGGATCCGGCTACTGGACTAGGTTTGCCAAACTTTTGGGCTATGAGAGAACTGGCCCTGGAAGACTGAGAGACTCCGCGTAAGAGACGGCTTGATGAAGGAAGTGCTGCTCAAATCAATGGGGTTTAGAGAGCGACATACCTCGTCAATCATCCACTGTGTACCGTCAACGAGTAAATGGTTAAAGGGGGAAGAGTTAATAGCCGCTTCTCGGCATACTGAACCGACCAGGAGACACTGAATAGGGGCCCAAGTAAGGAAGGCCCTTGACCTGTTGTACACTAGGCACCTTACTAGGCACCTTATGAAATAAAATGGTAGAAATCGAAACCGCCCGTTGAAGAGAAAATGGCAATCGAATGTCCCGTCCCCTTGCCTAATTTATGAATGTGAATGTTGGAAGAAGCTCGACTGGCTATTATTTGACGTGCATCCGCTTGTAGTGGGTTTCATGCCGCCGCTACACAAAGCATGGATTCACAATGCCCTCCCATACGCTGGGACGGACCGCCAGCCTTTCCAGTCTTCTGGGCGCATTATCTTGGGAAAGATGACACCCTCGACCAGAAGAAACCCAGCCCGAATGAGACAGCGGCGTTAATTGGGAGTTGTATCTTCTTCAGGGATGTATTTATAGACAATGGCGTATTATTAGTCAGTTGGACGAACATAATATTGCCCATCATGGAGCCGAATAGAGGGAAGAAGTCCGAATATCTTGGAATCGTATCGCGTTGTATATGGAGTTGATTGGCGGGTGGTTCATGTTCCATTTGTTTCGCGACACCATGCAGACTTGATATAGGTACCGAATATTTGTCTGGGCCCAGCTGTCAGTGGCCTCAGTCAGCTCTTGTCGCTTTCTATCGGCCCTGCGTTTTCGGTGTGTGTACCTACCATAGGTACCTTAGGTATGGAGGTCCTAGGTCGCAGGCACTGGATAGGAACGACCTCATCTTTCAACCTGGAAGGTACGAAGTTTTATCTACGGACTGTGCTGTATCCATAAGGTAAGGTAGGTACCTACCTTACCTACCTACCTAGGTACCTTACCTACCTACCTTACCTACCATATTAGGTAAGGTACTTTACTTTACTTCATTCTGACCTAATCTACCCCGTAAAGGTGTCCGTACTGCGTGGTAATAATTACTTTGTACGTACTAATTAGGTACCTTACTGAGCATACCAATTAATTACTCCGTAGGTACCTACTTCTTCTCTCACTCGTGAATATTTCCTTTCCATCTTTCCCAACCTCTCTCTCTCTCTCCCTGCCCACTGCCATCACGATATTGAGCGCATGCACAGTGCTTCTACCGCCCATACAATCGAATGCCTGTGCGCCCCGCCTCTCTTCTGAAACACAGACAACACAGACGCAACACAGACGACCTGAGCTCCTCTTGCAAGGAAGATGTGACAGGTCCCTAACCAACCCTCGACAATGCATCCAGCACAACCATCACGACCCCCACCCCGCGCACCTGGCAGCTTCAGTCCCTTGCCAGGAGCGGTTTCCCAATCATCATCCACCATGGCGCCACAGCGACCGCGCCCTCCACCTCGTCTCGATTCCGAAACGGCCGAAGACGACTCGTCCATTGCGTCCCTTGCGTCCCTTGCGTCTCTTCATGTCGCCAGGCAACGTTCGCAACTCACTGCCCACCCCAACTCGAGTTCAACCTCAATAAACACAAACCCCCACAACTTCTCCCGCCCAACCGCGCAACGGCCTCACGGCAGCGGGGATCCTACATCGGCCGCTGGTCACACATCGAGCCCCCTAAGAAAGGCCCGCCATCACGCGAGGAAACATAGCCATACCCAAGGCCTGTTCGAGCCTACCCTCCCTTCGACGAGCACATCGAACCTATCGCAAATTGGCATGACCCAGACCCCAACCCCCACGCGGCCGCAGAGCCCGGCGCTCACGGCTAGTCAGATTGCCGCTCAGGCCGCCTTCCAACACCAAAACAATGCCAACAGCATCAGACAGCGTTCACAGACCGTGCCTCCCCCCGTAGATGGCAACGGGGTTGGAAACGACGGTGCCAGAAGGGGCAGCTCGGGTAGAGGCCCACTGAGCCCGCCTATGCTCAGCTTGACCGAAGCGAGCGCCCCACGAGAGAGCGGTTTCGGGAATCAAGGGTACCACAACGGTCTTCTGGGGAGCTATTCGGCTGCGGCCGCCACTGCTGCGAACGCCGCTTACCCCAGGTCGGGACAGACATCGCCCAAACTACCGCAGCCCCAGCCCCAGCCGCAGTTACAGTCGCAGTCGCAGTCGCAGTCGCAATCGCAGTCGCAATCGCAGTCGCAATCGCATCCGCACCCTCTCTCCCACCCTCTCTCCCACCCTCTCTCCCACCCTCACCCTCAACATCACCATTCACCGAGCCCTTCACCCACTCATGTGCCCGTCGCCGTCTCCGAGGCGGCCCGGCCAGCCAAGCCCGAGAAGGAGAAATCCAAAGTCAAATTGTTCTCTCGGCCGGGTAAGATTGTTACCAAAATCGATACCAGGGAAAAACCCATGCCCAGTCCGAGCAAGATCGGATCGGCTCTCGCCTCACTGCAGCGGGGCAACTTCAGCACTACCAGCCTCGTCGACACGAGCAGCCACTCCCTCTACAGCATGAACAACTCGTCCTCGGCCACCATTCGACCCATCGATACCCCTGCCGAAAGAGAAGGGAAGGAGAGAGAAAAAGAGAAGGAGAAAAGACACAACTTTCTGTCTCGCCAGAAACAGAAGCTCAAGGAGGATTACCATCTAGCCTTGTCGTCGGCATCGAGCAACTCCAAGCCCACGGACCCCAGCGCTCCCACGAGCCTGTACAGTTTCAACGTACCCGCCAGTCCCGTACCGTCTAGCGGCTCCTTCACCAAGGTCAGGAAAGACAAGAAGGTGGAAAGGTCCGAGAGCCGGCTAGATGGCGAGTCCACCTTCTCTTCCGAGTGGCCGGCTTCGGGAAGCCTGACCACCTTGGCCAACGCCTCGTCGGCTCATCTCCTCGACCCCGTCGATTCCAGCAAGTACGGGCTCAACAGCATGGCTCTCGACGATGCCTGGCCATACCTCAAAGCGAAAATGATCGTCGTCTTCGAAGGGGAGGACCCGCGCCAACCCGTGGAAGACTTCAACCGGCTCGTCAATCTGCACATACAATACTGCATCCAGCGGAGGTCGCCTACCATCATAGTGGACGACTTTCGCGAACTTTTGACGACGGGGTTCACGTCTCTGGACCGCTCTCTGCGGCGGACCCAGGAGGACAAGTTCATTCCCGCCCTGGTCGAGATGTGGCTCATCACCTACACCTCCATTCTCCCCTTCCTACAGGCCGTCTTCCTGCCGCTCGACCTCGAGTTCTCCGGGTGCGGCTCTCTCATGACGCCCGAGCAAGCCCGCGATTTCTGGGGCGGCGTTATTGCAGGCGACTCCCCCGAGGTCAGTCCGGCGTCCTCGGTCCTCGACGTTCGTCGGTTGGTTCTCACCGCGTTTCGCGACATCGTCATCCTTCCCCGATACGAGACCCTCAAGACCATCTTCTCTCGCCTATCGCTCGAATTCCTCCCCTCCACTTTCGCCCAGATGGCCCTCTCCTCCCCCTCCCCCTCCCCCTCCCCAGACTTTGTCTCCGCCCTCTCCACGAGCCCCGCCACCCAGACCTCCGACCTCGGCGGCGGCATGATGATGCGTCCCGGAACGGCCATGAGCCTCGACCCCTCCGTGGCGAGCTACGGGTCCACCTCCACAACCCTCCTCGGCGACACCGGAAGCGCGACCGGCTCCCACAGCGCCGCGAGCCGCAGCCGCGCCATCAGCAACGTCAGCTTCGCCAGCGGCGGGAGCGACGGCCAGCTTCGCCCCTTCACGCCGTCGTCCCTGGGCCACCAGCACCAGCACCAGAACCAGCACCAGCACCAGTACCAACACCAGCAGACGCTGCTCGGCAGCGTGCGGGAGCAGAACGTCGAGGACTCGAAACAGGTCACGGAGATGGTGGGGCGGATGCTGCAGTGCATGAGCATCCTGGCGGGCGTCGGCGTCGCGGGGGACGGGAGCGACGAGGCGAATAAGAAGATGGAGGAGCTGTGTCGGCTTCTCAAGCTGAACTGGCTCGGACGCGGTCGCACGGGCCGGAACAGGAGGGGCATCGTCGGTGGGAGGGTGAAGAGGGATGTGACCCAGGAGTCCGTGAAGGAGGCACTGCGGGTCGCGTAGATCCATTCCCCTCCGAAATGAAGGTACGGCAAGGGCATGAAGAAAGAAATGAAACGGGGAGGAGAGGCATGGCTGGGTGCTTCATGAGATTTACGACTGGGGGGTTTCGTTTTCCTTTTTTTTCTTTTCGTTTTGGCACGATCACACAGGACATGGCGGCGTCATGGGCAGCCAGGACTTTAGGTATGGGGGAGGTCAGATTAGGGTGATGGCGTTGTACTCCTTGAAAGTACACAGGATATGATGGTTGATAGGCGCAAGATACCTTACTTCAACATAAAGGACGGTGGATGAGTTACAGTAGCCCACATATCTAAGTGAGAGCGTACAGAGTGTAGAACACAATTCAAAAGGATGCGAGTACGGCATGGTGTTGAATTCACGTTTTGATAACGGCGACACTGAAGACACAAGCAACTGGCACTCGAAGTCCAATTTCATAACCATTCTTTTTTAGCAATGGTTCATATATTGATGTACAGACATATCCTCTAAAGTGCATCTGAAGAACAAAGTAGAATAGTGTATGAAGTCCCCATGGACGATCTCGCAGGATGAAGCCTAAAAAGATATGCCCGGTTAGCTTTGGTCAAACAGACATGACTTCAAACTAATGGCAAAAATAGGCACAGGTTTGCTAAATCAGACATCCAAAGGAAGGAATTATGTCCCTCATTTACCCCAGGTTTTGGCTCGTTAGGGGCTCGAGTGGAAACTGCGAATGTTCGAGGAGTTTTCATCATAAAAAGAGCGAGAAGGCCAAAGTAAAAGAGAAGAAATATAGCACTGACCTATTGAGAACTCGAGGAGTCAAGGCAGACTGGAAGATTTGGTTAGTGTCTCCGGATAAATGTGTAGCACATCGGAGAAGCAAGATCCCCGCAAGTAATATAGGATAGAAAAGCTCCAATATGGTCGAGAAATAAGCGCGTCAAAACCTAACAAGCGACCATTGTTGTTAGCAAAATTTGCTTCTGAAAACAATCTCATTGATGTGATGTGTGAAAGATATAAATTGGTGTCAGACACGATATACTGGCAAGTAACAGGCTCCCTTTGGAGGAGCCCGACTTTTTTCGTCATGGTCGATTCTGCCGGGAAAAGAAGACAATTGTTTCTGTGTGTCATCATACAGGTGATGGGAAAAGATGGGGGTTTTTGCGTGTTGGGAGTAAAATTCAAGCGCGAGAAGCATGTTGAGAAAAGCGCGACATACCTGATAGCAAGGTGGCTTCGTATTCCGTGCTGCTTAAAAAGCTTGAACACGAATGGAAAGTTTCTTCAGAGGCACTTGCCCTCGAAGGTCTTTGCAAGAATGAAACAACTCCAATGCCCTTTTTGCAATAGCAGGCTCTTCCGTAAGAGCGAATACTGCAGCCGTATGAATAGCTGATGAGAAGAGACAGGAAAAGTCTCTTCTAGGAGCAGTAGAATAGCAGCAAAATGGAAGCTCCCTGTGGTTGGGGAGAGTTGTAGATGAGGAAGAAGTTTGTTTGTGGCGGCTCTTCGCTGGTGAAGAAATACTCGGCTGAAGCACAGTCCCAATAATTTTTTCTTTGCCAGTCCACACTGTGTATAGACTGCATGGTGTATGATTGGCTGATATGCGTTTTCCTATGGGTCCGGAAAATGACACGGTCCGTGTTCTTGGGTGGGCGGCTGCACGCTCCAGTTTCTCATGCTTTCGATCAAGATCCATCACAGACATCGCCGGTCTCGGTGGTTTGTTTCAGTTTCGTACGTACGGATAGCATGTTATGTGTTCTCTTGGATTGAGACACATGTCGTAGTGTCAATGAAGACATTCGCTTCTGAGAAATTCCTCCCTGGTTTATTACTGTAGGTGGAACGAGACACATGAACAACGACTGGTGGATTCTGCTCCGTAATCGAGACTTCCCGTAATCAGGTACTTACCACCTCCTCCGGTTCATGTGTCCGCCATGCCATTTCCAGCCTTCTCCGAAAAGTCGACTACCTTATAACGGGGCCATCATTAGCTGGCTTCGATGATAAGCGTATATACGGATAAAGCATCCTACCTTGCTCTCCGCACTCCACCACTCAAAGTGTCGAGTGTCCGCCTCCATGCTCTAAAACAGCTTATATCCCGGTTAATTGCATAAACCGAACTACTTGATCCCACAAGTCGCTCCACATTTCCCTGGGCTTCGAAATCTTGGCCCCAGTCCTAGCCTAGAACCATTCTCCCACAATCGTTCGCTCACTGTTGGCGTCTCTCTGCCCATTCCCTTTCCTTGTCCCGATCGGCTCCCCTCCCCATCTAGGTAGCTAGCCCAGGATCGATCTGGCCGCAAGGAGGAAGAAGCGCCTCACCATCTGCACTTCCCTGCGACTGCGACACCAGATATTCCGGGATTCCGGCCAACCTCCCCACCGCCACCGAGATACGTCTCCCATTTGGGTCATCCGTGGGATCTTCATTTTGCTCCCAGGGACGGACCTTAATCCTCGTCGCTCTTACCCTCGCTTCTCTTTCTCGACATTTTTTAGACCTTGTACTTCTGGACTCCCTCTTCCCACTTGCTGGGCGCCGCACCCGTTGACAGGAAACCGAGCGCACACGGAGCAACTCGAAGCTTGCCCTCTGGGAAAGCCTTCTCGTCTCTGAGCTCTTCATTTGGGGGGTTTTTTTTTTCTTTATCCATCTCTTCTCTGCAACTCACCCTACCCTCCCGACCCTCTGGCTGAAGTCGCTCCCCAGCGGCGGAAAACACGCGGCGTCGCCTCAACCATCCCAGCCCGACTCGCGAGCAAAACAAAAAGACGGACCTCACTTGACCGACTACACGCGAACAAACGTTCCTGGCAGAGCTTCCGTTGTGACACAGCACCGGATTGCCCGAGCCCGACACGTCGCGACGTTTATCGATCAATTGTCTCCGTCTTCCTTTTTTTAGGCTTCTCGCTACTTGCTTGCCCGGTTGCCTCTCTTTGTACATCGTATTCGACGCCACCATCGCGCCTTTTTCCCCGGCTTTTTTTCCAACCTTCTTTCGATATAACCTTTTTCTTCTTCTTCTTCTTATTTTTTTTTTTTTTTTACCACGACAACACGGGCCCTCGCTCATCGCACGACTCGCACTGGTTGATCCAACCGATCAAGCAACCCTGATCAGTCAAGCAATTTTCTACAAATCCGTCGCGTCATTGAATGATCCTGGATCGAGCCTCGTGATTCACATCTCCAGGTTCCTTCCTCATTGCATTTGAAACGAACATTTCCCCTACCCGTTGGTAGATTCCGTCACGATTTAGAGTTCCGGCTTGTGGCCAAACGATACCTCGACTTTCTCGCTCTCTCTATATCTCTCTCTCGTCCTCTCTCGCCTCTACGACACTCGCGCGACACTTCTTTCGTCGCTTATCCCACAACCTATATCTTCACCGCTCGAGGCCTTTACCACAGTCGCGTCAACCGTGGATCGACTTGCAACCCGACCTACACCCGTTGTCCGCTTCAAACCCATCGCTGACTAGCACGAGCGGTGTTTTTTTCCTCGGGCGAGCGTATGCAATAGTATCGCGTGTTCGACGTCGATATCCACGTCGTGGATGGTCGACATTAGGAAGACATGATGAGTATGGGACCTTCTTTCGCTGGCCATCCGGCCGGTATGCACCAACACCCAGGTGTACCCGGCCATCCTATGGCACCCGGTATGCCTCATAATCCAAATCAACCAGGTGCGCCCGCCGGAGCTGGCATGCCTCAACAAATGCATATGGCCGTCTCGGGTCCTGGGGGACAAGTAAATCCTGCGGCCTTGATGGGCGGCATGCCGCCTGGCGCCGCTGGGCCTAATGCCCATGCCCTCCAGCACCTGAATCCTGCACAGAACCCGATGTTCCAGCAGGGCCCATTCGCCAACTGTACGTGCTCATCCAGTTCATCTTCTCCCTACCTTCTTTCCCCGCAGTGCTTCCTCCGTCGTCCCTCCCCTTCGCTCTCTGCCATAATGGCCATGGCTGTGCGTACTGATTTTTGCCCTGCACAGTCGCTGGTAATCCTGCCATGGCCCAACTACAACAGCAAAGATTTATCCAACAGCAACAACAAAGCCGACAACAGTTCCTGGCTCAACAAGCTGCTTTCGGCGCCAATATGCAAGTTGGTGTTAACGGCATGCCTATGGGTGTTCCGATGAACCAGGCTCAGCTTGCAGCCATGCGACAAGCCAGAATGCAGCAGCCGGTAGGTTTATGCCACCCAGTGATCCCTTCACCCCCCCCCCCCCTTTTTTCTCTCCAACTGGGTTCTCTTTCCCTCATAAGGCACTGGTCATCATCTCTAACGTAGACGTAATGAAGCATGCCCACCACAACCAAGCAATGCTTGCTCATCAGCTCGCGCTCCAACAGCAACAGCAGGCCGCCCAGCAAAACCAACAAATGCAACATCAGAGCGGCCAGCCAGGCCAGCCGGTGCAGATAAGCCCGCAGCAATTGCAGAATCTCCAGCAGGCCCAGCTGGCCATGCAGGCTCAGCAACAGGCCCAGCAGCCCCAAGGCCAGCCCCAGCAGCCACAACAGCAAGGAGGGCCACAACCGCAACAGACGCCGCAGCCGCAGCCGCAGCCGTCGCAACCTACCAATCCGCAATCCGCCGGCCACCCTACCCCGTCCCAAACGCCTGGTCCCCAGCCAAACCAGCAACCTCAGCCTCCTCAACCACCGAACCAGCCCCAAGGTCCTCAGCAACACGGCCCACAACCTCAGCAGCAACAGCAGCAGCAGCAGCAGCCGCCGCAAGGCCAGCCATCTCAACCGCAGCAGCCGCAGCCTCCCCAGCAACACCCGCAACAGCATCACCAGCAGCATCCGCACCAAATGAGTCAGGCCCAGCAGGCCGCTTTCGCTACAAGGATGGCCCTGGCGCAGCAACGAAGGGAGACGATGAAGGGAAACTGTTTGCTGAAGCTCATGCAATTCAGCGAGTCTCTGAGCGACTTTCCGGTAGGATACATCCACTGAACTTGGCAGGGAGTGAACGTTGGATGTCCCCCGCCCCCCGCTAACACATACCTCGTTTCGCTCAGGGCTCGAAGGGCAAGGATGACTTGTCGTATTGGAACAACTTCGTCGCCCAATTCTTCTCTCCGAGAGGCGTTTTCAGACACTCCGTCCATATTACCGACGTCGAAGACCAGACCGATAAGCAATACGAGATCACCTACCCGGCCCTGGCCCGATACTTCCACACGCACTTTGACAGCGGTGTCAAGAATATGCAATTAATCATGGAGAAGGGTACTACGGACCGGTCACTTCCGTCTCATAACCAGTGGATAGAAAACACAAGATCCAGTTGGATCTATTGGTTTGAAGGAGGCTCTCATGTAAGTCGAGGAAGTGCCGGAAATGTGTTGAAAGTCTCGCGCGACCAAAACTAATGCCGAATTACCCAGCTCGTCGCAACGGGTACGGTTCGCGCCCATTTCGACAACGACCAGAAAATTGAGCTTTTCGAATTCATCACCAGCGGCCATGAAGAGTACATTTCTCGGAGAGCGGTCATTGAAGCAGCGAAGCCCGCACACAACTGGGCCAAGGAATGGCATAGGGTCAACTCGCAGGACACCAAGGCCTCGCCCGAGATGAGCAAGAAGGGCAAAGCTCGCCCGATGAAGTCGCCGCAGAACCCGCCGCCCGATGCTTTGGTGGACCTACCAGAATCCGCGGTAAAAAAGAGCATGGGCATTACTGAGGCGGTGTTCCAATTTCTCGAGGTACGCATCTTCGCCCCTTCCGACCGCCTACCCGCATCATTTTGGGCTGCCGCTAACGGGGAGACTAAAAATTACAGATCGTGGAAGTAATGGGCCAGATGAACCCTCTCTTCGGGTTTTACCACAGCCATCCCGGGCTGAGTCCTTATGCGGCGCTTGAGCAGTACGTCAACCAGATTAACCATCACCAACAGCAGGCCATGAACGCGCAAGCCATGAACGCGCAGGCAATGAACGCGCAAGCCATGAACGCGCAGGCCATGAACGCGCAGGCTATGCAGGCCCAGGCTTTGCAGGCCCAGGCTATGCAGCAAGGCCCTAGAACACCCAGTTTCGGCCAGTTCCCCGTGCCCGGCGTACAGCAGATGGGCGCGAGTCCTGCTCAGCAGAATATGCAGCTCCCTGGCTCGCCTCACCTAATGGGCAGCCCTGCTATGGGCCACATGCAAGCACCCGGGATGCAAGTACAGCAGAGCCAGCAAGGCACCAATTCGAGCGGCCCGAGTGCCAACAACTCTCCGGCCTCGAACAAGAGGAGACGACCGTCCACCGTCAAAGCGGAAGAGGATGCATCGTCCGCACCAACTCCGGGAGCCGGCGCGGGCGGCGGACAAGTCAATGGCGTCCAGAACAAGGGCAAACCGCCGACTCCGAGGATGCCGAAGAGAGTCAAGACCAACCCACCCGCGGCCTAAAGCCGGCTTTTTTTTTTTTTTTTTTTTTTTTACCTCGACATCGCTTTCGAAAAAACACGCGTCAGTGGTTACTTGCAGGCTTGTGGCCCATTTCGTCATGCATTTGACGTCACCGCTATGTCCGCACGTTGGGCGTTCTCTATCCTCGTCGTCTTCCATCAACGGTTTTTTTTCTACGCGTTCCTTGCGTTGGCTCGACACAGCTGATGCCCTTCCTGACGGCTACTGGGAGAGACTGGGAGTTGGTGTTGGCGGCACCATATTCGTTAAACGTCTCTTTGGTTTTGGTTATGGTCGGATGATAATGAGGTGACCAAGACGGTTGCCGTGTATGATATCCCCGCTCGGTCAGGGACTATAATCGAGCTTTACCCACTGTTTTTACGCCATGGCATTTCCGTCCCATGCGGATTGCTTTACCATGTTCTTCTCGCGAGCTCGCGTGTCCGAGGAGGAATCCGAGTGACGAGACAGGGGTAGTATATTGAATAGGGAGTCATTTCGCATGGTTATTCTGGAAGGTGTTTTTTTTCTTCTTGAGTTTTTGTTTCTCCCCCCCCCCCTGAGTCGATGCGAGGGAGGAAATCATGGGCGCGGGTGTCTATTATTATTTGTTCTTTTGCTTCTCTGCCTTTCTTGGTTCGTGCAGTGGCATCTATACCCAATTGGAGTGGAGGTGTCTAAGTCTAACGTCTACATCTCAGACTTCACATGTGCGCCTGGTGATGAGTTTGCCTCGATATCTTGACTTTGAAATGCAATATGCCTCGGCGCGCAAGTTCGGGAAGGCGGAAGCGAGGTCGATGTGTTCGGATGCCGCGACGAGAGAGGGGATTTATGCGATAAATAGTCAGTGGCCACTGTCCTGCAGGCCACAGAGCCAAGTAGCTGATCCAGTGGGTTTCAAAGAATTTGGCGGACGACTATTTACTACGAAACCATTTCCATAGGTATGCGATAGTTGAAGTAATTACCTATGGGTGGTTTGAGTTGTCTTTTGGCCTCCCGATTAGTCATCGGTCCCATCAGATTGTTGACCCAGCAACCCCGCCCCCCCACCAAAGCTAAAGCAAATGAAGACTCGCATTCATCATTGCCAGACAATGTTGCGATACGCGACCACGCTCAACTCGGTACCGGCTCGACTGAACCAATTTACTACGCTACTACGCGAGGCGACTTTCTCGTCAAGATACTCCTCATATCACGAAGAAGCGATTTTCAAGACACACAAAATATGGCTTCGACTTTTGAGCCTTCTCGGTCCCGGCATTCTATGGCGCCCGGGCCGGCGACGTCGGTGGCAGACACGTTACCCAGCATCCACTTCGGGTTCGATGAACTGCGCGATCGCATGACCAAATTCAGTGTCAAGTTTGACGCGTTTATCGAGCAAGGACGAAAACGCGTGTTGGAAGAGAGGAACCAGTTTCGGATGAACATGGCAGAGCTACAAGGTCCGTAAACATTGCTGCCCCCTTTTTTTTTTTCTTTTCTCCTGGTCTCACCTCCCCAAAAGGGGCCATTGATTATTTCGCGACACTAACGACGCGATAAAAAAACAAACAGAGGACCAACGAATGAAAAAGAAAGACATCGAGATCCTACGCCTCAAAACGAGCACACACCAACAAACGGTCGAGCGGGAAACAGCAGAGAAGCGGGAGATGGAGGGCGCGATCGCGCAACTGGAGAAGGAGCGGGACAAGCACCTGACGGCGCGGGAAGCACTCCAAAAGCAGATGGCGGACACGCAGCGGGAGATCGACGCGCGGCTGGCGGCGCAGAGGGAGTACGCGGCGCGGATGGAGGCGCAGTCGCGGTTCAACGTGCCGGAGCTGGAGTTTTGGCAGCAGAACCTCGGGCTCCGGATCGAGGGCGCGGGCCACGACGACCGGCTCAAGTTCGTGTACACGTGCATCGACGAGAAGGACTGGGACCGGGAGGCGTGGTTCGAGCTCAGCACGGCGACGCGGGACTACGACGTGCGGCACTGCCGGCCCAAGCTGGAGAAGGAAAAGGTGGAGCGGGTGCTGGACCGGGTCAACGAGACGAGGGAGCTGGTGGTGTTGCTCAAGGGGATGCGGGAGCTTTTTGTGGAGGCGATGAAGGCATCATGAGGTGGTGTGGGATGACAGTCCCGGTTTGGGTTGGGAGGGAGGGAGGCGTTGTCTGGTTTCTGTTTGTTTGTTCGTTTGTATGTGCTTATTGATGATACCACAGTTTTGCATTATGATAGAAGTGTACCGAAGGTAGGTAATTACCCCATGTGATATGACAGGACATCATGCCATGATCCGATCGTCTCTGGACGACACGACTTGGTTCATACAGGATCGTGTCGTGTGCCTCTCTTTTATGTACAGGGCACTACCTTAAGGTACCTTGTGTACCTTACGAGGTACTCGCAGTTCGTAACGAACGAAATACTAATAATAAGAAAATACCTTACTTCACGAAATCACAAGCGAATATAGATTTATCACGTGATAACTGGCGCACCTATCCCTATTGCCCGGAACTTTTGTTCCCACACGTGTACCCCTTCATGACTCGGAGACTCGGCTACTTTACGGTTAGAGCAGGTGGGTTCCTGATTCATCAACTTGCACCTCATAGGTCCCGTGCCCATTTCTCTGGATCCTTCACCCGCTCCCCCCTCCTTCTTTCTGTCAACTCTCCGACGTTCAGGCCCATCCTTTTTCCCTGGCCGCCCATCCCTTAATTATGGTTGCGCACATGCGTCGTCCGCCCCCCCCCTAGTCACCCTGTCGCCGAGTCACCAGTCAACGGGAACCATCTCCCCGCTGTCATCTGTCTGCACGTAATTACGGCTGCACGTACCCTCCCCTCTCCCCTGGCAGCCAGCGGCACCCGCGCTTGGCCGCCCAATCGAACCCGTTAGGAACGAACCTGTTGGGAGCTCCCAAACGGCCAAAAAAGGGGGGACGACTCGACGTCAAGCCATCCCGCCATCCCGCCATCCCGCCATTGGCCTCCTATTCCTTTATTGGGACTGGAACGTTTACCCGGGTCTTGTTGCTCATCTCTTTTCCACCAAGCTTCTTCGTTGCTTTGCTCCTCCGTCTGGGTCGCCATCCGACTGACTGGCACTGGCTCTGGCTCTGGTCCGGTCCTGGGTCGAACTGCCTGGAGCTTCAACAAGAAAAGTTAAAGGAAGGACAAGATAACGGCGAAAGCAGGCGGCAAAAGCGGGCAAGGGGCAAGAGGAAAGAGGCAAGAACAGGGCTGATAATACATATCACACACTATCCCCATGTGCCCTGCCTTTCGACAGACCCTGTTCTGCCCTGCATGGCGTCCGATCCGAACAGCCAGCCCAGCCCCGCCCCTTCTGCGACCTCCTCCTCCCTGACCCTGAATGCAACCGAATGGACCGGGCACAAGCGGGGTGCCCCGTCCGAAGACCTCAGCCCTGCCGCCGCCGGTTCCGAGGGGAGCCCCACTACCTCCGGCGGCACTGGCTCCCGCGCTGCGCCCAATACCGCAGCCATTGCTACCACAGATGCCGGGAAGAAGCGGCGCACCGGTCCGGGGTCTCGGGGCGTGGCCAACCTCACCCCTGCTCAGCTAGCCAAGAAGAGGGCGAACGGTATGTTCACTATGTTGAGAGGATGCCTCTTCTTTTCTTTTGCTTCTTCCACCATCCGTCCGTCTCTCGTAGAACCCTACTGCTACTACTACTACTATTACTACTACTCAACCTTGTACAGCCCTTTGTGATTCTCTTTTCCGTCCCTGCCAAGACTTCACCGAGACTGCTACTTCTCGGCGCATCCTCAACACGACCTGGCTCTTGTGCCATCCCCTCTCCCTCTTTTTTCCGGCCCCCCTACCTTGTGTTTCTACAAAATGCTCCATCTCGGTTCCCCTTTACCCCGAGCACCGTGTAGCCACCCCACGCTTTCTTCTGCATCATTCATAGGAGCCTTTTCACCTGTGCCACCTGAGCGGGAACTGCAGTGTGACAAAAGTGTCAGTATCACATGGAACTGACCACATACTGTGTCCATTGCATAACCAGACCGCGAGGCGCAAAGGGCCATTCGGGAGCGGACCAAGCACCAAATCGAGCAGCTCGAGCGACGTATCCAGGAGCTTACCTCCCAACAGCCGTACCAGGATCTCCAGGTCGCCCTCCGGGCTAAGGAAGCCGTCGAAGCAGAGAACGTCGAGATCAAGAGACGTTTGGCCAGCATCGTGTCGCTGCTCCAGCCCCTCATCTCATCGCCCCATGGCCCAGGTAAGCGACAGTTTGTTCCCCCCCCCCTCCCCCGAACTATCATGTGTGTGTACAGTATTCAGTATTCCCCTGACGTCCGTAGCTCCCACCACCGCAGCCCACGACCCAGCCTATCCCTTTCCCGCCCCGGGATTTGGCAACGCTTCTCATCATCAACATCACCCGCCCGCCCCCGTCTCGGCTCACACCGCATCTACTCCAGGAAGCGCTGCGTCACCCGGCTCTGTTGGACATCAACCGTCGTGGCCCGCCGTCTCTAGCGACCAGGCCGCCCAGGGAAGGATGCTCGACCAACAACGCCACGATCTCCGCCATAACCTCGACCTCGGCCCTGAGAAACTGGGTCTCGACTTCCTCCTAGACTCTCCCCTAGGATGCCCCAGGATACGGAACGGCATCCATGGCGCTCAGGATTCGCCCCAATATCATCATGTTCCCATGAAACACGACTGGGCCAGCGCCTACGCCGCGCAACATCCCTCTCTGGCCTATGCCAACGGAACCTCCCAGCAGACCAGGGGACTCGACTACGTGACGGAAAACACCTCCGCCGCCGTCTCGCGACCCGCATCAGTGCCGGCACCGCCAACGACGACCCCAACACCAGTACGAGTACGAGTACCAACACAAGCGCCAATACCACCCGCACCGACAATACAAACCGTACCGACCGTACCGACCGTACCATCCGGCGCATATTCCACTACCGAGTTACGGAACTCCCCACCGACCTGTCCTCTGGATAGTCTGCTCCTAGACTTCCTCAATGAACGCCGCCAACGCGCCGCCGACGGCCTGCCGACCGGCGAACTCATCGGCCCGCGCTATCCTTCCGTGTCGTCGCTCCTGAACCCCGCCAACAGCCAATACTCCCATCCCTTGTCCAAAGTCTTCACCGACATCCTGTCCACCTTCCCCGACCTCTCCCGGCTTCCCGAGAAAGTCGCCGTCCTGTACATCATGTTCCTCATCATGCGCTGGCAGATCGCCCCGACCCGGGAGAACCTCGAGCGCCTCCCGCCCTGGGCCCGCCCCGTGCAGGAGCAGTTCGTCTACCCGCACCCGGCCTGGGTCGACCACCTCCCCTTCCCCCTCATGCGCAAGCACATGGCCCGCAACTACAACCTGCGGGAGTACCCCTTTGACGAGTTCTTCGTCCCCTTCACCACCACCCTGTCCCTGAACTGGCCCTACGAGGAGGTGGACACCCTCCTCATGGTGCCTGATTCCAACGACGTCTTGATCAATCCCGTCTTCGAGCGGCACCTGCGCCGCCTCGAGAATTGGACGCTGGGCGACTCGTTCGCCTCGGTGTTCCCCAGCTTGACTGGCATGTATACCTTTAAGAGCAGCAAGTCGCAAGCGGCGCGGCGGTAGTCGACCCGGACTCGGCTCCCTTGTGCCCGCGGGCTTAGTGACCGATGTCACAACGTAACGATTTATGGTTTCGTCTCCGGCATGCCAAGGAAGATCTTAAGTACGGTATTATTTATTATATGGCGTCTTTTGGATTCAGAATAGAGTTGGATAAGCGTCAGAATTGGAATATAGCAAATTCCTTTCTGTATCATGCAATGATATATGATGGGTATACCAGACCAGACCGTTGACTAGCCCGCCACCAACGCCGCCCCATGCCCGCTTTTTGTGCAGGAATCATCTATGATGATGGCAACCATGTGACGCTTCTCCTTACCTTTTATGATGAAGCATGCTTGTAGAAGCAGCGGAAAAGAAAGGAAAGGAAAAGAAGAAGGAAAAGGGAAAAAGGGAAAAAAGGAAAAAAAAGGCCAGGGGTAATCGTTTCGCGATCGGATGCGCCACAGCACTCTAGCATTCGTCGTCATCCTCCCCTTCAAACCCCACAGAGAACTTGCGCAACGACGCCCCGACGCCGACCCAAAGACTGGCGTGCCGGTCTCCCGGCATCGTCTGGAACATGAGGCTCCTGACGGGTGCTCGGGCACACACGGCGTCGACATGGGGCGAGCGCAGCCGCTGCCCTGATGCTAACGAGTAGAGCGCGACGCGACCATCGTCGTGCGCGGCAGCCACGACGCCCGTGGCGGGGTCGAGGTCGAAGCCGATATGGACGTGGGCTGCGTTGCGGTAGGCAGGGAACGTGAGGACGGGTCGTGCGGCTGCTGCGCCGGCGTCGCTTTCCGTGTCCGTTCCACCCGTTCTCGCACGGCCGGGATTGATTCGCGAGGAGATGTTGTCGTTTCTTGCGACGATATTGTTGTCGTTGTCTCTGTTGTTTCGGGCAGCTGAGAGCCCGGGGTCTGAGTCGTATCGGAGGAACGTGGATCCGGGTTTCGGCTGGCGACGGAGCCGATGCAAGGAAGGGCGGTTGCTTCTCTTTCTGCTGCTGGTGGTGCTTCCACTTTGCGGGGGGGGTGGTGCTTGGGACGGTCGGGTCTGCTGAGGCGAGGAGGAGAGATACCTCAAGTCGTAGACGCAGAGGCTGGACTGTAACCCTGCGACGAGGACATGGTGCGCGCAGCCTCCCCTTGACGCGGGCCTCCCTTCGAGACAGCGCAGGTGCGTGACGGCGCTGCTGTGGCGGAAGGACGACCAGGACTCGGCAGGTGCACGGCGATCAATCAGGTGAACGAAGGAGGCCCGGGTGCCGGCGAGGAGGAGAGACGGGTGTGTGGGATGGAAGCTCTGGGCGAGGACATCCCTGGGGACTGACCGGTTGCCTGCCTTTGCATGGGGAGGAGGTGCAGGGGAGCCGGTTAGCCAACTGAGCTTATCCTGGGCGTCCAGGTGGAGGATGCCGCAGTCGGTGCTGATGGTGCAGACCGTATCGGAGACCGCGTCGGGGGCGGGGACGGCATTGTGTACAGAACAGAGGGGGTAACGTCCCATAAGACTCGCCCGCTTGGTTAGCGGATCAGATACTTTGTATTTTCAGGGGCAGAAAAGAACCTCTGAGGTCAGCGTTCGACGGTCCAGATAATGTATAACCCGGGGGGGGGGAAGTTGTGCATACATACTTGCATGCTCGCCCAGCAGCCAAGCGGGGCGATCATCGTGCGGTGTACTTCGACGCGGGTAGAGCCATGTAAGATCTGCTGCGTAGTAAGGTTCGTCGGAGGTGAAGATCATGCGGCGCGAAGGTTTGTGATAAGTGATGGAAGAGATCTGGTCGTATGGACAAGGTTCGAGGTAGTGTTGCAGCCTTCTCTCGCGACGACCAAAGCCATCAGTAGTATAGGAGATTCTGAGTAGCTTGGAGGTCAGTATCAAAGGGCCCCTCAAAGCCAGTATGCTCGCAAAGCAGGATGATACGTTCCAAGCTCGTCTTACATACCTCCCGTTTTCATCTGTAGGAATGTATATGCTTGACAGCATCGCCTCAGCCGGAGCTAGGAGGAGCAGAAGCATCATGCCATCACATCAGCAGGAGGTCTAGCTTGGTATAAGGAGAAGTGAGGTCAGGAAGAAACGAAAAAAAAAAGCAAAATCCCCTTTCGGAACATAGGTACGGAAAGCAGGACTATAAAACTTACAGGCAAACGCAGCCCCTACCCCAGGCTCCTCGCCCTGCCCCCCCACCCAGAAACACCGCACATTAGGGAATCTCTCAGCCGCAAGGCCCGGCGCGAAAGGCACGACTCCTTTGCCGACGAGACCAGCGGCCCACACGGCGCCAGGCACGTCATCCAGCACGGACGGGGCAGCGGAGTAGGCGGAAGACGAGAAGGACGACGACGGCGACGGAGACAAAGACAAAGATACGCCGAGCTGCCGACCTAGAAGCCCCCCGAGCTGGGGCTCACCAAGGATGCGCGCCCGCTTGATGTGCCGCCTGGTCAGCTCGGCGCGCTGCTGATCGGCACGGGCGGACTGGGCTTCTATGGTACGGCGCTTGACGTTGTCCGCGGACCAGGCTGCCTGGCTGGGTGCCGTCTGGGTCTTCTCGATTTTGAAGTACTTTTTCTTCTCCTCGTCTGGACGATCGTTAGTTCTTGTTCTTGGCGTTTCCCACTAACAGACCAGGATATTCCGAAAAGGTGACAAGGTATACCGTAGTAATAGCCTGGGATTTGTAAACTCATGGTGGTAGGTTGATGAGGGGAGATTGGGAATGGGGAACCTTCGAGGTTCTAGGATCTAGCTACGCGGTAGATGAACGAACGGTGACGTCTTTATAAGGTACCTAAGGTACCTTACCTTAGGTTGTACCTATTGAACTTGACTTCGATAAGTTAATCATACCTTATATAAGGTAAGGTACCTTACTTTATTAGCCCAGAAAGTCAACGGAAGCCCTTTTGCTTTTTACGAAGGTACTTGTTGGCTGAACTGAGATCACGTGATCTATACCCTCAGACCCATTGGGACGGATTGGGACGGACGAACGCTGCACCTCAAGTACCGGCTAAGTATTACATTGAAATTTAGTTCGGCAAACAAATTGTTTCTCACGCATTTTAATTTAGTTAGTTTTTGATTCATTTTTGACATGTTGAATTAAACCCAGATCTAACAAGCGTCTACCGGGGTATGGCGCCCTCCGAATACTAAAAAAACCCTCTGAGCAGGCTTCCATCACCACCTGCCTCATCTCGCTGAAACTTCTCACTGAAACTCCCTCCGACCCCACTCCATTCAGGTATAATTACCGATGCGCGAAGTAGACACTCGCAGAATCTAGACCCAAGAAATAAACTGCTTCGTTCGCCCCCTTCGCGCTGTCATCTCCGCTCCCATCGGAGGTTTCTTTTCTTTTGTTTTGTTTTCTTTTCTTTTCATTTCTTTCTTTTTATTTTTATCCCCATCCCCGTCTCTCCCAATGGAACATGCCCACGCTTCACTCGCGCCCAAAACACCCCCCGTTCTCCCTTTGGGGGGTTTTCCCACTTTCTGATTGCACATGGCTGCAATTACTGCGACTTCTCGTGCTGCGTCGAGACGCGCTGCAGAGACACGACAAAGTCTTCCAGTGACCGCTGCTTCGGCGACCCCTTGGGCGATTTGCCGTGCATGAGGTTGTCGAAGCCCTTGTTGTCCTGGAGGATGTAGTAAACACCCGCGCAGACGCAGAACACGCCGAACGAGAAGATCCAGACACGGACCACGGCCACGATGCTGGTCGGGTCGCCGCCCAGGAACCAACCCCAAATACAGAAGCACGTGGCAATCACGTCGACAATGAAAATCGCTCCCGCCAGCTGCCACGACGGGATCGACGACCAGAACGGTCCGTTGGCGCGAGTAACGAAGATGAGCCAGTTCTCCGTCAAGCTGATCTGGAGGAACACAACCTCGTCCATGTTGCCGAAGTTCTGAACAATACCACCGTCCGGGCCGTGCGCGTACATCGTCGTAACCGTAATCCAGGTACCGATGGCAAGAACGATTCCGAGAATGATCGAGATGCCCCAAAGCCTGGGGAGGTTCCACTTGACGGGCGTGTGGCTGTAGGGGGCTGCGAAAGGGGAAAGAGGTCAAAGTTAGCAATCCACCACTTCGTACGACCGAAACCCGTCTTGCGAAGAAAACATACCATTATCATAGGCGATGGCCAGGGTGGCGATATCAGCAAAAATAGCAATGAAGACGACCAGCTCGATGTTGAGCGACCGGTTCAGAATCGCAATCTAAACATGATCCAGGGTCAGCACGCACTCAGCAAGTGACTAGCACCAAGCGCCTGAACTTGGCCATGACTTACCCAGAGAGCAAGGTAGATCTCAAGATGGATTGAGAGAGCGATACGGTACACGACGTAGGAGTACATGCGGTGGAAAATTTGACGCGACGTTTTCCTATATTTCTGTTAGCACCACTGCCTCGTTACGCGGCTCATATTGGGCGGTGGACGGGTTACTGACAGAGCATCAATGATGGCTCCGAGACCAGGGGCCAGGAAGACAATATCAGCAGCTGAGCGCGCGGCATCGGAGGCACCCTCGACGGCTTCACGTCATCTGTTAGCACCTATTGCCTTTTCTTCAACAGAATCGGGAGCGTGGGCTTTTTCTTACCAATACCCGTGTCGGCCTTTTTCAGACTAGGAGCATCGTTGACACCGTCACCAGTCATAGCAACAAGGTAGCCACGCTGCTGCAGAATCTCGACGACGTTGTCTGCATCGTAATCAAGTCAGCCATCTGGCACTCACAGACACACGCACTTCCTCTCCTCAGACTGGGGGTCGGAAAATTTAGGCTCACACTTGTGCTGGGGGAAGACTTCGGCGAATCCATCGGCGGCCTCAACAAAGTCATACACCTCAGAGCCGGGCATGTCACCGCCACCACCGAGACCAAGACGATCGGCATTGAAGATGTTGGTGCCGAGACCTAGTTGACGGGACGTCTCACGAGCAATTCTAAAAATATTTGTCAGCTGGCTTCCTTCAGGTGCCAACCCCCGCTATCAAAGCAGATCAATGCTTACCCAACAGCATCACCAGTGAGCATCTTGACGGAGAGACCGAGATTCTTGGCCTCATTGACAGTACGAGCGGTATCGTGACGGGGAGGGTCAGAACAGGGCATGATACCAAGGATCTCCCAGTTACCCTCGTCACGCTTGCGCGCAACACCGAGAGACCGGAAACCGCGAGTGGCGAATTCAGCAACCTTGTTCTTGTACGCGATGTCGACAGCCTCGTCCAGCGGATGATCTTCCTCAACCGTCTTGAGAACGAACAGAGGCGCTCCCTTGACGCAGGTAATGCGCTCGCCAGTCGGGGACTCAACGACAGCCGTGACCTTCTTCGAGACGGGATCGAAGGGATAGAATGAAATGACCTTGTACTTGCTCAGGACGCTCTTGGCACGGGCGTAGTGCTTGAGAGACTTGAGGAACGCCTTGTCGATGGCGTCCATGCCCTTCTTCTTGCGGGAGGCAGCAAGACAGGCAGTGAGCATCAAATCTTCGGGGTCAACTCCCTCGACGGTGTACGGCTCAGCGAGCGACAGCTTGTTCTTCGTCAAGGTTCCCGTCTTGTCGGAGCAGAGGATCTCAACACCAGCCAGCGACTCGATGGCGGATAGCTTCTGCACAATAGCCTTCTTCTTGGCCAGGTAGGCAGCACCGACGGCCATGGTGGTGGTTACGACGGCAGGGAGACCGACGGGAACACCAACGATCAGGATGGCCAGGGTGAAGCGGAGAATCGTCACAATGTCATTGGACCGGTAGAAGCTGGCAACCCAGACAACCAGGAGAGTCGCGACAACGAGAACCAGGAGAGTGGTACCAATGCCGTTCAAGACCTCTGTGAAGTGACCAGTGCCACTGTTGGCAGCGCTGACGAGAGCAGCTGCACGGCCGACGAATGTCGAATCACCGGTAGCCGTGACGATGATGAAAGCTTCACCGCGCTTGACAGCGGACGACGCGTAGAGGGTGTCCCCCTTGTGACGGTCGACGGCGAGGGATTCACCCGTGATGGCGGATTGATCGACCTGGACAAAGGCATCTTCGGTCACGATACGGCCGTCAGCAGGTACAATAGTACCCTCCTCGATCTGGAGAATATCGCCGGGAACGACCTGGGGGGCCTCGATTTCCTGAACGCGACCGTCACGAATGACAACTGCCTTGAGAGCGAGTGTCTTCTTCAACTCTTCGACGATGCTTCCTGCTTGAAATTCCTGAACGAAACCGACAACGGCGTTCAAGAGAAGCAGAGCCAAAATGACACCGAAGTCAACCCAATCCTCAAGACCGGCAGCCAGGACGGCAGCGGCCTCCATGACGAACTGAATAGGGCCGACAAAGTACATACACTAGGTCCCGTTAGATTCGTGCCCGTACACATGGAACCCCGAGTCGAGGTGAAGGGGGTGGCGATGGTTATACTCACGAACTTGAGGATCAGGTTCTCCTTCTCCTCTTTCATTTGGTTAAGACCATACTTGCGACGGCGAACATGGACCTCATGCTCACTGAGACCAAGTCGGGTATCAGTCATGAGTTGGTCTTCCGGGATGGTTCGGGCACCACCAGGGGTCGTGTCTAGCAAGGTGGAAACACAACTCAGTTAGTCCGATGTTTTCAATGAAAAAAGATCCACGTCCACACAATGGAAGATATTCCACTTCGTAGTCACAACTTTCGAAGTGACACCAGGAACCGACAGGTTGAGTTCTATTGGAGCGTACCTTCTTCTTCCTCGTCGATATGGCCATCCTCACTCTCGAGGTCCTCGATGAGGGCATCAATGTCCTCGTCGTTCTCGTCGTGTTCTCCTAGCTCGGGTTTGCCGTGAACAGGTTCGTGGTCCGAGGGGCCCATCTTCTCCTTCTCGTCGTGATATTGGAAGGGCGCGTCTGCTGCCGGCGTGGCAGCGGAATCCTTTTCCGCCATTGTAAAATATAAAACCGGTTTAAAGTCGTATGTATCGTCGGTTATTGGGGGCAACGTGCAGTGAGTCAATATCGATTAAAGAATCGAGGTCGTTTTGACTGTTGACGAGTAAATGAGTTCGTCTAGAGATCTTGACGTCCAAAGGCCAAGGCTAGCGAACAAGCTTGTTCGGCTGAGGTGATGAGCTGGATGCTCTCTATTGATATATCGAGGAATGCAACGCAATGGTGCGCTCTCAAGTCTCGCAATCCCAAAGGTGGCTGGTCCACTCGGGGTAGGATATGGTTTGAGAGTCTGTTCTCTGGACTCTGAAGAAGCCTCGCGACGTGTAGCGATTAGAGGGCTGAGAACACGTGATAGACGTCGATATGGGGGGAGAGTGTGTGGTGAAAGTACTCCTCCAGGAGGAAGAGAAAAGAGGTCGAGGCGAAAAGGGATTAAAGAGAAGAGAGGAGGGGGAGGGTAGTCACCGCACGAAAGAGTAGACGAAAGAGGACTCTAACGAAGCCGTCGTGGGTGAAGAGAAGAAAAAAAGGACGGAGAGGTGGAAAAGGGCGGCGGCTTCCCTCCTTTAAAACGAAAACAAAGTTCTAAGGAAGCGGGGCCATGGAAGCCGCGAAAGGCAGCAAGCTGAATACTAGAAATCTGGGTACTGCCGTAACTTCCGCCTCGGTCGACCGTGTACGGCCCTTACATTAGTCAGTGTAGAGTGTGGGAAAGAAGCTGGCCCTAGAACGGAGAAACAGAATAACCTCCAACTTCTTCGCAGTATCATGACCTAGGCACATACATGATACATGGTACACATGGTACATCATACACTTATGCCGGCTGTGGGGGATCAACAAGCTCCAGCCATACTGCACACACCTCTTTCTGATTCACAGCAGGGGGTGTAGATAGGAAACATGGACAGGACCAAAGCCGACCGACACGTCGGGTTTATCCAGTCATGTTCACCCTTCAATTCTCTGTCTCTTCTTTATCTGATTCAAGCCAGTATTTTATTTAGTACGTAAGGTACATAGCTGGGAAAACTTAGTCCGATTCCGGAGAGTTTTCGACAGCTAAACATTACCAATGGCGAGGGTGCACAAACAGGACTTTGCGTAACGGACGGCCAGTCCTCGGGATGCCCCTCCTACTAGACATTTGCGGATAGACAAGTTAACTGCTGGTGTACGGTAGGTGTGTCCTCGATTGCTTGCATGGGCTATGTATGGTAAGGGGGTGTGGAATGCAATGTACTTTGGTTGCATCCAGCGCACGCAGCAGCATCTGACAGTCCATATCCAAGCATCGGGAGACCCATCGTGACACTGGGGTCAAATGCGAAGGACGCGATTCCTCGCATGGGAAAGAATGTGGCGCTGGAAGAGGCAACGGCGAGCAGGTCCCGAGAAAGCTCCAAACAGGTCCGAGGCTTCAAGCGTGAGCTTATGACAAGGGATATCAAAACCCTCGTCCGGTTCCCGTTTTGCGAATTCACGTCAGTCACGTCCACGCTTGTTCCTATTGGATACAGGCCCATTTCTCTCACAGTGCGGCGCATACGGGTCGGCATTTCCTGCGAGCAACGAGCTGCAGGGTGCTCGGTGGAGGAGGATTTTGCCCCAGAAATACAACACGTACGTTGTACGAAGTGTGTGAGCCAGAAGTCAAGTCAAGGACGACCTTTTTCGTCGATGATGTGTGGGTCTCCGCTTGACGATCCACGTATCCACTCAGTCACCTCTACAATCACCCCGAGGTGTATCCGTTCAACACATGATCGTGATTGGATGAAGCACCTTACTATCCCATGGACCTCCGGAAATGTGGCTGCAGGGGGCACCGAGAGTGGGTACATGTACTGGTATACAACGTAGTAAGAAAGACCTTGGGGGCAGTTCTGTCCGGTTCTCGCCTCGTCCCGGCGTTCAATGCCCAGCAAGGTGAGAGCTGGACTGGCCGGATGCAGAACCTTCTACCCGCAACCGTGTTGCCCATGTGGCCATGTGGACCCGTTTCTGTGCCTGAATGGAGAATGGTATTGCGGGCACAGCCGGGACCAGTGCGCGATTTACTGGTTGTACTTCATACACGGCCCGTACCTTCAACTTCGCTGTAGAACAGACGCGTTATGAGGTTCATATGATGTCGAAAACAACATCGTGAGATGGGAAATAAGGCAGGTCCGCCTTGCGACAAAAACCAACCTGGTCTGGCGGTCAGCCGGCTAGAACACGATTTCTCGTAATGAAAGCCCCCGATGCTTCCCCCCTCGATAATGAAAAGTCGGCGACCCTATTGGCACCTTCTTTCTGAGGCTTTTCTCCTATGGTCTATCTTTGATGATATTTCGCTGTCCAAACCTTTCCATTATGTTGCTATTAATTATATCATAATGGTGTAGACTCGGTAAATGCGGTAGATCCCTGCATGCCATCGCTCGTCAATCGAGGGTGATGTCGAGGCCAAGACATTCCAAGAGTTTTTTTCATGGGCAAAAGCACCGACCCTCTTCTCTCGTAACAAGCTTTCTGTCCCCATTTTCAACTCTTGGCTGGCTTGGCTGCCGGTCAAGCGAAGTCCGGGATCATCCCCGAAGTTTACAGTAGTTTGGGCGCTGATCCACCTTTTTTTATGTATTTCCCTAGACCCTTGGGGGATCTTCTGCGTCTCTGATAATTACGGTATCCTCCCATATTTTGCGCCTTCATTCCCAATCCCACCAAGTAATGTTATTTCAAACATGTACTTGTTTTTGTGTTTACATACCTACCCTTTTTCGGTGCAAGGTATTAAACGCAAATACACCCAACGGCGCGAAGTTCTGAACCCCCGAGCTGTACTGGAATTACCTGTAACACTCATTCGACCGCCTACCTTCAAGACGATATCTTCTGCATCCGGGGACCAATAGCTCTTCTTGAGCTTCGGTCCTCACCGAAGAGAACACGAGTAAAGCAGCTCTAGTGTATTCATATTCCGAAGAAAGGGGAGTTAGAGACAACTCGGAAAGATTACTCATCCCCGTATTCGGGTCCGGTCCACATCCGCGCCGGTTCGTCTTCTTCTTTTTCCTAATCTCAAATTACGCCATCCAAAGAACCGGTCTTGTGGATTTCTGGACCAGTGTTTCAATATTTCCACTTGTGGAAGTGAACTTGGCCAGGTTCCGTCTTATAACCGCAATGCCGACTCTTCCGCAAACAAAGGAAAGAAAACGGGAAAAAAGAAAAAAAAAGGGAAGGAAAAAATCAAGAAAAAGAACTCCCGGTCCAAGTGCGGATAGGTAGCACGTTTGGCACGGAATTGTCGGGGCATAAAATGTGCGTCAGCAGGCAACTCATCGCACAGCCGTAGGGTGTTAATTAGTATACATACAGAAAAATTACCTACAGAGTTACATAACCTACCCTATGGGGATTTTCGGTGCCGTCATTCCCGACCCAACGCTTATCGGCCACGCCGCGAACCGGCTAGTATAGAGTAAGAATTTTTTTTTTTGAATTCAGGTTTATTAAAGTCCGTATATAACCCTAAAGTTATAATAGACTGTTTAGAGGTACCGAAAGGTATAAACTAGGTATAGGACACACTACTACTACTTTCGGGTTAGGGAAAGTACTAGGAGTATTTACTTAGGAAATACCACGTACGCCCTACCCCTACACTTCAGTAAATCCTCCCTTTCGGAAAAACCTTACGAAAAAAACCTAAGGGCCTTGGTAGCCCCCCGTACCTTTCTTCCCCCCTTTATGATAACCCTATACCGGTGGTAGCTTAGTAAGGAATCCCCTTCCTTTTTAGGCTATTCTGCTGTCTCGATAAGGATAGGTGCCCAGGCTATCGGTTATCTACTTAGCAGGGGTTTAGGGGCTACTACTAGCCCCCTTTGCCTAAGGTACGTACCTATCCGAAAATAGTGTTAGGGGGAGCAGGATTCGAACCTACGACCTCTTGGGGATTAAGAGGCTAGTCCAGGTAGTGTACTACTCCACTATTCCCCCTGGAGTAAGATATTATTGGGGCAGCTGATTGCTTCTAAGTGTAAACTAAAGCTGGCCCACTTTAAAGTCCGGCACTCTTAGCAGCCTGGCGTTCGTACTAGTACTACCGCCCGGGCCCCTATTACGGCTTTTTACGGTATTTTACGGGCGACTTCCTCTTATAGTATATAGCTATACTACCCGTATTCCTATATACTTTCGAATATATAGGTTATAGTCCGTTTTTAGGTATATATAGTAATAAAAACTATACGTATCGCCTATAGTTTAGACGTTTAGACTATCCTGTTTTATATATCTATTTTATATAGTTTTATAGTCCCCGTAGATTTTTTTCCACGCCGTATCTACGCCGTAATTCGTATCGCTTTAACGCCGTCTAAAGTTAAGATAGTTAGTTAATCCGACCGCGAGCCTAAGCGCTGCTATAGTTACGGTATCGTTAAACCGTTTTCCGAGTTCGGGTTCTATCCGCGGTCACGTCAAAGGATTTACGCTACCTGTGTTACCTGTAGAGCTAACCGTCGAGCCGCCTATCCTATACCTCCTATAGGTTTTACGGCTCCTCTATTACCCGTTCTAACCGGCCACCCTCCACTATAGCCTGCCCCTACGCCTCCTCCCCGAAGGGGTGGCCGTCGTTATAGCCGTGGCCGTAACTAGCTCCGTAACGCTCTATAGTTAATAGCGGGTTATTACTATTCTTCCTATAACTATTACCTTATAACGGCTGCTTTTAGTACCTATCGAAATAGTGCCCTCTATAATATCTATAACGACTATAGTAATAGCAGAGCGCGTTATAGGGCGGCCGTTACTACTAGCTAGTGTAGAGCGCGCCCGTAACCCGACCGCCACGTCGAGCGTACTAAGCCGCTTGGGTAGTATTAGCCGGGTATTACGGTTAATTATTACGACCTTAGATTAATACGGGTAGAGTATAAATATTACGCTATACTCTATTAGATTAGGGAGAAGTTATAGGTTAGTTTTCTATCTCCGTTATTAACTATTAGCTAACCGATACTATCTTTTATTACTTAGGAATCGTCGCCTACGAACCCGAAATTTAGCATCTATTATAACCAGGGCGACGTCGACGTTCCTATTATCTCCTTATTACCCGACTTCTTCTAACGCCTACTATACGCGGATACTACCTAAGCCGCGGATTATCGTAAGAGGATCCGTTAATATAATAATACCTTTACGTTTACTTCTATATAATATACGGAGACCCGTTAAGGTACCGCTACCGGTGGCATAATAGCTTTCCAGATCCATAGTACCCTTTACTATTATACGGGGCTATTAAGTGCTATAGGCCGACTCTCCGACTTTACCTAGCTATACTTTTACGATCCGTAGGCTACCGCCGACTACCGCCTTATAAATACCTAAAGCCTTAACTCCACGCTAGACCGTTATATCCTAGGGGAGATTTTAGACTTCCTGTATAAGTATAACCCTTTCGTTAACCTATATAAAACGGCCCGCGAACGCTTTAACTCCCTCCGCGAATAGTGCCGTATAATACTTAACCCCTGTATAGAATTAGTTATTAAGTAGGGCGCTAATATACGACGCGAGAATCTGTCTATTACGGATAAGGTTACGGCTATTATACCGGATAAGTAGGGTAAACGTTACTATAGGGATATTATTATCGTAGAGAGACGGTCTAATGGTAGCGTTAGCGGCCTTAGACAGATAGACTACGAGTATCCTACCTACCTACCGTCATCTTACCCGCTTATATATCCGCGAGGCGGTTCCGGATATTACTAGTAGTTATAGTTACGGGATATTTATAACCGTTAACGGCAGAATACCGAGGTAAAGTTCTGTTAATTCTGCCGTTATATACTATACCCGCGATACGAGTAAAGGTTTATGCCCTTTACCTACGGCCGTCTTTTCTAGCAGTTTTTAGTGGACCTATAGGTATTCTACGATTAGAAGAAGCTTTTATAGATCTAGCACTACTAGAATAAGTTACGGGCTAATGTATATAACGGCTTACGGGATTAGGCGTATAAGGCTAACGGCGATACCCGTAGTATTATCCGACGGATCGTTTTACTATTAAATTATATTAGCGGCTAGCGGTTTATCTCGTAGTGCTATCAGGATTCTATAGTAATTATACGGGCTCTTAGTACTCCGACTTTTTTTATTATCTTTACGGCTAATCCTACCTGGCTAAAGATTATACGGGAGCTTTAGCCAGGTTAGACTACTGGTAACCGGCCCGATTTAGTCGGCCGGGTATTCGAGTTAAAGTCCCGCGACCTAGAATAGTAGCTACGCGATAGTCTATTTAGTGAGTTTACGGGGATTATATAGACCGTGGAATACTAAAAGCGCGGTCTTCTATATCGTTGTATCCTTCTTTTCCTTACGCCGCGGGCGGCCGAGATATATAAGGACCCCGTAACTATTAATAAGGTTATCTCTACGGAGCTACTAGACCGCGAGTCGGATCCTATTAGCCGTCTTTTTAATATTATTAGTAAGAATATAATATATAGTCCTTACGGTGATAATAAGCCTTCTACGCCGTGTATATAGCCGTAGCCTAGCGACGAGAACCGTATAAAGTACTCTAAGCGGTTTCCTAAGCCGTACTACCTAAAAACGACTATACGGGAGGATAGTTATCCCGAATATAGACGCTATAACTCTAGCCTATATATTATAAAGAGAGGCCGTATAGGAGAGGTCCCCTTTAATAACTATTTTATTATTCCTTATAGCCCGTATCTCTGCCTCCGCTACGGTGCCTATATTGACGTTAAAATTTACGGATTTATTAAGGTAAGTTATCTTCTTCTGTATATCTGCCTCCGTTACGGCGTATATACTAATATTATCTTTTACGGATCTATTTAGACGATTAAGTACGTCTATAAGTACGTTTATAAAGGCACCGACCGCACGACTACACATATATTAAGCGAAGAGGGCGAGGATAAGGTTAATATCTATCTCTAGAGTCGCTATATTAGTCCCGCGGAGGCTATTATTTAGTTATTCGAGTTCCCTATACACTATAAGTATCCGTCCGTTATACGTTTTCCGGTTTACCTTAAGGGATAGTAGCCTATATACTTCGGCGATAACGTAACCGTAAGCTAGATTAAGCGTATATTATAGGAGCAGAAAACTTAGCTAATAGCCTTTTTCGACTATAACTGTGATAACGCTAATAGCCGCGAGTTATTCTATTACTAGTTTCCTAGCCGTTATACGTGGAAACCGTAGTAGTTTACTTAGTAGCTAAGGCAGCGTGGATTTTAAATCGGCTATTTACGGTATATACCCCTAATAGCTAAAAAGACGTACTATTTACGGTTACTCTTAGTCTCCATTAGAGGGCCGACTTCCTTTACCGACCTTCGTACCGTGGAGGGGACTATATATAATACCTACCGCGAGGCCTGCGTTACGGCCGGGCTTCTGCACGATAACCATTACTAGGTTACCTATTTTAAGGAGGCCGTTATTTAGAAGACCGGGCGTGTGTTACGGGAGCTATTTATCGTCGCTCTAATCCACGGAGACGTTTCCGGTCTAGTATTAATCTAGGAAAGGTTTACGGAGTCTATATACGATAACCTGCTTTACACGTTATAGCGCTAATACTTCTGATATCCTACTAATCTAAAACGCTCGTATATCGATTACGGTCTTTATCTTATATACTCTCGACTCCTTAAGGTAAGTAGGACTATTACGGAGTTTAGGCTGCCCGCGCCTTTACACGACTAGCGCTATATAACCAGTAATATATTATTTATTACGGAGACTTATAATCGCGATACCTAGGCTACGGTATATAAAGATATCCACCGCCGGTTTAACTAAAGCTAGGCTACGGTATTTAGCTAGGTTATAGCTGCTATTAAATCTCGTAGCCGCGGCGCCCGTTTCTTTTTACAGGGCCCCGGCAGTATAAGGAAGACGTTTATATACCGCGGTCTCTACGCGTATTTCCGGTCACGCGGGCAGATTATACTCTACGTAGCGTCCTCTAGTATCACGGCCGTTCTTTTTAAGGGTAGCTATATAGCCTATTCGCGGTTTAAGATCCCCTTATAGGTTAATAACGCCTCGACCTATAGCGTGGTAAAGAATTCGGACCTTATAGCGTTACTACGGGAGACGGTTTTTATTATCTAGGACAAGGTTCCTATATAGTATAAGTTCTGTTTCGAGGCCGTTAATCGTACGTTACGGGATATACTAAGCTATAACGATTACCTTTTTAGCGGTATTCCGGTTATCTTCGGGGGCGATTTTACCTAAATCCTGCCCGTTATTCGTAATAGTAGTCGGGCGTAGATTATACACGCCTACTTCTAGAGGTCCTTTATATAGCCGTAACTTAGTATTCTTTGCCTAATAGAGAATATACGGATTACCTCTGCCGATCCTGATAATCGGGCGTTTATTTAGTAGTTACGGGACCTCTCCTATAATACCGCGTTTCACGGGTTAATCGACCTTTTCCCTACTATTATAGTTATTTATAATATTATCTATTTATACGGGCGTATTTACCCGACTACCTTACTAGAGTAGGCCCTATTAGACTATATAGTCTTCGTTAACCACGTTATTCTAATAATACGTAATACTACTATCACGGAGATTAACGGGTAGATACTCGGGCGATTACCTAGCTAGTCGTATATTTACCGGGCTAAGAATTCGGTGGCTAATCGGGCAGAAGATACTAACAGTCCTACGCCGGAACTAGCACCGGAGTTTTTGATATAGTTAGAGTTCGCCTTTATCCCGCCCGCGCGGCTTAAGCTAAAGGTCAGCGTGCCCGTTATACTTATACGGAACCTTAGCCCGCGGCAGGGATTATATAACGGCACGCGTATAGTTATTTTACGGATAGCGCGTAATACGCTAGAGGTTAAGATGCTATCCGGAATATACGCTAATAAGGTAGCGTTTATCCCCCGTATCTATTTAGATTCTAATAAGGAGGACTACCCGTATATTATCCGGCGTCGTTAATTCCCTTTACGGCTCTATTTTGCGATAACGATTAATAAATCGTAAGGGTAATCGTTTAGTACGGTTAGCGTGGATTTCCGGTAATACGCCTTTATACACGGTTCGTTTTACGTTACCGTATTAAGAGTTACAGATATTAGGAACCTATTAGTATTATTACTAGCGTAGGAGAGTTAGGAGGTGCAGGATAGTAGGCGTGTATCTAATATCGTATACCTAAAGGTCTTAATTTAAATATTCTAATAGTCACTTTACTGGGACACGATATTAATAGTTATAATTATAGTCGTAGTATTCGTAGTCAGGATTCTTTATTATATAGCCTATAGTATAGGCGGGAGAAAGTAAATTAACTATATCCGAGCTATAAACTCCTAAAAGCAAAAATAAAAAAATAACTGTAAATCCTCTATAAAGCAGGAAAAAAAAAGACGAAAAAATAAAATATAAAAATAAGCCCTAGTAGTAAAAATACGACCGTATAGCTTTAACGCTCTACGGCCAGGATACTATTCTTATGGGCCGAGATAATATTCTTATAGAACTATATTATATCTTTTTTCTACGCCGTCGTTATACCCGTAGGGAGGAGGACGCCTAGGACGTTAACGTTACCGAAAGTAATGGGCGCGGGCGTAGGCGCGGTAAAGGAGGCGGTAAAGGGGGGGGCGGAGGGAGCGTGTATTACGGGCGGCGCTATAGTATTAACGGGGGGCGGCGCGGGTATTACAGTTATTCTAGACGGGCTAGCTATAGTAACAGGAGGGGGGGGAGGGGGGGGCACGGTAGTCGTAGTCTTCTTAGCCTTTTTCGACGAAGGCGTAGGAGTTCCTATAGTATTATAAATCGATTAGTTAGTATAGAAGAATAAACGTTACGGCTATTTTCGGCTTACTTATAGGCGCGGCACGCTTCTTCCCTTTAGAAGAGGCGGGAGTAGCGGGAGGGGGGGCGATAGGAGTAGTAGGCGCGGGACTACTATTAGCGGTAGCGGGCGGTCGGAGGGAATACTTACTACCCTCGGAATTAAAATAGTAGTTATTATAACTACCGCTAACGATATTCGGGACTATAAAATAACGCATAAACGGTCCGTCTTTATTACTATAGTGTTTATAGTCTTTCTATATACTGCCTACTAGAGTTATTATAACCGCCTCGCGGTTAGCCGGGCGGTTAAGGTTAAGATTTTTATCTTCTCGTAACGCGAGGTCGCGCTTAACCTATTAATAGCTGTTAATATATCGTGTGAGTTAGTAGTTAATTAGTAGTTTATAATATACCTTAAGGCCGCATATAGTTATTAGCGCCTTAGTGTCTTTATAGCCGGTATTATAAATAAGGTTAATAACCTCGCTACGGGTAACCGTATAACCTTCCTTCGCAGGTATCGTCTTCTAGACGCGCGAGCTACTAGGGGAGGGGGCGGGCGGATTATAGGCGGGCGAGGTTACGGGCGGGGGAGCGGGAGATATAGAGTAATCGCGATAAGGGAAAAAAAGTTCGTCTAGCTTAGACGTATAGCCCCTAAGTAGGCGGGGGATTCTTTAGGCGTGGGCGACCGGGATTCCTACGAGTTAATAGGGGAGTCGGAGAGGGCGGGAGGTATACTACGAATTACGGTTAGTATCGTCGCTTTCTATAGGGTTAACGCGTATATTTATACCCGTAACTTACTTAGCGGCGAAGCTTTAAGTACCGGAAGCGGAAAAGAGGGAGGGAATTAAAGGAATTAAAAAAAAGGGTTGCTTAGCGGCGATACGAGGGATAACGACGGTCGATTAATTCACGGCTTTATTTCTGTAAATAGAATATTTGATATAATAAAGGGAAAACTGTTTTATCGCGATACTAAAAAATCGTAATAAAAAAAGTCGTTATAGTGTAGAAAATAGTAAATAGTAGTAAAATAATAGGAGGCAAGCGTTTTACGGTTGTTTTCGGTTATTTTTCGGTTATTTGATTATAGCGGGGCAGGTTATATAATAAGCCCCCCCCCCTGCTAGGGGGGGGGGGCCTTATTAGATAAAGCGTAGTCAAAATCGTCACAAAATAGGTTAAACTTGATTAAGGTAATTGTGTACTATTATAACTGTCTTAGACTGTCAGGGAAACGCTACCACCGTATTTTATATAGTGCAGATTCTATAAGCGTCTACCCGGATTATACTCTTAGTAATCCGGCCTATTACATAACCGAAAAGACTATAGTCTATTCGATATACCCCCTAATCGCCCTAAACGTTAGTTAGGCGATTAAAGCTATTCGTAATCGGCAGATAATCCAG
>NW_021167080.1:1153621-1201203 GCF_003711515.1 Sodiomyces alkalinus F11 | reverse complement strand
CTAATCGCCCTAAACGTTAGTTAGGCGATTAAAGCTATTCGTAATCGGCAGATAATCCAGCTATATAATCTATTCGCTATAGCCGCCCTTAAATTCATCCTCCAGGTCCTCTAAATATTCTATCCGGACTTCCTCTAGCTATTTCTACTATAACCGTTCTCGTATATCCATCACACCCACCTAAGACCTAAATATCTTAAATTTCTCGCTATATAGCGCCTTCGTTAATCCGTTTACCACTATTTCCGCGCTTATAACGTACGTTACGAGTATTTACCCTTATTCCTTTACTTAACGTAACCAGTGGCCGTGGATATCGATATAGCAGAGGCGCGTTATTAATATACTAATCTCTTAATTAATTAATCGAATCGTTTAGTTATTATCATATAAGATCCTTAATTCCGGATCGTTAAATTCCACTCCTATACTAAGTAATAGGCGTTATATAAAGATACCCTCTTTTACACCTTATACTAACACTAATAGCTCTGCTTCCGTTATAGACGTCGTGACTATATCCTGCTTATCAGCGCACCACGCTATTATACCGCTAAATAAGCGTATCACGTACGCTTAACTACTCTTTCGATCGAGGGTATTATCGGTAAATAAGGCATTAGTGTAGATTTCGATAGTATCGCCACCCCCTAATTCTAACGTAAACGATTAGCTGTTAATTAGATAGAGGATTAGATAATCGGCGGCCTCGTAGTAAATAGGCCCTGGATTAACGTTAAACCGGTATAGCCTGGATACTATAAAGGCGATATTAGGCCGCGATATCACTACTACGTATAGTATAGATCCTATCTTCCATTAATAGCTTTTAACGTTATTCGAGGTCCCTGAATAGGGCAGTAGCTCTATAACCTTAATTAGGTATATTAGGCGATAGTTACTACTATACTTACTATTCGGCCTTAATAGGCGTTCTAACTTAGTAACGTAGTCGCGTTATAATAGCCAGATTTTACGGGCGACACGGTCGCAAATAACCTTAATACTAAGGAACCACTATAGAGAATCGCTACCTTATAGGTTATAGTGGCATTATAGGTTATTAACGGCCTGTTTTATCTAC
This sequence comes from Sodiomyces alkalinus F11, assembly GCF_003711515.1. Taxonomy (NCBI): domain Eukaryota; kingdom Fungi; phylum Ascomycota; class Sordariomycetes; order Glomerellales; family Plectosphaerellaceae; genus Sodiomyces; species Sodiomyces alkalinus. Next base: position 1,200,119 of record NW_021167080.1, on the reverse strand, counting down.
GCCTTATAGTATTCCTTATAAATAATAACGATATCGTTAACGTAGAAGAATAGGATTAAACCGCGGCGCAGAAAATAACACGGTTCTTACGGTATTATCTAGAAGCCGTCCGCTAAAAGGATAGCCGAAAAGTGCTTTTACTAAAGCAGTAAAGTATAAGGAACTAAGTGGTATAGTGGATTAGCGCTGTGTATAATCGGGGATACGCTCGGATCGCCGAGTACTCGGCGAGACTAAATTACCACGTTAGCGTAGAGGGGGAAAAGTCCCCTTTTCCTCCTTAAGTTAAAGTCTTAATAATATATAACTATTAAGTCCGAATAGTATTATCCGTTACGGTGTATCTTTTCCCTGGTATTATAGCCTATTCCTTAATAAATTCTTTAACTTCTATACCTATAAGGTTACCAGGCCGAAGATACCACTAAAGTGGACTTTACGAAGCACAGCTAACACCGAGCGGGCGGATACGGGCGTATAATAAGAAGAGCCTATTCGAGGTATCGAAGAATGTTAGGACCGCTAGAATAATAACAACGATACGGCCTTATCGTTATCCCTTAGTTTGGTACGAACGCGGACGTTATCCGTGGATAATTATCCACGGAGACTCGATATCGAATAAGCGAGGAGCGCTAAACGGTTAATAAGCTACGCGTCTTCCGACCGTATAGGGGAACCGTCCCCGATAACCACCGAGAACCTATTCGCCCTACTAGCGTGTTAGGTATAGTAGTAGTAAGAGTTTAACTAGTAGATATAAAGGTAGAATAAAGCTATCCTGTAAAGGCTTATTAAATGCCCGGCGATAAAGCGCGAATATAAGAAGCCACCGGTTTATAACTATAAGATACTAGGAGAGAACGCAACCGTTACTAAGATTAACGACTAAGTATCCGCGGTTAAGGCCGGGAACCGTTTTCGGGTAGAGGCCCCGTTGCTCTAGCTAATTAAATAGGCTTTAACTAAGCTAGAACGCTTTTACTAGATATCGTGGCGGAGCCACGAACGGAAGCTCTTATCGCCTATATAGGACGATTTTAAGGCGTTTATTCGGCGAGAATACTTATCCCGCGACTTATAGCACTTCTATTACCGGGAGGAGCTATATAAGTTATATATTATCGGCGAGATAACGCCGATAAAGTTATTCGAATAATAGGATAACTATAATCGCCTATTATAGTAAAAGACGTATAGTAGCGAAGAGCGTGCGTATAACTATTTTCGATAATTACCCGCACGGTTCCGCGATAAGCTTCGCAAATAACGGGTTAAGCTTGAAGAGGCTCGCACGGTAGCGTAGGAGGCGTAGTTACTTTAGGAGATATACTCCCCGAATAATAGGTCCGATAGCCGGAAAAGGTCCTACTCTTACTATTAGAAGGATAACCTGTTATAACGGGGACGGTATCTATCTGCTAAACGGTCGGAAGGCACCTTAAAGGGGTAGTAATAAGCGATAAAATATTTATCGTTAATAACCACGCCTAGCGCCTAGAAGACCTTTAGGTTAGATAAACCCTTTAATAGGGAGTACTATAACTATAGTAAAAAGGGATACCAGTCTAAGGATTATTATAGTAAAGACCATAAAGACGGCGGTAAGGGCTTAGCGAAGAAAAGCGCTAATATAAGTAATATTTAGGCTTAGGGGAATTTAGCCCTTAACGACGATATACGGATTACCGAGATCCCTAATAGCCCGGGAAACGGATTAGCATAGTGTAGAGGGTAAGTATTATATCCGTAAAAGCCCTGAAATAGGTCCTAGTCGGTAAAGTCGCGCGAGAAGTAGCGTATATTATCCGAGAAGGGCGCGAGGTTAAGCTTAGTATTAACCTTAATATAGGTATATAAGTCGATATTATTAGCCCGACGCTAGTAGAACGGTTAAAGTTATAGGCGTTAGACGGAATCTAGGCCCCGGCTCTAGAAAGTTTCGATAGCTAAGCGGCGAGTAGTCGCGGAGTATACGGCTTAGTTTTCTATTTAGTAGACTCTAAGGGGAGGCCCCGACTCTTAAAAAGAGTATTTATTTCCACGGACCGGCTAAAGGGGTTAGGTTACTTACTATTATCGAATAATAGTATAGGTTAAGAGAGTATTCTAATTGATATAATTAGCCGAATATTCGGCTTTAGATTACTCTTTATCGCGGAACCCGAGGCCTAGGCCCGGGAGGTAGTAGAGTAAAGGGCGAAGGTGTATATTATATACGTTATTATAGCCACCGCTATCATGGGTAATACCCCGGTGATAACGATTCCGTTAGTAGACGACGATAAGCCACGGCCTAAAGGCGTGCGTTTACCTTTTAGTCTATAATAATTCGAAGATATATTTTCGGAAAAAGCAGTAAAGGAACCACCTCTATTAAAGGACGTAGAATATTCTATTAACCTGTAAAAGGGGAAGGAGCCTTTATTTAGGCCCTTATACCCGCTATCGCCTATATAGCTCGAGGAGCTAAAAAAGTATATTGCTAAAGGTATAGTAAGTAGACGTATTCAGAAATCGACTAGCCTAATAGGGTCGCTAATCCTATTCGTGCCGAAAAAGGATAATAGCCTCTGCCTATATATTAACTATTATAGGCTAAACGCTATCACGATTAAGAACTGGTACCTACTCCTACTAATTAGGGAATTACTAGATCGCCTCTCGGGCGCCTAGTACTTTTCGAAGCTCGATATCCGAGATGCCTATTATAGGATCCGGATTAAGAAAGAGGACCGCTAGAAAACTATATTTAGAATACGGTATAGACACTTTAAGTACACGGTTATACCGTTCGGGTTAACGAATACGCCCGCGATATTTTAGGCGTATATTCACCGAGCACTCGCCGGTTTACTTAATATCTACTATATCGTATACCTTAATAATATTCTAATCTACTCCCGTACTAAGGAGGAATATATAAAGTACCTATAATAGGTCCTCGGAAGGTTACGGCGTTACTAATTATATACCAAACTATTAAAGTACGAATTTTATAGGGACCGAGTAGACTTCTTAGGGTTTACAGTAAGCTGTAAGGGTATTATAATAGACCTAAAAAGGGTATAAGCGGTAGCCGACTAGCCGGCGCTAGAATCTTTTAGGGACGTATAAGTCTTCCTAGGATTCGCGAATTTCTATAGGAGATTTATTAAGGGGTACTTAAAGGTTATAATACCCCTATCCGCGCTACTAAAGGGTAGTAAGGCCGGCGTAAAGAAAGGGCCGTTTTATTTTCCGCCGGAGGCTTAAGAAGCTTTTAAAAGACTAAAGGTCGCCTTTAGCTCGGCGCCTATTCTACGCTATTAGAACCCTATACTGGATTCTAAAGTCGAGATAAACGTGTCGGATAAAGTAGTATCCGGAAATTTAAGTTAGAAGCATAATTCGTAGTAGCGATTAATCGCCTACTATTCGCGGAAACTTACTAACACGGAATAACGGTAGGCTATAGGATAATAGGAGTTATTAGCTATCGTGGAAAGCTTAGAGTATTAAAGACATTACCTTAAAGGTATAGGGCAGGCGTTTATAGTCCTAATAGACTATAAAGCCTTAAAGGGCGTGCTACGGGCGCTAGCGTAAAACCTTCGCGGAAGGCTTACTAGATAGGTGTATCGGCTTATATCTTTTAATTTTAAAGTATAGTATTACCCGGGAAAGATAAACCCGACGGATAATTTATCTAGGAGGCTAGACTATATAGAGGGGGAAATATTCTATAGCGACGTCCTCCTTACCCTTTTTAGTAAGCTAAGTCTAATTAATAATATACAGGCGAGCATTCGCCGATAGATCGTATAAATCCACGTTACCCTAGAAAAGGCGGTTTTTTTCGTATATATATAGGCCGTTAGGAGGTTACTTTAGGGGAAGGACCTTAGACCTAAAAGATAACGGGTCGCTCCGCTAAGCGAAGACGTCGCGTAGCTAAGCTTTAGAGTGGGGCGATAAGGGTAATAGCCACCTCTAAGCCTAGAAGACGGCACCTCGCGTGTCGTTATCGTAGTAATTATACAGGCTAAGAAAACCCGCGGTAATAATATAACGGCCTAGCGGGCCTTTACCGACTATACGCCTAAGGAGGAGACTAAGGCTAGGGTTATTATAATCTCGGATTAATATATCCTACGCTTTATAGTACGGGAGCTTACTAGGGGTAAAACGGTAAATTATTTTACATTTAGCAAAGAGTTTAAGTAATTAGTTAGAGGGCTATAGACTACTAACGCTAACTATATATCTTTAGCGGCGAATATTCGATAAGAGACCAGAAAAAGAGCGGGGTACTCTTTTAACGAAAACGGTATACTACGTTATAGGGGAAGACTAATAATCCCCGAGGAGGCGACGATTCGGAAGGAGATTCTACGCTAATACCACGATAACCCCTATATAGGGTATATAGGTGCGAATAAGATACTAGAGCTAGTGTCGAGGAAATTTTATTAGGTTAACCTAGTATACGATATTCGCGAATACGTCGCCGTATACTCGGCTTATTAAGGCGCTTAGGTACTAAGGCATAAATGGCACGGATAATTATAGTCGCTATTACTACTATTATACCTATTTTAAAAGATTGCTATAGACTTTATCACGGGTTTCCTACCCGTAAAGGGCAGGGACGGTTAAACCTATAACGCCGTGCTAATAATTATCGACCGCTTAACGAAGTATGCACTTTTTATACTAATCTATAAGACACTTATAGTACCCTAGTTAGCTATTATCCTTTATATCGAGGTTTAATATCGTTTTAGGAGCCTAAAAGAAATTATAAGCGATAGGGATAAGCTTATTATAAGTCGGTTTTAGGAAGAGTTTTACCGCGAAAGGGCGATTACTCGCCGACTATCTATTACGTTTTACCCTTAGACGGATAGGCAGACTAAATAGACGCACTAAACGCTACTTAAGTTCCTAAGGATAATAGGAGCGGAGGCCACTAAGTTCTAGCCGATCTAGTTATAAAAGGCTAAGTTTATATATAATAATAGCCTATATAGTTCTATTAGGGTATCCCTATATAAGGCACTCTACGAGTATTACCCGAGGATAGTAGAGTACGTTAAACCTAGAAACGATACCACGGTATAAGGCGTTAGAGAACGCGTTAAACGGTTAGCGGATATCCGCCAACGGGTCCGCGCCTATTAGGAGGCGGCGGTTAAGACTTAGACTAAGCACTATAATAAGAGGTATAAGCTTAGGAGTTTCGAAAAAGGAGAATTCGTAGGGCTCGCCACTATTAATTTTCTATTTAAGTCCGGCTTAAAACTCGCGCCGCGGTATATCCGGGTAAAGGTTTTAGAGCGGATCGGCGAGCTAACGTATAGGGTTCGCCTACTACTATAATACTTAAGGATATATAACGTGTTTTCGGTATCGCTATTAGAACTATAAAGAGACGGGCTTATAGCCGAAGGTTCGGTAATCGACCTACTACTACTCACGGAGGAGCAGGATAAATAGGAAGTCGAGGACGTTATAGCTTATAAGGAGGAACAAGGATAGAAGTTCTACCTCGTAAAATAAGCGGGCTAGCCGGTAGAGTATAATACTTAGGAGTCTAAGGACTATTTAGGAAACGCTTCGGCTATCGTAAAGCGATACTAGAAGTAAAAGAAATATATATATATAAAGTAGGACGATTATTAGCGCTAAATAGCCGGTATATAATTAAAAAATATTAGGAGAATCAATACTATCTTATATAGCGGAATAGTATATAAGGTGAAAATATAGGCTATATATATAGGAGATAACGCTAAGAGGCGACTATAAAATAAATTAGATTCTAGCCTTATTAGTATAGCGCTTTACGGCCGCCGATACTATACCTTTTAATTATCGAAACCCTTAAAGGAGTCGTTATCGCTATTAACGACGATAACCTCCTCTAAGGGATCGGTATCCTCTATCTTAATATTATCGGAGTCGGGCTTAATACCCTCCTCCTCCGTCTTCTCCTCCTCCCCCTCGGATAGGGTAGCCACGGGTAATAACTCGGCGACGGCCTTAGGGCTATTAGCGGCTATAGGCGAGGCGGTAGGGGAGATAACGCTAACAGCGTTAGCGTCGCTAGTGGTACTAGCGGCGGTATCGGCGGTATCGGCGGTATCGGCGGCGGGCGAAATAGGAGAGGCGGCGTTAGCGGAAGTAGGCGGCGATTACTCGACGATACCCTCCTTATTATCCGAATAAACGTAAACCTAGGGCTTACGAGTGGCGGTACGGCGGCCGGCGAAGGCGGCGGATATAAGGGGGCGACGATAAGGCTTACTAGTATTTACGAGGGCGGCGGTTAGTCCCCGTAGGCGAGGGAACGAATTTATACCGTGCTAGTTAAGGCCGGCGGTTCGAGCTATACACTTATCAGGGTATTCCTTAACGTCCGCGCCCCGGAGCTTACGGACGGTACGCCGTAGCGTGGTAAAGGTAATAAGGCTATAGTCCTTAGGGGGCGTAACTATACCTATAAGGGAACGGGCCTTATCGGCCTAAAGGTTATCGACCTAGAAAAGGTTAGTATAAGCTAACCGAATAGCGAATAATAGATATAAACCCGTATTATTAGGTCGATAGTTAATAAAGACCGAATCGACGATAGTTTATCGAGTATAAGACGATTAGCGTTAGCGGCGGCGGGAGGGCGAGTAGCTTCGTCTAAAGCTTTACGGAATTATTTATATACGGCCTAAAGCCGTAGATAGAAGCGGCGCCGACCGATTAGCGTTAGCTGTTCGTTAGCCTCCTTTTGAAGGACGCTAGTAGTGATATTCTAAATAGTCTAGGTAGCTCCTAAAAGGCTGTTAGGAATCTAAAAACGCTTTAGAAGCCGAATATTTAGCGAAGGTAAGGATAAACTTATAGATATACACGCCTAATACGAATAAAGATAAATAACGTACCTATATACGTTAGAGTTAGAGTGGTTAATATAATCTATATAAATATCGCTAGCTAGGAAAGCTATATAATAACCGTAAGGCGGATTATTAGAAAAGCTCCTTAGCCACCTATCGTCGGTATTATAGGGTATACGATATAACTCTCGGGTAACGCCGAGTAAAAGAGATATATTAGCGATTAGTCGATATTAGAAAATAAGAAGGATATAATAGCGATTATTCGGCTATAATATAGATATAAATATAAATATATAGTAAACTAAAACATAATATAAAGAATAAGGATTATATAAGGAAAAGGAAGAAGAGAAGAATAACTACGGGGGAGCCACGAGAACGTTTATCTATAAAGCGAACGGTCGCCTTAGTTACGAATCCGGCTAGAGAGGGAGTAAGTATAAAGAACGGTAAGAATAAATTTAGTAATACTATACACCACGATAATAAAGGAAGGTATAGTAATAAGCGCGATATTATAAAACGCGGCGAGTAATCGCCGGCTATTACGCGGGACGCTAGAAAAGGGAATAGTATTTAGTAAGCGAGTCGGCTACGTAATTACTACCGACGGTTTACTAATTACCTAACGATACGTGGAAAGAAGTCGTGATATTTAGAAGGAGGTACGTAGCCTTACCGGTGCCGATTATAAGCGCTAACCGGACGGCGGAGTTCGTATAAGACTAGAGTTATACGTACGTTCTGCCCGGTAAGGGGGATAGAACGGGCCTAAGGGACTAGCCCTGTTAGAGAGGGGGTAGTATAAGGAACTAAGTGGCACGGTGGATTAGCACTATATATAATCGGGGATACGCTTAGATCGCCGAGTACTCGGCGAGACTAAATTACCACGTTAGCGTAGAGGGGGAAAAGTCCCCTTTTCCTCCTTAAGTTAAAGTCTTAATAATATATGACTGTTAAGTCCGAATAGTATTATCCGTTACGGTATATCTTTTCCCTGGTATTATAGCCTATTCCTTAATATAAAGACTCCTTAAGTCTATATAACGCCTTTTTTAGGTGTAAACGACTCCTAAGGGCTAAAAAGCCTAGTAGCGGGTATATAAAGATATCCTAGAGGAGGGGGGCGTGTATAAACGCGTTTATAACGTTAAATTATAATAGCATAAGGTTAAATCGGGCGGCGATAGCTATTAACGCGCGGAATAACTATCTGGCTAGTATTACTGCGTATATCTCCTTAAGCGAGGATTAATACTGCTAATCTCCTCGCACTATAAGCCTTACCTTATATTTATATAGAAATCTATGCTTATCGAACTTATATATTAACCCCTATATCAAATTAAGAACCTGATATCTATCTGCTACGGACGCCGGCACCCGTATCCACGACCCTATCTCCTTATAGCTCCGTAGGTAGTCTTCTTATACCTATCGGAATAGGTGGCCGTAAGGGTGCAAGGGTATATCGCGAGAGTTCTTCGGAGGAGAAGGGAGGTCTTTACGGTAGATCTTTACGGCCGCTAGGGTAACCGCCGGAGTACCCGCTAAAGTAACTGCCGGGATTATATTTCCCGAGATAGCCTCCTAGGATATACTTTCGGTGGCTACCGCCGGGGCTATAGATTTATAGGGTGTTATTAAGCGTCACTATAACGCTATAGGCGTAGACCTTTTGAACCGTAATTTAGTTAGCGGAGTCCTATTTAATACATATATATTAGGGGCATACCGGCTAGCGTTAAACGTAGTAATCTAATAGTCTTTTTTCTAGCTATCTCCTTACCAAATTAGTTACGCTCCTTTATTTAATAGGAGCCCTATAACCGTAGCTATAGGGGTATCGTAGCACCGTATTCCGTTATCCTAGAACCCTACGGCTATAGGGGTATTACGGTTTCCTAATATAACGGCTGCTATTAGCGCTATAACCGATAGCGGGGTTATTAGTAGAGTAGGAAGTAATAGATTAGGCGGATATAAACGGTGATTAGGCGCTATACCGGCTGAATTATATTATTCGTGACCTAAATCTTATCCTGATTAACTCGAGATAGCCTCCTTTACCCCTTTACGGCCGGGTATTACGGACTATAACCTTAACGGTAAAGCCGTTAAGGAAGGGGATCTGGGGGCGTTTATCTCCGGATCTAATAATTTAAAATAAGCAGTTATATAAAGGGGGGGGTCCTTAGCTTATACGTCCGTAAACGGCCATAAATCTCTAGCCCTCTCCTACTCGATCTAACTAATTAGGTCTTCTAATTACTCCTCGGTTAATTAACGGAGGTTATCCTTAAAGGTGGCGATATCGCCATTAAAGAAGGCGCGTTTATTGAAATCTATATCGCGTGTTCGAATAACGCGGTTATAGCGGCGTAGGCTAGGCACCTAGATACGGAAGATATTAGTGGAATCGTAGCCGATAAGGTAGCCGATATATATGCGGGGAGCGATACGATTTAATAGCTTATTAGCCGCCTTTTAGGCGTCCTATATTATCGCGTACGCCTTATAGCCGTAGGCTTAAAGGTGTGATAAAATCGGCTTCTTTTTAAAGAGCACCTCGTATAGCGTTTTCTAATCCTTATTATTATACTGCCTTCGTGGCGTTCGGTTATACACGTACGCGGCCGTGGGAATAGCCTTAGGCTATATAAACGGCGGCAGTTTCACATGGATATTCATCGTATAACCCTTCGAAATAACCACGGTAGTAGTGCGTTCGGTACCCCCATTCTAGACTTAAATATCGGTAGTAGAGGCCTCTAAAAGGATACCCTCTCTACGTAGGAATTAGGTGATATTATAGGATTAAGTTAGCTCGTTATTAGATTCGAAAACGCGCACCTTATAGCCTAACTAGCGGTCTACCTAGACGAGGAATTCCTTAATCATTACGAGGATATCCACTACTAGCTTACTCTTTATAACGTAAGTGGCCGTAAAGCCACTATAACGGTCGGTGAAAAATATAAACCGCGAGTCTCCGTCGGATATTCGGTTAAAATCCGTGAAATTAATCGCCTACCGCTCCCCTATAGAATTAGGTGCGTTATACGGGTGCCTACTAACGTGCCGCTTTATCTTTATAAGCTCGTAGGCCTTATAGTCAATAGTTATTAGTCCCTTGATTTTAACCCTCTGCGTGTGCTCTTCTAGGTGCCGAAGTGGTTTAGGGCCTACGTGCCCTAGCCGTAGATACTATAGGATGCCTTATATAGTGCTTAGATATCGTATCGTCGATTTATGGACGGCTTTTCGGGTAGTAGAAGAAGAAGAAGAGCCTAGAAAAGCAGCCGCAGATCGGTTAGAGGGTATATATTTAATAACGGTTTAATCGAGGCGGTGGCTTAGCTAGTATAGTATAGATCTATCGGAACGCTGAATATAGTTATTTAGTGGCTTCTAATCCTACTAGTATCCTCGAAGATATAGGCGTTAGTTAGAGATTAAATTATAGGTAAAATCCTCGTAGTATACGACGTTTAATAGCCTAAAATCGAGGTCTCCTATTAGTCTATTTAATCTCACGGTTACGTTACCGTAACCTTTAATAGGCAGGGACGAACTGCCAGCTACCACGTAGTCCCCCTGCGTGGCGGGTGTAAAATCAGAAAAACGGGAAAAATCGTTAAGTATATAAATAGTGGCACCGGAATCGAGGATAGTAGAGGTTCGAAGAGGGTAACTAGTAGTAGCGGTTCCTGCTATAAAGCTAGTAGCGTGGGAGACGCCGCTACGGACACTACTATAGTCGAGTCACGCCTCTTTAAGCTATACTAAGTCCCGGCTTATATCCTTCTTTATCTTCTTTACGGCGCGTAGTTCTTCTACTTCCGCGCGCAGCGAGGGGTTATATTTAAGGATCCGTTAGACGGTTATTTTAGTGCTCTTAAAGGGTGTCTAATCGTTATATACCGTATCCGGGAATAGATAGAAGTAGGCGTTAATATCGTGGCTAGGTATAGCGTATACGCGGTAGATCTGCCCTCTCTATAGAGTAGATTAGCGGTGCTTAGAACGGTTAGTTAAAGCAGCTAAAGGTATAGCCGTAGATACCGCGGTAGTAGGATTCTTAGCTTTATTCTTCCCACGGCCGCCCTTCTTACGGGGCTTAGCCGTGGCCTCTAAGGTATCTTTACCCTTTTCGCTTCCGGTGTATAGTGTAGGGAATACTATAGCGCGGTGGCTACCGCGTTTTCCTTAGTCTTTAAGTCTGGTGTTAATATACTTCTGACCGAGGGTGTAAAGGTCTTCGGGTATAATTACCTGGTTATCTATTAGGCGACCCTCGGCCTTAGTCTAATCGCGGCTGGTATAGGGGCGTATATCTTTAAAGAAGTCTATAATCTATATATACGTGGCGGGCTTTAAACCGGTATCTTTATAGCTTTATAGTAGTAGCTGCTACTTATCTAACTACTCCCCGAGCTTTTTAAGGCTATTCGCAGGGTAACGGGTATACTTAATATACTCTTCGTGGGTATCGGTTTAGCGGGTGGCTAGGTACTAATCCGTATCGCGTTTAACGGCTTTATATACCTCGCGAGGTATACCTCCTCGTAGTAGTTATCTACGGCTTTAGTCGATAGTATTAACCTGCTAGGTTAGTATAGCGTTAATCCCTTTTAGGTAGCTATCGTATTACGTTTATAGGATCTTCCAGCGCGCGATTTCGATATTGTATACTTTCTGGCCAACGTCCGTAACGTCGAGATATTACGTAGGCGTACGCCTAGGTATTATAGAGGGGAAAGAACCGTAATCCGGTATTATAGGCTCCTCGGGGGACTAAGTCGGATCGACTAGGCGGAGAAACCTCTACACGTTATTATAGATGGTAACCGATTCGTATAGGCGTCGTTAGAGCTCCTAATCCTTATAGGTTTTATACGTAATAGGGCTAAGATACGATATCTTAATGGTTATTTATAGATTAACACGCTATATCGGCGTAGCTAGATAGCTTCTTAAATCGGTAGTAGTGGTAAAAGGGTAGGTAAAATAGGTATATCTTCACTTAGTAAGTAAGACTCTTAATTATTAGATAAAGCGTAGTCAAAATCGTTATAAAATAGGTCAAAATTGATTAAGGCAATCATATACTATTATAACTGTCTTAGACCGTCAGGGAAACGCTGCCACCGTATTTTATATGGTGCAGATTCTGTAAGCGTCCACCCGGATTATACTCTTGGCAATCCGGCCCATTATGTAACCGAAAAGACTGTGGTCTGTTCGACAGGCCTCCCGCAGGGACGAGCTTTACGGCGTTGCCCGTAGGGCAACCTGCTAAGCTCGTGTTCTAACATTATCGTATTATCACAACTTGGCGAGTTCGTGAAGGCTTCTAGAAAACAATCTAATACAGCCACACCCCTTGTCTTCAAAACGGTCCAGTCAAATACACGAACCGTTGGCGCACCTTTTTCTTTTCTTCCAATTTTTCTTTTCTTTTTTTCTTTCGATTTCACCCTAAGCGACCGATCAATCTAGGCCGACATTGATTGCATCGTCACCTCGTCGAACCTCCCCTACGTGCAAGCGAGGGACTTGTCGGGACATGAATCGCACGAGAAATTTCCCCAAAGCCACCCTGACGTCGAAGCAGTAACGAAGTACGGAGTATTGGCTTGCATCACCTACCAGGCGATTGGACTGTTGGACCCAACCCTTGCTGGTCGGCCACCGTGTCATAGTAGCTTATTCACACCGTGTCCGTGTGTTCATTCTCCTTTGCACATCAATTCAAGCGATCCTTTCTCTCAACCCACATCGATCCGGCCCTTGCAGTAAGGTAATCATTTCGGGTGGCCCTCCAGGCCCGCTTTATCTCCGCGCGGCCACCACCACCTCGGTCAAAGAGGAATTGTCGCAAGGCCGTCCAAGCCGAGAAAAAGTACCGTCGAGTGCGAAAAAGCCCAACCTTGGTCGGATATATGAAAATAAAATGTTTCACCGAGTCATTTTCATGATTTCGCCTTGAATCTGACAAAGAGACTTACCAGGATGATTAGTCGTTACTAACCCAATGAAGTGTCGCTCATATTGTCCGTCCGTCGCTGTTTATCTACGATGTCCGGGTCCTGGAAATGAAAGACTCGGGCTGAGATCGGTCTCACGGCAAAAGATCATGCCGACTTGGGTGGGCTTCTCTTATTGGAAGGGTGAAAGAACTTCCCTGTGGCTTCTTGATTTGGTCAGTTCCAACCGCAAGGTAAACCTAAGATACCTTACCTACCTCACCTTACTAATAAGCTACCTAGGTACTTTCCTATCCCGCACCCTCCTTTACGAAGGAGTCTACTTATACCTATTCTATGCGCTCGTTTTGGCCCCTTGTTAGAAGTGGCTGCATCCGAGGCTCCCACACATCAAGCCCACCAAGGAAGTCCCTGCAAACCCCGGATATTACAGGTTTCCACTCACGCCATTCGGTCCTTTGGAGAGACAAAGTGGGGGAGCCACCGCAGAGGACATGGCGGCGCTCAGTCCAGGTTCCGAAAATACCTCGTTCAAAATCGCAAGGCTTCAACCTTGAATACGTCTTCCGGGGCATTTAATCGCTCAGACCCTGCCATGAAAGCAACGATCAGCTGCCTATCTAGGGTAGCGGTGAGCAATGCCCTTCATGTCCTTCTCGAGGAGAGATCAGCTGATATGTATGAGGGAAGAAAGGTCGAGTGAGTATCACCGCCGGGACTGTTGAAATGACGCCCACGATGACGGTCATGGGCCGTAGGCTGTCCATTACTTTCGGGGCAACGCGGGTCGTCGCTGCATACCTGCTTACATTTTACGAAGCCAAAGCAACTTTCAAACACCCCTGTAGTTCTCCCATTAACTAAAGTGCTCATGACAACGGCGCTTGACGGCGTGAGTTTTCCGTTGACACTGCAAATACACCAATGAGATGCGACATGACGGGACCAACACCTCCCGTTCCCTATTTTTTCCATCTAAACCAACATCCCTAAGGTATGAAAGAGGCATACGAAAGTTTGAAAGAGCGAGGAAAAGAAAAGACCAGAAATAAATTCATGAGAGGTCCAGTCAAGACATGTCGTCTCTCAGGTCCGCCAAGGCTGTCAGAAACGCATACCAAGGCTTGGCTGTCTCCGGTATCCCGCAGCCAAGACTGTTTCTTCCCCAGACCTTCGTCTTGGCTGTGATCTGAGCTTTTCTCGGCCATTTGTTTCGTCTTGGCGGTTCTTAACGTCGCAAGTTTTTGATGACTTCGTTCCCTCTTTTCATCGCGTGGGCAAAAACGTCAAAGCCAGGACACTCCAAGTGGTATGCATGTCGGAGAAATTCTTCTTTTCCCGTCCTTCTACTTTTTGCAAGCATGTGAAGAAGTTGAATTCTTGACCTTAAACGAAGGCTATATTATATGTCAGGCACCATCGGCCGAGCCGGACCACCGTCACCTTGAACGCGACCCAAGGAATCAAAGCTGAATGGCATGCGGGCCATCAAACCTCGATATCCGTCTTGCGCGACATCCGATACATCTTGCGAGATACATCGCCGAGGGAAGCGATGAGCAGTATCCACCTCTGTTTCGCGAGTCCTGCCTCAGCAGGTGCCTCGGTTGCATTCGTACTGATTAGAGTTCTAGCCAGTATTAGTCGATGTGTGCGAATTCCTCGGTTCGAAGACGACGTTGATCCCTTTGCACCGCTTATTCTATTATACTCCACGAGCAAACAACGTGTCATGGCCCTCGTCTCCAGTACAGATAGGGTGTGCATAAGGAACAGCGAAATCGAATCGGACGGTGGACGTCTATTAACCTTGCAGCAAGAAGAATCTCAATACCCGAAACGGACAAGAAAAATAGAACGAAGGATAGAAAGAAAGATAAGTGGAATGACACACCATAAGTAAAACAACAAAGAGATGCGAGTGAAGGTCATAGGGAAAGTATAAAATAAAATAAAAGGAAACGGAAAAAGGGGGGGGGAAAGTTTGGTCGATCAACCTCGTTGGGGATTGTAAGCTCGACCTTTGAAAACTCGCTGTCGAAACAGTTGTTTTCTATCCGAGTCGGCTGCTTTGCATACTACACCATCGGGCAGAGCACTCCCAGCCAACTCGGATGCCAAAGAATCGTGCTTTGGGCCTTATAGAGGTAGGTAGTGAGGCTGCAAGGTAAGGGACCGGGAGGTTGGGGCATGTGCGGCTCCTTTACTTAGGTAGGTAGGTACGTGCCTGCCTGCCTGCCTGCGTGTCTCTGTACCTTCCCACCGGCGTTTGCTCAACTATATGGGTTCCCTTCTGTATGCCTTCTGTTTGCAGGGCAGGTCCTCTTTTCTGGAATATGTCTCTCCTGCCTCTAGATGATGGTTGACTAGCCAGTTGTCCTGACCAGAGACAACAATGTCCGAGTCGACCAGTGTCATCCACTAGGGGGTGGAATATATCCAGGTGCCTATGCATCCCCTAGGTATGTGACGAGAGGACTAGATACACGGTGACACTCGTTGTCATCGTTGAGATATACTTAGATAGGAATACCCTCGAACTATACACCCTGGTCCCCTGATGGCTCTGTGAACTCTAGAGTTGAAGATATAGGCCGGCGAGATTTTGTGCTGTAATGCTCTGTCACACCGGATTCTATCATATATACTATGCCCATTTCTTTGAGCAGTATGGGCAGTATCCGGAATTCGGTGTCCTTGACAAAGAAATCCAGCTATGGGCTTGTTACTGGGAGGTTGCGGACAGGCCCTTCAGGGTTCACCTAGTACAAGGTTGCGTCCTGGAGGCCCAAATTCTCAAACGAGGAATTCCCCGATGTCCAAGGCTTGCTTGCGGCCTGCTTGGTAGATGCCCCCAGGGAGTCAAAAGATGAGGGGAAAGCTTTGAGCTTTTACATTCTATCCGTAGGCTACCTGGCCTGTTTACTGTCATTGGAAAGGTTGTATTCTATTATTCCTGACTTGCTACGTAATAAACATTTCCCTTGCGCTTCTCAGGCTGTCATTTCTGAGTCTTCTGCTGGTTATTTGCCCCCTTTCTGATAACACCAACGGAGAGGACATATGGTAATGGATACATACTAGTCAGAGAACCAACTGGATATGTCCAATGGCATGGCTCTCCTCTACGCTGGGAGGTAGATATCCTGCAGATGGGTGATGTTCTCTTAGTGGATATCCCTATGGTAAATGGTGAAGGGATCCACAGATGAAGATATATTGTGCCCACTAGCCACAAAGCGGCCGTTGGATTGGGCCAAGCAAAGGGAGCACTGCGGTTCCTGTCCTCGTTGGTGTCTGCGACAAGAGGTTGGAGGTCATTTTGCCAGAGTACTTGGCCTCAGTTCTACTTATGCCCTTCATGAGCGTTGGAAGTTGTCGCATCGACGACTCTTGGTGTTGGCTTACTGCGTCCTATCCTCTTCAACTTCAAGGGAGTCGGGGTTTCAAGTCCGGACTAGACTGGCGATAGCCTGCGGCTGGGTGTTGAGAGATGTCCAGGGCTTTCCGAGTAGCGTCATCTCATGACACATGACACCCTACTGCGACGTCCCACAAGAGCCTCATATATATCTCCGTCTGCCCCGTTGGTTGCCTCCTGCGAAAAGCCGGTAATGACTTGTTGTCGCCCAAACCTGGCGCGGCTGCCAATATGTCGGCCGACACCACTTGGACAGCGTGCCGTGGCGCACCAGACGTACTCGGAAACACCAAAGGGAATACGGCCAGGAATTCTGATGATTATATATATATAACTCATATTGCCCGGATGCGGCAGATTGTCTTGCTTACATCCAGCGGGTGCAACTGGCCTTGTTGGTTACTCCTCCCTCTATCGGCTTATTCGCAGGCCCCGCGAACAAAGGGAACGGAGTTTTAAAAACCTCAAAAGCTAACCACAGGGACGAAAAATGTATAGCTACGATAGCAACTCTGCGGACTTTAGGACTTGTATTACGTCTCTCACTACATCTCAGTCGCAATTCCTGCTATATATCAAGCGCCTATGCGAAGCATCGCCAGAAGCAAGTCGGCGTCGATTGTACGAAGTACGCGAGAGCCGAGTTTCCAGAACGAAAAAAGAACAGTAAACCCTTTTTCTATAAGCATGTTTTTTTTTGTTACCAATTCAAGTGGTAGCCAAGCACTCCATATTAACGCCATCTCTTAATGCTTAGCCGTAACCTTATCACCGGTAAGTTTCTCAACATACGTCTTGGCCCTGTTTGGTTTCGAATGCCGTTAGCTCACTGTCTCAGTTGTAAAAAAGTAGACGGGGAAGAAGGGCAAAGGAAACTCACATATCACCCATAGCAACCATGCAAACCGTCTGCCAAATGCCGAGTCCAATGCGAGGGGCAACGCCGCGGTAGAGACCGCGGATGCCGTTGGTTTCGTAAATGTATCTGAAGGTATTGCCGACCGTCATCTTCTTGGGGCGGTTAGGGTCCTCCTTCTTGCTCTGCATCTCGACGCGGATGACCTCGATGGGCTGGTTCCAAGCGCTCAGGCCACCGCCGAGCGCGCTGGCGAGGATCTTCTCGCCGGCGCCGAGCTTCTCGCCGTGCTCCTTGCCCGTGACGCGGCGGATGCCCTGCTCGGCGAGGCGGGAGAGACCGAAACGGGAGCCCCAGTTGGTCATCTGGCGGATGGCCACAGCGTTGACGCCGCGGTTGATGCCCCGAACGCCCTCACGACGGTAAATGTCCATGAACGTCTGGAAGGTGCCGGGCGGCTTCACGCCCGTGGCCGCCATCTTGTGCTTCGTGATCTCGACCGTCTTCATGCAGGTGCAGAAGCCCATGGTGGCGTAGGCCTGGGCGACGCCACCGGTAATGCCGCCGATGATACCGCCGCCAAAGTCGGAAGCGCCCGCGCGGCGGGCGTAGAACTCGGCCTCGGAGGCGACGAAGAGCAGGACGGCGCCCTTAGTGGAGGCTTCGATCCAAGCCCAGGGGATGAGGCCCTGGTAATCTATTTGGGAACCCACATGTCAGTTACCCGATTTTTTTGTCGAGTCGAGTCAATAGCGGAGAGAAATGAGAATGTATGCAACTTACAGCCTAGAATGCCGCCGCGAGCCCAGATGCGACCCAGAGCCGTGGTGAAGCCGTCGCCACGGTTGGCCGCCATAGTGGTCTTGACGACCTCGAGGGGCTGGCCGAGGGTGGTGACCTCAAAGAGATTGAGGCCGGCGCCTAGCAGCAGGTTGGAGAACTTGATGGGCTGCTTCTCCAGATGGGCCTCCCCGAGGGGGGCGGGAACGTGTGCGACGGCGACCATGGCTTTGCTGGGTATTCAAGAAAGGGGCCCTGACCAAGGGAAGAGGGTGCTTCTTCGCAAAGTGTGGTTATTTTCTGGGAAAGAGTTGAGGCGTAAAAAAAGCAAAAAAAAAAAAAAACCCCCCGGTAGACGTGTGGAGATGGGGATGGAGCGAGGGAGGATGGAATGTTATGGATGTATCCGAGGAAGTCGGTGTCAAGCGCCTTCGGCCAAGGTCCGAGGTTCGGAGGCGAGGAGCAGAATGCTGACCGGGAAACGGGGGCTTGTATGCGTGATTACGGACGCTAGCAAACAAACGACGCCTTGCACTCGAAGAAGGGAGTTTGAGAGGTGGTGATGGTCGATGAGTAAGACCAAAGGATACAGAAGGAAGCTGGGAGAGGATGATGATAAGGAAGAGGATGGGGATTTCGGGACCTCCGTAGGAGTGCGGGCGTGCGCGAGAGGACGAACTTGCTCTTCAGCACATGGAAATTACACCGAACTTTGAGTGAGGTTCCCCCCTATGCCCGGCCTAGGTACCTTACGCCAGCCTATCTGGCGTGGATCATTTCACTTCCCCAATGGCACCCTGGGATTGGCTTGGCGAGAACTATCGGGACCTTGGCGATAACCATCGGTACCTCGGTTGAATGTACCTTTATAGGCCGTAGAAGTACCCTTATCAACGCTTCTATAATAATCACGGAAGACGACTCGACTGCTGCTCGTTCGCGAGACAGTTCGCGAACCATCTACGAATGCCTTAGTAATCCCGATAATACGAAACTTCGTTTTGTTGTCTATTTTCTTCTCTTGAGACGACGACGAGACTATAGACCTATATCTAGCGTTGACTTAAGCATCCTCTACTAACCTGTTCTTATGATCTCTCGAAACGCAACACAGGGCTGTTTGCTAAAAGGTATGGTTTTTTATGCTGGTCGGTCGCATTGCTGGGAGCTTCACAGTACATTATGTGAAGGTACCATCGGGTGAGCTCGAGGTCAGGGAATTGAATTGAATTTGGCCCGTGATATTTCCGTTCGCCTGCCGCCCCATCAAATTAAGTACCTACAGCCAGTAGGCCACTCGGTACCTGAGGTAGGTAGGTACGGAGTAAATTACACTGCGGACTTCACGCTGAAGGGCGCCCCCAACTTTCTTATCCCGTTCCCCCAACAAGGAGACCCCGGGCCTCAACGCAAAAACATTACAAGACACGGCTCCCCCAGCCGTCGACCAAATCCGGTCCTACCTTATCCAACAAATAAAATCCCAAGATTGAAAAAAAAGCTGAGACTCTAACCAACTCTTGAGACCGCTCTTTCTCCAAGTGACGATTAAATCAGTCTAAACTACAATAAAAAGGAGTAACGAAGCAAGAAAAAGTTATTTTGAAACCTAGGGAATTGCATGTGAGCAAGCAAACACCCTTTCTCCCGACCCCAGGTATTCAAAAAATCCCTAGGTGTTCATGAGTAAACGTGACATGTAATTATTGTACAAAGGCGCAGGCGATTGGTATCGTCAGTTTCCCCGACTCCCCCGTCTATTCCCCCGACTGCGCAGCAAAATTGCGCATCCCGTTTTTTGTACTGTTCTTCTCCCGTTCCCGACTCCACTCACTCATGCGGCTTTCACCCCGATTCTCGACAGATCATCTATCGGTCTCAATTGCCGCTTTTACAGCTTCTTGGCAATCTCAACCCACTTGGCGGTCGAGAAGCTCTTGGGGCGCTCGATGGGCGCGCCGACAGCGCGATCGATGATCAGCTGGGGAAGCACACCAATGGCGCGAGACACGCCGAAGAGAACGGTGTAGTAGCTGGCCTCGGTCAGGCCGTAGTACTGCAGGAGGACGCCGGAGTGGGCGTCGACGTTGGGGTAAGGGTTCTTGGTCTTGCCGTGCTCCGTCAGCACCTTGGGGGCGATCTTGTACACCTGGCTGACGAGCTTGAACATGGGGTCCTCGGGCATTTTCTCTGTGGAACAAAATATGTTAGTCTGGTTTCCGCCGTGAGAGCAATTGGGGGGTTTTCACGGCCGAGGCTTGGGTTTCGCGATGCAGGGCTGAATGGTCAACCCCGGGGGAGGGAGGAAGATTACATACCCTGAGCGAAGACGCGCTGAGCAGTATAACGAGGGTCAGTCTTGCGCAGGACGGCGTGGCCATAACCGGGCACGACACGGCCAGCGTTCAGGGTGGACCACAGGTAGTCAGTGATGGCCTTGTCGCTGAGGTCGTCACCAACGACCTTCTTCATCTCGGTGAGCCAGTTCAGCACCTCCTGGTTGGCCAGGCCGTGCAAGGGACCGGCCAGACCGTTGAGGCCGGCGGCGAGCGAGAGGTAGGGCGAGCTGAGGGCGCTGCCGACCAGGTGGGTGGTGTGAGCGCTGACGTTACCGCCCTCGTGGTCGGTGTGGATGGTCAGGTAGAGGCGGAGCAGTTCGACGAAGTCGGCGTTGTCGCCGAAGCCGAGCTGGTTGGCGAAGTTGAACGAGTAGTCCTTGTCCTTCTGGATGGGGGCGACCTTGCCACCCTTGAAGACATTCTGGTAGATGCGGGCGGCGATGTTGGGGAGCTTGGCAATGAGGTCCATGGAGTCCTCAAAGGTGTAGCCCCAGTACTCCTTCTTGTTGATACCCTTAGCATAGGCCTTGGCGAACGAAGAGGAGTGCTCCAGCGCGGTGACGGCGAGCGAGAACTGGGCCATGGGGTGGAGGTCGGTCGGGCAGTGATCGATGAGCTCCTCAACGAACTTGGGGAGGTCGGAGCGAGCAGCCCACTCGGCGGAGAGGTCGCGGACCTGCTGCTCGGAGGGAACCTCGCCAGTCAGGAGAAGCCAGAAGAGACCTGCCATTTTGCACGTTAGATACTGCTGCCTCTCGCAGACGACAGACCGTCGTGGGGGGGGAAAAGGCACTAGACGTGTATTACTGACCCTCAGGAAGAGGCTCCTTGCCGCCGGGGGCCTTGGGGAGAACCTCCTGGCACTCGGGGATGGTCTTGCCACGGAAGCGGATGCCCTCCTCGGCGTCAAGAACGGATCCCTCCCAGACAAGGCACTTGATGCCACGGGCACCGCCGTAGACCTGGTCAAGGGTGACCTTGTCGACGACCTTGGAGCCATGCTCCCTAGATGCGTGTGTTAGTTACGACATGTCGTTAACTGGTGAGCGAGGAATATTGTGAAATACTGACTTCCGAAGGGCCTTGATCTCCTCGATCTTCTCGGGGAGGAGCTCGGCGAAACGCTCCTTTAGAGTCTATAGACAAGATATGCGTGAGCCGATATGTTCGGGTGCCATTGATTGTGGGAGAGTTCGCCGTTGAACGAGCGCTGTACATCGCAACGGAGATCACGTCTTTGCGTCGTGTTGAAAAGAGCAGGCTTACCTGAGTCTTGGCCGAGTAGCACCGGGCGGCATTGAAGGCCGCGACCCGGCTGTTGAAAGAGGGAGCCCGGAGCGAAGCTCGCAGGGCAGAGGAGCCGATGCGCGAGACAGAAGCCATTGTGGATGATGTATACACAAAACCAAGGAGATCAATGACAAAGTTGAGGATAGGGGTCGGGGTTGGAGGATGGGAAAGGAGACAAATTGGCAGAAAAATGCGCACTTGGATCAGGGAAGAAAAAAAAGGTCGGCGGAACCACGGACAACAGACGGGGTGACCATGGCTGCCGAAGCTAAGGTACGAAGTACATACCTTAGGTTGCCGCTTGGGGGAAGGGTGCCGGGGGTTGCGAGAAGCCACCTTATGGCCCGTCCGGTTTACAACGTAGGTACCTTATTGCCGGACGTTACATTGGTGTACACAGGGAGTATTTGAAGCCTTGGATGGATTTGTGGTGGGTTGTTGTCTGGCGTACACTACGAAACCCTCACATTGAGCACGCTCGAGGTACTGGTAGGTACCTGACCTGATAACGTCAATTACCTACTAGGTAAGGTAGACACGCGGCGAGCATCATGGCATGCCTATCCGCCAATGAAACGCCCCGTAATGCCATTGGTGGGATGCATTCACCAGTGGCTTTTATGCCGTCCATTCGACCGATTGGGATGCGTTTCCTCTTTGTGCTCTCTTTGGAGAAGCTCGGCCGACTCGGCAGAGGGGGACACCAATGTGGCCCAATCCACGACGACACTAATTATTCAACGGAAACCAACGGGTGTACGGACCGCGCCTTGGGTCCTCCATCTACATCTAACTAGGCCATACAGATACAGACCGCAGATGGCTGTGGCTGACCACGTATGTCCCTCGTGCACACCTTTGGAGACCACCAAGACGTCACTGAGCGTTGGAAGTGGAAAGGTTTGGGAGCTGAGGCTATTCCCTACAGGTAAGGTAGGTAATCGGCTACTTGGGCTTGTGGTATCCTCAAATCAAGAAAGAAAAGCCTTGAGCGTACCTATGGAAACCCTCTTTAGATTGTTCCGTTGATCCACGGACAAGGGGCTGTAACGACAATACAACATACCGTGCAACAGGACCTCGGTCACAAGGGATTGGGGGCGGGGGATGGAACGCTGATGGCCCTCCATCAGTTCTGCGCGTTTCCGAGCAAAAAATAGCTCCTTTATAGAGAAAGAGCATTGTCTCGAAGAGCCAGCCCTTTGTTAGGGAAGTTGGGGAAGGAGGGTTCAATATCTGGAAGCTTCATCCCTCATCCTACTTCGTCTTCCTCAGCGTCTTGCTTATTATGTATGTGTTGCGGATTGTGTTGAGTCGTCTTTGCGTGAAAGTCTGGACGCTTGAGTTTGCTACTACTAGCCGTATAGGTTTTCGATGCGGACGAGCTTCCAACAAAAAACAAGCCGCTTGCCCGGCTAGCTCAATCGGTAGAGCGTGAGACTCTTACTAAGAGATCACCATCTCAAGGTTGTGGGTTCGACCCCCACGTCGGGCTCAATTCCTGACGCGATCATTAGATCCTTCACTTTTTTTTTGGCATTTTTTGCGCCTTCTTTCTATACAGAGACATTTATGTATTACCTAGTATGCTGCTATGTACTGTTCCTTTTTTCCCATACTTTTTGGGTAAAGCTATGTGGATATGTGGATATACGGTACGAGACTCATACGGTACCTAGGGAGCGTAAATTCAACCTGAGTTTCAAATTTACCGGGAACCCACACTCCTCTTCCGTACGCCAAAACACCGTAATGTTAGTTCTCGTGAAATTTGTCGCTTATGCACGGACTCATTGCGATTCGATGACTAATACGGATGCCCTATCCTCGGGTCGGGTTTCTGCTGAGTGGGGCCTATTTTTCTGCGAGATTAAAATTCCGACCTCTCCAAGGGAGTGATTTTCGATTCTCCTCCTTCCTTCCTCAATTCTCCCATCCACAGACAACCCTCCTTTCCCCTTCCCATCCTCCCACCCCCCCGACAATCATAACGCTCATTTTCAGGACCTCAAGACTCGTTACGACAACCCGTACTTCTGACAGACAAGGGATATCTGGCCGACGACATACCTCGGAATCTCCATCGCGAGTAGTCCGTGCTTTTCGTATTGCATTGCCGTGACTTTCGACTGCCCATTTACCTACTCACCAAAGGTTGCGTGGCCGGGTCATCGGCTACCGTGCAGTAGAGTCAGTCAATCATCAATCAGGTGAATCGCGTACGCAGACGGCTGTGTAAACGGTTTGCTTTCGAACGCCTCGAGTACTCGGGGGCTTCTCGTACATTCTGTTAGGGAACCGTTCTTGCCCTGACAAACGTCTCGTCTCGTGGTTGTGGTCGTGCTCTCCTCCGACCGTAAAAGCATCACGCACAGAAATTGAGCACGCAGGCAAATGATTTATTAGCGAGACGTCCAAGAGAAATCCTGGTCGTATTCTATCGATCAAACTGGTTCGAGATCCTAGACAGGAACTACTAGTCCTTTGCATCGCCTCATATCGTCATCGCGTCCAACTTTTCAGTAACCATCTCCGACTTCTAAAACTTCTCGGCTGTTAATAAGTCTCGCACCCTTAAATTCCACGTACGGTCTCGGCTTGTTTGGAGTCGAAAGCGTTGCGAAGCTTGCCCTCGACTCGCCGCAACCCATTTCTTTCTTCTTCTCCAGTCTACCTCCTTGGATATCTCGTACTGGGTGTCCAAGGGATACGTCTGCTGCCCTTTTTACTCTCCACCATTTCGACTCCGACGACGACCAAAAAAGGCTCGACTTGTCGCGTACAATAAATCTTCTACCTACGTCATGGCGGCTGCTGTCGCTGAGTTGGAGGCGGGCCTGAACGCCATGTCCGCCCTCAAGCCTCCCGGTGTCTCTGGTTCAAGGATCGCCTCTCTTACTGCACTCTGCGTCGCCAATGTACAGGTACAGTCTTTCTTTCCCTTTCTGACCCCTTCCCAATTTTACCTGTTCTCTGCACAATAGCGAGGCGTCGACTGACTTGACCCGCTATACTCCAGTCCGAGTCTGTCCTTATTCAAAAGATTTATACCCACTTCAAGAAAACCGACGGCGACCATAAGCTCGGAGTGCTATACGTCGTAGACTCGGTGACACGCAAATGGCTTGAGCAAGCAAAGTCTCAAGGCCAGGTTGTAGATGGTTCCGCCGGCGACGGAACGTTTGCCGCTGGCGTCCACCGAGTAACTGAGCTCATACCCGTCTTGATGAATGATATAATCCAGTCCGCCCCGGATTCACAGAAGGTACGCACTACTTCAACTAGAACATGCATGTTTCAGTAATGAGGCCATTCCCCTGCTATGGTCGAGGTTAAGGTGTCCCGCCCCCGCCCGTACAATCTCGAGGGATTGCCATAGTCATACGCAGTTGGGACTTAGGCTCGGCTCATTACTGCGTACTTGTTATGTGGACGCTGCAAGGCTGTAGCCGACATCTCTACCCTTCATTTCCGTCAGCCTTCTGTATTGTTTGGCACCCTTGAGTGAAGATCACCCACTTACCCCTTTTTTTTTGGACCCGTAGGAAAAGATTTCCAAGCTCCTTGATATTTGGGAGAAAGGCCAGACCTTCCCTCAGTCGTTGATCGACTCGTTCAGGGCCAAGCTGAGTGCTTCTAATGTCAAGTCGACCACCCCTGACGGAAGCCCTCCTCCTGGCCTCGTGTCTTCTCTCGGTTATGGCGGTATTGCCCAGTCGAGCAAGCCCGCCACACCTGCGGCCTCGGCTACACCAATTCCCCCAGCTACGGCTTCAAACAGCAACGCCATCATGGAAGCCCTGGCCAACATTGCTCGTCAGAACGTATCGACTGGCCTGAACAGCAACATTGGCACCCAGCCTACGCCAACTCCCCCGGTAGCTTCGGGGCCCGCGCTGGTCCCAGTCCCAGTGCAGCCACCGGCTCCCACTGACTTGTCCCGTCTGCTGAAAAGCATCTCTCAGCATCAGCCGGCGGGACCCGCCGCCAATCCCACTGCTCCATCATACCCCGTACAACAACAGCCCGCGTCCGCGATGAATGTGCCAGCCATGCCTTACCCATTCCCCACAGGTGCTCCTTCGGCACAAGTCCCTCAGGTGGGCGCACCTGCTGTAGCGAATAGTAATGCAGGTGGCTACCCAGGCCTAGCACCCACGCCACCGGCTGCTGTCGGTTCTGCCCCCGGCCTCAACCCCGAAGTACAACAGCAAGTAGTGTTGATTAAAGCACTGGCCGATCAGGGTGTACCGCTGGACAAGATTCCCGCCTTGGTTCAGAGTCTGCAGGCGGCTGGCATGATCCAACCCCAAGGTGTCCAGTCCGTGCCTCCGACCCAAGCCCCCTACGGTGCGGCACAAAGCTGGAACACTCCCCCCGTCACTGGTGCTTCACGTGACTACCCTGGCTACGGGCAAGGAAGGCGGTCTCCCGAGAGAAACTATGGACGATCCCGGTCTCGGTCCCCCGGCGGTCGGTGGGATTCACGCGACCCGTACCGAGGCGGGCGAGACGGGCCAGAACGTCGATTTGACGACCACGCCTCGAGCGGTGCTGGACGAAACGGTCGTGGATCTTCAGAATTCCGCCAACGGAGCCCGGCCGGTCGACGGGGCCAAAGTCCCAGCCCAGGCGGACCTCCCCAGCATGACCCTCGTACTGAGAAGTGGGTTGAATACGACCGGACCCTTCCTCAGGACCATATCCGTGTCTACAGCCGCACCCTGTTTGTCGGCGGCGTTACGTAAGTTGCGTTTTATTCCCTTTATCCCTTTATCCAAATAGGTCTGCTCGTTTGCTGACCACGTGGTAAACTGCAGGTGCTCGGAGCAAGAACTACGCAGCATCTTCAATCAGTGTGGGGAGGTGCAGACGTGTATTGTCAACCGAGATAAGCGGCATGCTTTCGTCAAGATGGTAACACGAAAGGACGCCGAAACCGCCAAGCGGGCCATGGAGCGCCAGCATTCCATTAATGGCCATCAACTAAGGGTATGTTAAACATGAAAACCCCGAAGCCAGTCCCCCGTCTCCGTCTCACATGCCCTACATAGACTAACTTGACTTCGTAATCAGACGCGATGGGGTGTCGGTTTTGGCCCCCGAGACTGCAGCGATTATTCAACGGGTGTCAGCGTCATTCCCATTACCGCACTTACCGAGGCCGACAGAAAGTGGATGTTAACGGCGGAGTATGGCGGCAGTGGCGGAAGGCCTCTAGAGGGTGGCCTGGTTGTGGAGGAGCCCGATATTGAGATTGGCGCTGGTGTGTCGTCCAAGGCCATTAGCCGTCGTATGCAGACGGACAAAGGGGGCTCCCAAGGCCCCAAGTCGACTCGTACCTCTGACGACCGGTGGCGGCGTGGTGGTAAAGATCGCGGGGACGACGCCCAGTCCCAGCTTTCCGGCGCCAACGCACAACCACTCCCGCAGCAGTTCCCCTACGGTATCGGCACCATGGCGAATGGCATGCCGAGCTTCCCTCCCGGTTTCGCGTTCCCTACCCCTGATTCGCAGGGCGGTGCGACCAATCGGTCCTGAATTCCACCCAACTAGCAGAAGCCTCGTGCTAGGCGGTTACTATGGGTGGTTTGAAGAAAGACAGTCGCCGAGTTGGCCTCCGTTTCTTTGTTTTGTCCACTTTCGACGGGCCGGGGTATAATTATTCTGAGCTTTCACCACAAGAAGGCCTCTAGGGGCTGCTGCCGCTGGGGCCTTCAAGTGTCATCGGCGTTCAGGAGTCTGGGAGGTGAAAAGTGGGCTAGGGAAGGAGGTTCAGGTCACCTCCTGCTGCGTTCTGGCAACAATACCAAGAACGGCGCTTGTTTTGCCGTAGGGCGAACCAGGGAGGAATTGTTGTCATAACAGAAACTCTTTGTATTGGTGGGTTTTGGCCACGCGAAGTGCCTATAGTCAGTCCTTGGAAGAGAGAAGGCTGTGAAGTGTTAGGTTAGGTGAAAGCCATGATTAAATATTGGTCCTGGATCGAGGAAATGCGAGATGATGCTGAACATCTAATATTTGCATGTGGGGTAGTGGTATTTAAGGATCGTGAGAACCGGGGTGGGTTGTTCCTTCTCGGGTTCTACAGTGTATTTATCTGTTTTCCCTTCTCTTTTCTTTTCTCCTTTTTGCCCCTTTCCCTTCTTCGCTAGTCTGACTTAGGGGGCCTGTATCCCGGGATATAAGTACTTAAGGTGGGATAATACTTACATTATAGTAGAGATGGCCCTTAGAGCGTAGAAAGAAAAGTAGTCAATAATTAGACGAGATATAGTCATAACAGTAGTGTTTTAAATTTGAATATATTAGAGACATTTATAGGAAAAGAGATAAATAAACTAATATATAAATAAAAAAAGAAATTATTCTGTCCAAGGCCCCTAAAAGCAGAGGGTGAAGAAGCCTTGCCGCATTAATTACCCTGACTAAGAAACCTTAGGTGTTTTCCTAGTCCTATAATAATCTAGGAAAAAAACAAAGGGTCTGTCTCCTTAGGCCTAGCGGGTTTCTGTATCTCGTGTGTAAAAATCTATATTCATAGCAGGATAATACTCCATGTGAATATATTCTCTCTACCCTCCTACAGCCAAAGAACAGATAGAATATAGAATAAAGTCGAGCCACGACTATAGTAAGTATATTATAATGACCCCTAAAGGGGGGAGGGAGGATAGAGTGAGGCTGATAGAGATCTCTGTCGTCTTCACTCCTCCTCATATTCAAAGTCCCACGCTGCCTCGTCGGAAAAATCATCTAGCCTAACGCCGTCTTCCTCAAGCTCCTGCTGCGTTAGGGCTGGCAAAGCGCGTAGGTCGAGGTCTCGCGTGACATTCCAGCGATGCCGCTCCAGCGTATCCGACGAGGGCGGCAAGGGAGCCCGCAGCGTGCGCAACTTCTGACTGTACATGGTCGCGTTCTCCCTCTGCTCCTGGTCCACGTATCCCACCAGCGGCTGCAGGGGGTCGCCGTCCTTATGGAGTTGTGCGTAATACATGCCGAGGGTCGGGTACCTCTCCCCCTGGACGGCGCCGATGCAGGGGTTCTTGTGGATGCGCAACTGGCCCGCCTCGAGGTATTTGCGTGCCTCTGCGCGACCGGACGTCGGCTCCATGCCTTCCGGGGGCGGCGGCGTCGCGTGCGGTTGGAAGCCCTTGGGACGTCGTCGCCGCCTGGACGTGGACGTGGACGTGGACGTGGTGAGCGTCGCCATGGGCCCCGCCCTGGAGGCGCCGAGTTCGACGCAGTCGGCGGGCTGCTGGTCGGCTTCGTCCACGGAGAGCAAGAAGACGCGGCCCGTGGCGTCGCCGATGGCCAACTTGGAGCGATCGGGGGAAAAGGCGCCGAAGGAGATGGGCCCAGGGGCCTCGAGCAGGTCGCGGACGAGTGGGTTCCTCAGGTTTCGCACGTTCCACACTTTGACCATGCCGTCAGAACCTCCCGTGTAGAACCGGTCCTGCGACGTGCCCCATGCCGTGAACTTCACTCCCGTGTCATCCCGTTCCCGCTCGTAAAAATCGCCGGATGACTCTTCCACCGGGACGTCGTGGCAAAGCACGTGGATGGGGTCGTCGCCGCGGGCCGTGTCCCAAACATATACGTTGCCATCGGTAGCCGCAGCGGTAATATAGCAATGAGACATGCTGCAGGGCATGATGGTGAGCTCGTTAATATCGGCCGCGGTGCAGTCTAGACATTGCACCTCGGTAAAGGCCCCGATCTCGTCCGGCGAGTCGGTTGGCCGGAAAACGCGAATTTGGGTGCGCACGTGCTCATCGACATGGAGGCCCGCAGGCGACGTAGCAACGATGAAACCGGGCTGGGTGGGATGCCATGCCACCTCGAAGACGTTCTGCGTGGTCGCCGTCAAAACCTTACGCCGCTCGCCCGTGATGCAGTCCCACAAGCATATCTCCCCCGACTGGCGTTTTTCTTCCGGTATGTCATCGTCGTGAATGCTGAAGCTGCGCGGCGAGTAACCCACCAAGAGCAGGTGCTGAACTCCAGGAGCGACTCCCCACTGCATCGTTGCCGGGTAGTACGCCCATTTCTGCGTTTCTTGCGTGTTCTTGTCATCCTCGTTCCAAGTCCGGCTGCCAGAAAACGTCCTGTAGGGGCTCGAAGACACATCGCCATCCGTTACATAGTATACCCGAACAGCCTCGGAAGGGACGTCGGCTGCCGTCGCCACGAGTCCCGACCCGTTCTTCGACGCCGCAACGAAGTTTACATTGCCCTCGTGGGGCCAGGTGCCAAGTAGTTCCATAGCGGCGCCATTCTTGTCGACTTTCCACACCTTGACAGTCTTATCAAAGCTCGAAGTGAAAGCCCTATCATGGGCAGCATCGTAATCAGACGAGACGACAGAGCAATAGAGCCAGGGGTCCTGGCTTTCCCTCATAGCCTCAGATGCATTCTCGCCTTTCTCGACGAGAGGCCGGACGATGCGATGTTGCGGATAGCCTCGCAGAGAGCCCAGGGACGGCGAGCCGAGAAGCAAATTCCCGGGCTTATTGTACTGCTGATTGTGGGCGTCGGAGTGTGCGGTCGTACCACAGAGGTACCCATTGTTCGACACCCAGGTGATCGTGGCAATGTCGCCCGCGCAACCGGTCCATTCGGCATGAAGCTCCAGGTCATCCTCACGAAGCTTCCTAAACTCGTTGGTAAAGTTGACCAGCCGGCGCATCCTCCCAAAGCCCCTTCCCCCCTCCATCTCGCGCGTGAGTAGCAAGGACGGCAAACGGCTCCTCCGGACCACTTCGCCCTGCTTGTCGAGCTCGTCGAGTTCGAGGGAAAGAGCTGTCGCAACCGCATTCGTCTGACTTCGTGTTTGGTCTTCGAGGAAGTTCAGGACGGCATCTTCGTCCCGCCGCTCCAGTCCATCCCGAAGACAGATCTGTTTGGCGAGCGCCGCCAGGTCCGCGCCTCGCTGACTCGTCCAAAAAGACTCGAGCTCTCCAGGCGATGCCGACGTGGCCGCATCTCTCTGGTGTCGGAGTTCCCGTGCTATCCGCCAGGCCGTCTCCGATTCCTCGCGTGTGAAATCGACATGGTATATAGAGTCGCCCTGGTCCAGGTGCGGAGGTGGTCGCAGGAGGAGAAAGAATTCGGCAGAACCGCGCAAAATACGCTTCCTATCACTAGCTTTCAGATAAGGCAGTCGAGGTAACGAAAGATAAGTATGTCTTTTCTTGCTCTTTCCTCTGGGCTGCTGCGAGCCAGTGGAGGACAGCCTCGATTTTTGTGCTTCTGGGTATTTCCAGGCAAGAGCCCTCGCTTGCCGTCGGTATTTTAGCGGTGAAACATGGTTTCCTGTTTCCGAGGCCCGGGCCGTTTGCCTCCTGGCGTTTGGGGTAGCGGAAGGAGTGGCGACGTGTGGCGCGTTAGGGGTTTCGATGGAAGGCAAAGGCCGATCTCTAGTTGGGGTGAGACACGGTGGTGTTGCTAAGCGGATTGTAGTAGTAAATTCAGGTCCCGGCGCTGTTGGTGTGACGCTGCGCTGGAGCTCCTGCCCTATACGTTAGCCGCCGCCTTCCCACCAATGTCATATAAAGGGGGCTCGGGTTGCTAACTTACCTCATCTGGAGAGTTCGATGGTACGCGCTGCTCGCTTAGCCTGTTTACCTCATCTGCGATCTGTTCGGTGAGAAGGCGC
Organism: Sodiomyces alkalinus F11; assembly: GCF_003711515.1. Lineage (NCBI taxonomy): Eukaryota > Fungi > Ascomycota > Sordariomycetes > Glomerellales > Plectosphaerellaceae > Sodiomyces > Sodiomyces alkalinus. The sequence goes on along the minus strand of NW_021167080.1, from coordinate 1,168,907 downwards.
TGGCATGAAAGGGTTAAATGGCCGCGACTGAGGACATATTCGGTTTTAAAGCGAGGGTCGTTGGTAATCCGATCGACGACCTGTTAGATTCAAGTGTTAACTAACTCGCGGGCGTACTATGAAGGCGTTGCCCCCGGGGCCGTTTAGTTGTTTACCTTGTCCGATATGTCCTCCAAGTCCCCCAGCTGCAATCCGGTGTCAGACAAGCAGGATACTTGTTGATCGACGGCAGGCAAGATGTAAGCCTCTATACATTCCGAAATGGACTGCCAGGGCCCTTTGGCACCGACTTCGGGCGGTATAACGCGTTGCTTCTTGGGAGGTGGCTCCGCGTCGTGATACGCGCCGCCGCTAGAGGCCGGTCGAAAGCTGACCGACGAATTCAGCTGTGAAGGCGGGTGATCGAAGCTTATAGCACCCCCCTCCGAAGGTAAAGAGCTAAACGAAACCGAAACGGCTGTCGCCATTGGCATCGAGGAGGCATCGACGTTTTGGGCGTAACTTTCGTGCATCTCCCTGCCATCGACGCGGGGCAGGTAGCTCGATTGCTATTGGGGTGGGTTTCTTTTTCTGTTTCGGTGACGTTTAGAAAGGGCCAATAAGTCCAAAAAAGTGGGAGGAATAGTAGATTCAACTCTATATATGCATATTATTCTTTAATACAAGCTTAGTATTTAATAAGCGAGGAAGTATCTTTGAAGAATTTACTAATATCTCTAATAGATTATGATATTGATTATTTTAAACCTTATAACTATAGTAGCTTTAATTTAGCCTTATAAGAATTTATAGTACAGCAAAGCATCCAATACGCCCCTTAAAGCCTTCGCATTTAAACACGTCTCTTATATCTCCAACATCACAGGTATAAAAAGCCATAGTTCGAATAATAAACATAATAGGGATAGACAGAGCTGGTAGCAGCCAGCTAAGGTAGCTTACAGTCAAATATAAGCAGCAGTCAACCAGTCTGGATAGTTATAACCGAAGTCGTCCTGGAGGTCTATACGATCTCAGCCAAGGTGGCTAGCATCAGCATACATAGCTAGTTCCGCTATAAACCCTCGAAGAGTCGAAGATGTTGAGTTTGTTGTTGATACACCGGGTGTTGAACAGCTTGAAAGATTCGCATAAATAAGGTGTTGAACGCGAGCATCCTTTTATCTGTCATTCCATAGGGGTGAGACAGGAACTTAGAAGTCGGAAAGATTATAAAACAGTTTTAATATTCTATTTTATGGGCTCCAATAATGTAAATATAAACATATCATAAAGGTTTCCAGAAGCATCATTTTCTACAACTGAAGGCTTCAAAATCGAGCATTGAAGAGATGTTGGCTATTCGGACAAAAAGTACCTTATGCAATTGCTCAGCACCATGGAACTAATAACGATGCAGGTATATAAGTTCAAAATCGACCGCTTCCCAGAATCCGACTACATGGCGATAATGCTCAAAGATCGGACACTGCTGCGGAACCACCCCCCTATTCGAACACTATACCTCCCCTTTTTTCCAAAGCCCAAAGCGTTCTTTCACACTACCTTACAGCTTAGCCTTCTCAGGGGCCTCGGCATTGACTTCAGCGTACATTTCGTCGATGTGCTCGCGGAAGGCCTTGGCGATTTGCGGTCTCTTTAGCTTCAGCCTATATTTGACAAGAAACCCCGTATTAGTAATGCGCCACATTATAAGCCTTGGGAGCTAGTAAAGGGGACTAGGAAAAGGGGGTAAAAAAGGAGGGTGGGGGGAAAGGGCACTTACGTAGGAGTCAATAGGTCGTTATCGACGGTGAGCGGCTCAACATCCAAGTACGCATTCCGCACCCTCTCGTAGCTGTTGAACTTGTGGCTCCGGCCAATCTTGTCCAGCTGCTGAAGGAAGGCCTTCTTCACCTTAGGATCCTTCGCCGCAGCCTTGAGCGCAGTCACGTTGGTCTTGTCGACAGTCTGCTTCAGGACGCTGCTGGCGAAGGGGGCAAAGTTCTCCGGATCGACGCCGAAGATGCCGACCAAGCACGACTGGCTCGGGTCGCCGTGGATATAGGCGGTGCCGATGAGGTTCGTGTTGCCCAGGTAGACGTTCTCGATGCGCTCGGGGGAGATGTACTCGCCCTGGGACAGCTTGAGGACGTTCTTCTTGCGGTCGATGATCTTGAACCGGCCGAGGCTGTCCACCTCGGCGATGTCGCCGGTGTGGAACCACCCGTCCGCATCGATGGCCTTCCGCGTCTCCTCCTCGTTCTTGTAGTAGCCCTGGAAGATGTTGGGGCCTCGGAGCAGCAGCTCGCCGCGCGGGTTCGGCTTGTCCGTGACCAGGTAGTCGAAGTCGGGAACCGACTCGAGGCAGATCTCAGAGCAGAGAGCGGGGCCTCCGATGTTCCCGGTCGAGAAGTCGCCCTTCGCCTGGCACGTTCCGAGGGCGTACGACTCGGTGAGACCGTATCCCTGCACGAACTCGTTGCCAAAGGCAGCGCGCAGGAACTGCTGCACGTCGGGATCCAGCTGGGCGCTGCCGCTCGTCATGGCGGTAGCACGATCCAAGCCCACAGCGGCGCGGACCTTGGGCGTCCAGATCCGGTCGTAGAGGAGGTGCGTGTTCTTGGCCTTCCCGGCAGGGAGTTTCATGGAAGCCTTCTTCGTGTCGATGACGTGCCGAGACAGCGCGCCTTTCACGCCGTCCGCGTTGATTGTCGCGGCACGGATGGCCGAGTTGAAGCGATTGTACAGACGAGGCACGGAGACGAAAGCCGTGGGCCTCAGGATCTTCAGGTCCTCCACGAGGCCGAGGATGTCGCCGCGGAAGAAGCCGAGGCGCGCGCCTTCGGCAAACGCGACGCTTTCGACCATCCTGCCGTAGATGTGGGCGAGAGGCAGGTAGGAGATATGGACTCCACGCTCCGTGACCGTCTCGAGCGCGCGAGCGGCGGAGACGGCCGAGAGCGCGTTGAAATGGGTCAGCACCACGCCCTTGGGGACGCCCGTGGTTCCCGAGGTATAGTTAATCGTCTGGATGTCCTCGGGACGGGGTGGGCGCATGGTGCGGCCAGACTTGGCACCGATGGCCTCCACATCGTGGATGGAGTAGATCTTGATGCCATGCTGGGCGGCAAGAACATTCAGCACGGAGAGCTTGGAGTGTCCGGTAGGCTCGCCGGCATCCAGGGGATCGAGGGAGATGATGATTTTGAGACTCGGTATCCGGGGCGCGAGCTTGAGCAACGTCGGGATATGAGGTAGCGACGTGACGACGCAAGCAAGTTCGGCATGGTTGATGATGTATTCAGTCGTCTCGGGTCCGAGAGTCTCGTACAGGGACACGGTGAAGAGGGATTGGGACACGGCAGCAAGCTCTATTCGTCCACGTCCAAGTCAGTTTTTGCGATGCGCACCAAGGAAACGGCCGCTTAATGGATTGCGATAGCGTAAATTTAAGAAGAAAAAAGGAAAAAAAAGAGAAGAAAAAAGGGCCGTATGTACCTGTGATGTGCCACTCTGGGCGATTCTGGGACCACAGGCCGACACCGTACCTGTCGCGGCCAACACCGTGTTGCTCGTGGATCTCAACGATACCAGCGCCAAGGTTCTTGCGACGCTCCGCAACCTCGGCGTAGGTAATCCAGGTGTACTTGTCCTCCCAGGTGCGGGTAGCCGGGTTCCAGGGACGATGGCCGAGGCACGGGCACGTGGAGAACTTCCTGACGGACTCCTCGAACAGGTCGAACATGGTCCGGAACGCTGGATCGAGGGTGATCATCAATTCGTTGTCACGGTTGCGCCAGTGACGATACACAGCGGTCCGGCCCTCCGTCTCGGACCCCTGGACGGGGAGGGCGTAGGGGGAGCCCGGAGGCGGAGGGGTGGCGAGCTGCCTGATCACGGCACGTGTGTCTACGGATGGAGCCATCTTGTCGAGTTATGTCAAGTCGGGGGAGGATCCGTAAGTCGGGTTCGTGGCCGGCTGTGAGCTAGATGGCCAATGTTGTTATTGTTGTTCAGAACGGATGGTTACGGAGGCGATTATAAGGGGCGAAGAGGGCTCCAATCTCGTTGACTCTGTGTGCTGTGAGGAGGTAGGACGGCTCGGCGAAGAGATACACGACAGGCGAAGTTGAATAGGAGGTAGAGGTAGGTAGGTAGGTAAGGTAGGGAAGCGGATGAAGAGGAGAAGAAGGCGAGAGGAGTGGGACAAGCACCAGACGAAAAACGGTATAATTACAGGTAAGGTACTGAGTAATTACGGGGTACTTGACAGACGAGCACAGGTGAATGGGGATGCCAAGGCCGAGGCACACCTTAGGGGGCGCCGCTCAGTGGCGCTCTGCGACCTGGGGAAAGCGGAAGCCTCAGAGACTAGAGGTACCTATTGTGGGAGATTACTGGGGCGGCACAGAGTACCGAGATCCGAGTCAGGGAAAGACCCCGCCCACTACGGTAAGTGCGCTGAACTGTATTGGGTGGTGCGCTGGTCTCTCTTGTACCCGCCCGCTGAAGCGGCCTCCTTAGTGCCCCTAAGCCGCTAAGATACGGGGGACCCGGGGCGAGGTTATGCATGTGCGACACCAGGGTAGACGCTGGAGATCAGCAACCTTCTAGCTGGTAACACCTAAAACACAACGTTATTCCCCCTGGGTCTTTTTTTTTCACTGCTTCGATAAGGCGCCTACCTTAGGTACTAATACACTAGTATCACGACATCTCCACATCTAAATTAATAAAGCAAGCAAAATTAAAGTTATAAGTTTCCGCGACTTTTCTATGTTACTATTATATCTTTAAAGATTAATTTGCCTTGACTTCGACGTAATTACCCTGTGCCATGTTCAAGTGCTTTTTTCTCGGTGGGTCCATTTATCCCGTCCGTCTGACAAGCCGTCTTTAGCTCTTCCTCGTACAGCCTAAGGCACCTACCTCAGCTACGGTACTTAGTACCTTGAGGTAAGGTAGGTACCCTGTCCGTAGGTACTTGTTGGTGAAGCCGAGCTTTCACATGCCAGAGACTCCCCAAGCTCCCCTCCCTCCACTTGCGCTCCTGAGACCGATAGCCCGATCATCACCGATAAATGTCCGGGATTCTTCCGCACTTGGTGGCCGAGATACCTATCGTGGGTAGGTATTGTATTGTATTGTGACGTGGTCGGAGCCTCCCTTCAGTTCGGCTTACTTGACTAAGCTAGAAGGTCAATCGAGGGCATGGATGGAATATCCTTGGTAGATGCTTATTTGCCATCGTCGCTTCCATCCATCTTCATCAGTGGTTCTTGTGTGTAGATCAAAACGACATGTTTCCCGTCCCGATCACCTTGCGAAGTCATCCAAACTTCTCTTCATCTGAAGTGCTCTTCTTCTATCGGCTGTCGATCCAGTATCCCCTGCTGCTCATCCCCGAATGCCACCCTCCCCAGAAACATGGGAAGAAAACTGAAATTATTACAAAGTCAATGCCTAACGCTTCACTCCAACTGAGGTAATCAAGCAATCGCGTTGGACCTTTCCGAATTGGCTTGGCCGTGGGACGGGGGAGAGGTTTGTTGAAGGGCGCCTTGATAGCGACGACATGCTCGTGCCCACGATACCGAACATCTACTATTGCAATTGACGATTTCCGCTGACGAATGGTAGAGAGGGTTCTGCGATGATCTGGCTTACTTAAACGGTTCTTGTTGGGCTCTGCACTGGACGCCCCTTGGCGATGTCAAATGCGTTTCAAGTTGATTTTGTAACCAGAAGAAACCCCCAGGGGCGCTGGTTAATGAACCTCGAAACTTGTCATCAGGTTTCAATAGCACCAGTTAATCATGGTCCAAGCAAGTAGGCCAAAATATGACCACCGGGCCGGTTTGAGAAGTCACGGAGATTCAAAAAACAAACATGGAAACTCGCACCATATGCGCTTAGGGCGCGATGTTCGGTACTGTAATCTTTAACTCGTCTCATGTTCTCAGAATATCATTGTATTCATCTGCTGTTTCTCTTAGGTTCCGTTCCGGGTCACTGTGCTCTGCTGCGTTCGAAGTTGGTTTATTTCGTAGTGCCTTGGAAGACAGTCGTTTTATTCTTCCGAGATCTTGATCCGGTCGTTCTCGACAACATCCGACAGCATCCGACAGCCTCTTCGCCAACTGAACACAGTCTTTCACTGAATTCCTCCTATTAACGACCTCTCCACAAACTTACCTTTGTCTTTCCTGGGGGGACAATTAAGATGGGTATCGATCTCATGATCTCGTTGCGCATCCTGCAGGGCCTGCTAGCTCTGACAGTATTGGCCACGTCGGCATATGGTAAGTGGTAGCCGGTAGCCGACCTTCTGCCCACATTTCCCAGCTTCAACGAAATATCATCGCGCTGACACATGCCTTCCTCGGGGATATAAGTGGTTGAGTGGTACTTCCGAGCGACCCGGTTCGCGGCGCCATCGGAATTCACCTTCCTCATCTTCGCACCGACCTGGACGCTGGTTTCCCTCGCATACCTCGAGCTCACACCGCGATTCGTCCCGCGGGCGTCGCATCCGTACGCCGCCCTGGCCTTCGAGTTCCTCAACACCATCTTCTACTTCGCGGGGTTCATCGCCCTCGCCGTCTTCCTCGGCCGCGTCGTCTTCTGCCGGGGCGCTGAATGCATCGCTGCGCGCATCGCCGTCGTCGCTGCGTCCGTGGAATTCGTCCTGTGGTCCGTCACGTTCGGCCTCATGGCCAAGTATGTGTTCAAGGGCGGGCTACAGAGGAAGCCGTCGCCGTATGCTGTGCAGGCGCGCCCTCCTATGCGGGAAGCGGAGTCGGCGTGATCCTGGTGTAGTTTTAATTTGGGGGTGCTGATTTTGGGGAGTCGAATGTATATGGCTTTAAAACGGGCATAGGAGTACGGGTTTTGGAGGCCGTCCTCGGAGAGGCTAAATCCGCTAGCGATTTTTTTTTTTTTTATTGTTTTCACTTTTTTTTCCCCTGTCTCTTCCTCCCCCGCGCCCCCCCCCCCCCCCTTCTTCCCTTTGGTTGCTTGCTTCTGTCTTCGAGCGACTGGCTGGTTTGACTGGTCGAACTACCTACGTCCTTATTTGTGTAGATGGTCGGAGTTGGCGCAAGTTGGGGGACATTTCGCATCTGAATTTTAAGACGAACATCGTTTCCCGGGACAACGCTGTTGGAACGGATGTCAGTCATGTTTGTACAGTACATACAGTAGGTAGGTGGGCTGGTGAAGAAAACCACTGATTCAGTGATTACCTAAAACTAGTACCCCACTGGTTAGTTTGCGGGATGCCGAGAATTAGAGGACGATTCCCCCACGTTGAACAAGGGTACAAAGGCCATGACTCGAGGATGGCGTGAATGACGTGCTTTCAGGAACCCCACCCTAGCTTCCTATATCGGACATGGTCACCCATAGTTCACCACTCATGGGTGGTAGGAATGGTTGGACTCTGGGGTTGATTGGGTTCTTTTGAGCACATCAACCCAACCCGTTCCGTACAACACATGGGATGAACGGCATTGCATGAGCGTGAGAACCTTGACCCGAAAAGGCCAATGGCGTAAACGTCGCTTGTGAGCAGAGGGGCAGCAGAAGGAGTAGAGGCCAGTAGAGGGGGCCGCCGATTCGGCGGGGAAAAGTTAAGGGCTAACCGCTTCACGGATGGCATCATTCCCCCTCAGAGCTCGGCTGAGAACCCCTGACTACTTCGCACCGCTCGTTTCTTTTCCTTGCTCTCTTAAGGTAGACGGAGTCCTCTACAACTCTCCCTGCGACTTTCTCTCACTCGCTACTCTCTCACTCTCCATTTCCCTCGAACGCCCGAAATACCATATTCCCCCGTTCTCCGTCCCCAAAATAACAACGTCATCATGGCCGAGGAGCTCAGCAAGAACTTCGAGACGCTACAGTTGCACGCGGGGTAGGTTGAAGCCCCGCCGAGGTTGTAGAGCTCTGCTTAGACCTTACGACTGACAGACTTTTCTTAACAGTCAATCTCCCGACCCGGCCACCAACTCCCGCGCTGTGCCCATCTATGCCACGACGGTTCGTTCGTGAAGAACCTTCCCGCTGCTTTCGGTTAACCTTACGCGAGGAGAACCCCGCGAAACTGACCATGCCCATCGCCTTTCTTTGTTTTGTTAGAGCTACACTTTCAATGACTCGGCCCACGGCGCGAGGCTTTTCGGCCTCAAGGAGTTCGGCAACATCTACAGCCGTATTTCGAACGTGCGTTTTCCGTTCCCTCAAACCCCGCTCGACTTTCTCGTCGCTTCACTGTGCTCTTGTGACGGAAGCTGACCGGTACCTATTCTTTTCACAATAGCCGACGGTAGATGTCTTCGAGAAGCGCGTCGCCGCCCTTGAAGGCGGTGTCGCTGCCCTGGCCGCCTCATCCGGTCAGGCTGCTCAGTTCATCGCCATCAATGCCCTTGCCCATGCCGGCGACAACATCGTCTCCACCTCTCTTCTCTACGGCGGTACCTACAACCAGTTCAAGGTGTTCCTTCCCCGCCTCGGCATTGAGACCAAGTTCGTCGAGGGCGACAGGGTCGAGGACATTGAGGCCGCGATCGATGACAAGACCAAGGCTGTCTATGTTGAGAGCATTGGTAACCCAAAGTACAACATCCCCGACCTTGAGGCCATTGCCAAGGTGGCCCATGCTAAGGGTGTGCCCCTGATCGTGAGTCTTCTTCTTCTTCTTCTTTCTTTTCCTTTTCCTCGGGCTGATGACCGCTTAACTCTAGGTTGACAACACCTTCGGCGCTGGCGGCTACTTCCTCCGGCCGATCGAGCACGGCGCCGACATCGTCGTCCACTCGGCCACCAAATGGATCGGCGGCCACGGCACCACCATCGGTGGTGTCATCGTCGACTCCGGCAAGTTCAACTGGGGCGAGAACGCCAAGCGATTCCCCCAGATGGTAGAGCCCGCGGAGGGCTACCACGGCCTCAAGTTCTGGGAGACCTTCGGCCCCATCACCTACATCATCCGCGCCCGTGTCGAGATTCTGCGTGATCTCGGCGCCACCCTCAACCCCTTCGCGGCCCAGCAGCTGCTGCTCGGTCTCGAGACCCTCTCCCTGCGCGCCGAGCGCCACGCCCAGAACGCCCTCGCCCTCGCCAAGTACCTCGAGAACAGCCCGTACGTCAGCTGGGTGTCGTACCCCGGCCTCGAGAGCCACCCGTACCACGAGACCGCCAAGAAATACCTCAAGCGCGGCTTCGGCGGTGTCCTCAGCTTCGGCGTCAAGGGCGGCGGCGCGGCCGGCAGCCAAGTCGTCGACGGCTTCAAGCTCATCTCCAACCTCGCCAACGTTGGCGACTCTAAGACCCTGGCCATCCAGTAAGTCGGCAAGTGCACTGGACGTATTGAAGTCTGATGAGGGAATCCCTGATCAGCTGACCACCACGATCTAGCCCCTGGACAACTACCCACGAGCAGCTCAACGACGAGGAGAAGAAGGCCTCGGGTGTCACTGAGGTAAATTCATAAACACACCCACTGTAAAGGAGTTTCAGGAAATTGACAATGGCGCACAACAGGACCTCATTCGTATCTCTGTCGGAACGGAGCACATTGATGACATCATCGCCGACTTTGAGCAGTCCTTCAAGGCTGCTGCAGCCAGCACCACCAGCGGAGCCGAGAAGAGCTCAACTGTGCCGGTTGGGAAGGGAGAGGATGCCCCGCTCGCGCCATAAAAAGGCTGGGGAGGAAAGGACCAGGAAATGCTGTAGACGCTAATGCGTACGTACATTATGAGAATAGAGAAATGGATACCCCTTCAAATTTTAACAAGCCCTTCTTTCCTCCTTCTTCTTTTCCCTTTTGGCCTTGAATGAACCCAGGCGTTTATGGCGCAGGATTTTTTAGGTGGGAGATGCTGAGTTGGACAATGCGAATGGAACATGGTGTGTTGGTTTGACATTTTCTGAGCGGCCGAGTCTGCTGCTTAATATGTGGAGATAGCAGGTGCATCCATCACATACGGCAGGATGGCCGAGTTGGTTATGGCGCCAGGTTAAGGTTACCTTAACACGTTTCCTGGTGGGGCAACCCTCGTGGGTTCAAATCCCACTCCTGTCAGTAATTTACCTTTCTGGTGTTTATCTTTTTGAGATGGCTCGTGATTCTTATTCTTCTTTAAGCACTTTGTTATTTCCAGGTGATGTACTCTGTTTTGTCAATGGGTAAATATATGATGTCGGATTCTGTGGCTGCCATGTTCCTTCATTTGGCTATCATAGCCTACAAAGAAATACCCAAGATATCGATCAACTATTTTTAAGGACGTCTATTATAGTGCAGAGACAACAAGTAATCGTATGGATCGTATGGATGGAATATCAAATCTATTTAGCACTGCCTTATATTACGTAAGGTAGAAGACGACGACACTCCCTTCGTACTGAGTATCCAGCGCTCATTAGGCGGCCGGATTGGCCATTCCCGGTATAGGACCCACTATTACCATTGCTGCATCTGCATCATCATCATCAATTTCAGTCCGAGACCAAACTCCCAGCGTCTCGACAACACCACAACCCTCCCAGCCCAGACTCAAGGACAGACTCGCCAACTGCCCCGGCTCAAAATGAACCTCAGATCCCTCCTCCTTCTGCCGCTCCTCACCCTAGGAGCCGCGGCCCTCCAAATAACAACCCTCACCCTCTCCGTCCCGCCATCCCCCCCGACGCTGGGCAACCCGTCCGCCCTCCCGCCCACGACGCACGCGACGCTCGTCAGCACGGGCGAAGCCTACACCGCCCTCCTCTCGCCCTCCAACACCTTCGTCTTCCATAACGTGTCCGTTCCGGGGTCGTACCTCGTCGATATCCACTCTAAGACCCACGCCTTCGTGCCCCTGCGCCTCGACGTCGCGGCGGACGGCTCGTTGGCCGCCTGGGAGACGTTCCGGGGCAATGACTGGAATAATCGCGGCGAGGCGCTCCGCGTTGTCGACTTTGCGACGGGGAAGGGCTTCGAGGTGCGCGCTGCGGGTGTGAAGGGGTACTTTGTGGAGCGGAGCAAGTGTATGTCCTTCCCTCTTGCTCGTCATCTTGTCATGTTCTTGCTGCTGGGGGGGGTTTTTTTTTTTTTTCTTTTTTTGGCATATCTCATGATGCTGTCTCGGCCACCTTGGGGCTTGGCTTGCTAACCCTATGCTATTGGAACAATAGTTTCTCTCGTCAACATCATTCTGAAGAACCCTATGATTCTCATGGGTCTCGGTACAATGGCGCTCTTCTTCGGCATGCCCTACCTCCTTAACAACAGTATGTCATTCACCGCCCTGCCTTCTTCCCCGTTCCTACTCTCCTGCTTTGTTTTTCGTCTTTTACTTTTCTTTTTCCTTCATGCTAACGACCAGCTCAGTGGATCCCGAAATGCGCGCCGAATTCGAGGAGCGCCAACGCTCCAACCCGATGAACAGTATCCTCTCGGGTGGTGCGGGCGGCGCAGGCCCCAACCCCATGGGCGGCTTCGACGTTGCGTCATTCCTAGCCGGGTCTGGTTCCGGCCCCGGTTCCGCCAGCAGCCCCCCCAGCGGGAATAATGGTCGGAAGAACGAGGGAAAGAGGAGGTAATACTAGGTCCAGGGCGATGCGATGTCTATTCGAACCCTTCAGTGCGAAAGTGACACGAGAGAGCAAAGTGATCCTTTCCGGTGGTAAATTGGATGTTTTTTTACATATATATTTTGACTACGGTACGAAATATAGAATGCACCGTCAACCATGTCGAGCGTGTCCAGCACGTTTACGCAGTAGAGGAACGCAAAAGTTGAACGGTGACCGCCTGGGATTCCGATAGCGTCACCGTATAATGATACATGACACAATCCCTACGCAAGGAGGCGCCCGTGTTGACGTTGGTCGCGTTATAACTCGAGAGAGCGATATGGGAGTGCGTGAGCTTCCAATCTACTGTCCTGTAACTGAATTTAAACCCGGCTTATGACACATCAACCCGCCCAGTGCAACCACACAAAAGAACCCCAATTTGCCTGAAAATGATCAACTCGTCAAATCGATTGGAACATGGCGAGCGAAGCCAGCTTCGAAAGGAACCAAAAAAAAAAAAAATCAGGAGTGCGAAATCCATGGAAGAGTCCATAGAAGAGATTGAGACCATCGTATACGCGATAACAATAAGTTAAAAAAAAGGATCAAAAAGGAATAAAAAGACGAGGTGTTAGGAAAGCATAATGAGGTGCGAAGACACCGTATTCGCTTCGTAGTACCCAGGCCTCTCTGTTTTTCAGATGCGTAACGTCGATGCGCGGCGTCTACATATCGAAGTCGCCACCGCCACCATCATCCATACCAGCATCCATACCATCATCTGTAGAAAGAAGGGGTCAGTCAGCCATTTTGTCCCGCAACCGAAAAAAAAAAAAAAAAGAGGATAGAGAGAGGTACAAAAAAAGGATGAACATACCGTAACCTTCCTCGTATGCATTGTCCTGGGCAGAATGATATCCGTTAGCCAGCATGGCACCACCGAGCATACCGGCACCGGCACCGAGCATCATGCCACCCGCAGCACCCATGCCGGCGCCGCCTCTCCTAGCAGGAGGCTGCTGGTACCCGGGGTACCCGCCGTAACTGGGCTGAGGGGGGTAGCCGTAAGGCTGGGGAGAAGGTCCCCCGTAACCATACCCGTAGCCGGGCTGGGGAGCGCGCTGAGGCGCGCCGTACTGATACGGACCGGTCGCACTCGCATAGCCGCCCAGGGGTCCCTGGTGGCCGTGGGTCCGCGCGCCTGCAGCGTGGGCGCCAGGATAGCCCTGGCCGTGGGGAGGAGCGGATTGCAAAGGCGACGGTGCACCGCTGCCCTTGACCTTGCCCATCAGCTTACCCATGAAGCTGCCCGACTTGGAACCCTGAGGGCGGGGCGGGAGCTGGTCGGGGAAGTGGCCAGCGCGGGTTCCATCTTGCGGTGGCGGGGCCGAGGAGCTGCCGCTGGCTTGGCTGTGGCCCAGGTTCGGGCTGGAGGAGGAGGCGGCGGCATGGGGGTAGGGGTTCTGCTTGACGTCGGTCGGGGCGGCGGCGGCGGGATCGTCACCGGCTCGAGGGGCATACTCTGGGGGCGGGCCGCTGGGGGGTTCTTTCTCGGCGGGCTGAAGGGGTTCCGCCGGCTCGGTGGGCAGGTCCCATTGCGACTTCTTGGTTTGTAGATTGACGTAGAACCTGTGTGATGTCACATGTCAGTCAACGGTTTTGTCAAAGCGAGTTAGCGGGAAAGGGGAGTGGGATGTTCGTCCCCCTTACGGCCTTACCATGCCTTGTACGTGTCGTTCCAGCGCGCAGTCCATCCAGGCGGAACTTCGGGCGGGGGAGGGCCCGGAGGGGGTTCGAAATCTGACATGTGGTCTTTTGCTTTTTTCTTTTTTTTTCTTGGGTTGGAAGCTAGTTGGGGAAGAGGGGTGGTAAGTTATACAGAGAGGTAAGCCTTTAGAGGACAAAAGGTGAGGAAATAAAAGCGGAGGGTTTTATGCCCTGAATCTTGGAGATGTTATAAGGTATGAAGTGAAGTATAGGTAGGTAAGCCCGGGGAGAAGAAGAGAGACAGACGGCTGATGGCGGCAAAAGAGGGAGAGCAGTGGATAAACTAGCCCCAAGTGCCAAGGACAATTGCCCCTCCACCTCCAGGAAAGGGGAAAGAGGCGATGGTACCGCATGCCGCAGGGGACACTGTAATAACTCGAAAAAGTCCCTATAAATTTAGTAGGTATACTCTATAGGCACGAAAAAAACACCCGTACGCTGTAGTATATATTCGTATATATAAATACTCTAGTAGTAAAAGAAAAGTCTATAACGTAATAACGAGCTAATAAGCTACGAGGAAAAATTTTCTACTACTATAACTATAAGGCCACCGCTAGACCTAATCTTATTTTCACTCTTTAGATAACTATAGGCTAGTAAGTTACCCCTATATCCGGTTCCGCGTAGGTAAGATCTATCTAAGGTAGTATCAGGGCTCGATTATACGGGTCTAACAGGCTAAGATTCGGATTTTATAGGTCCGGAAGATTAGTTTTAGTGCTTTGGCTATACTAGTCTAGGTAAGATATCGTAAAACCGTTCTAGATTAGGGCTAACTTATTACGTGATAGGGTATATACTATTATATAAGACGAAACGGTTCTATACGCAAGAGGGTATAAGCAAATAATCTCTAGTAAGAATAGCGGGCGACGAATAGTACTAGTGGCTAATAGAAATCGATAGAGAAGAATTACCCCCCCCCCTTATCTAGCTAAAAGAAACGTTAGGATCCCCGCTGCTAGATACCTTTATACTCGACCGTATATATCTATACACGCTCTATATAGCAGTTTATTAACGATTCGATATATAGAGCTTGAATAGAAGTACGCTAGTACGATCTTATAGTATATAAACGAGAATAATCCTACCGTATATATCTTTATATTAACGTCCGATAATATATGCTAATAAGTATATAGATTAAACGTGGAATTACTATACGCTGTAAATATCAGAAAGGCGCGGCTATTAAATTTCTTGATTTTAATATAACACGCTCGTAGGCTCTTTCCGGGTTATTTATATTAATATACGGTGACGAGAAGCGGGGCCGCTATCGGTGCGATAAATATACTGTAGGAAAAGGCATACTTACGTCGTGTGTAGTGCTAAAAGACTTCGGTAAAGGCGGCTACGGTAATTACACCGTCGGCGCGGGCTTATCTAGTTACTCGTTAGCCGGTAAGTTAGTTTATAGTGCTATACGATAATATACTAACTTAAATAGAAGTTAACGAAACCCCGCGCTTAAATAAGCGTAAACGTGTTACCGAAGATCCCCCCGCCGGTAAAAATAAGACCTTAATAACGCTTAACCTTAAGGGTATCCCCACACGCTATATTACGCGCCTTAGAAGGGCGCTAATTGCGGCCGCTGAGGAGAGTAAGTGATATTCTCTATCTTATAATAATATACACTAGCGTACTAATAGATATCCTAGTAGGCAATAATAACGAGGATCTTCTGGAGGATAACTAGTAGGGGTTTTTTTTTTACTTGTGTACGGCGGCGCCTAGGGTTTTCTTATCCCCTAAGGGATAACGCTTTAAATAAAGGGCTTTTTAATAATAATACCCTTTTTTCTTCGTAATTAATTTTAATAACTAAAAGACTTGTGATATATATATTATATATTGTAATATATATATTATAGTATATTATATATTATAGTACTATAATATATAATATACTATAATATATAATATACTATAATATATAATATACTATAATATATAATATACTATA
>NW_021167080.1:1132858-1147686 GCF_003711515.1 Sodiomyces alkalinus F11 | reverse complement strand
TATAATATAACCTTTTACTTATATTATAATATCTTATTTAAAATATTAGAATTATATATTTTATATTATATAATATAGTATTATTTTATAATATAGAATATTAAATATATATAGGTATTTATATATACCCTTTTCGCTATATTACTATAATAGGTTATATTATACGATAGTATACGTACGTGTACGCTGGCTAGTCGGTTCTCTTTTTATCTTAGTAAATATCTTTATCACTAGGCGAACTCTATTCTGTCTCCAGATAACCCTTTATAAGCGCGTATTACACTTTCTAATAATTTCTAGACTCCTTCTATTATATAAGGTAAATACTTTAACCTAGAACCCCTGCGCGACGAGATATATCGCCGCTACGAAGAGGGTTATACCGATTAGGCTTTATACCGTTTTGTAGAAGAGTAGATAGGTAAAGCGGTAACACGCCAGACCTTATAGCGTCGTTATAAGGTATAGAGCTTACGTAGAGAGACTCGTACGCTTATTACCGATAATCTTATTCGCCGTATTTACACGCTTTTCTTTAACGTTCTTAATAACGACAAGATACTCTATTAGCTCTAAGCCGAAGGCTTCTAGATCTTAAGGAGAGGTCTTAAACGAATCCGCAGATATTAGCGCCTTTAGAGACGTTAAGATACAGAATTAATCGGACCCGAACGCTAGCGTATAGAGCTATTCTTCGAAAAGAAAGACCTTACGGTATTATTTATAAGAGGCCTAGGCAAAGTATAGCTCTACACGTTTATACGCTAATAAGGTTTTATTATTAGCATATATAAGCTATACCGTATATTTATAAAACTATTTCCTAAAGACGTGGCGGTAAGTAATAAGGAGATACGCTACCGTCGAAAAGGCTAGATAACGCTGGGACCTAATTTTATTTAGTCTATAGATACGTACGATAAGTTATTACCCTTCGGCTTTAAAATATACGTAAGGATAGACGCGTACTTAAGGCTTATAACTTAGTTCTACGTGGGTGTATCCGCGTATATATCTAAAAACATACTCGCTTAGTATATAAAGATTATTTAGTAAGTTGGCTTTATCCCGTAATTAATCCGTTCCGACCGAGGTAAAGAAATGACGCTTATAGCCGGCGGCCACTAGTTTTTTTCCGCCGGCTTTTATATAAAGATAAACGCTACCGGATAAGAGGTTCTAATTAAGTTTAAAGATTACTAGGTATTTAGTAAAAGTATCTATAATTAACGGATTAGATTATAGTGGAATAGACTTTATTAATCTCGCGCGGCTTTTTAGCGTATAAGTATCTAGTATTTTCTCTATTTTTAACACTTTTTACTAATTCTTCTAGGAATTCTTTATTTATCTTTCCGAACACGGCCTTTTCGATCCTTATTCTATTATCGATAAAATTACTCTTCTCTACGTCTATATATCTCTAATTCAGACGGATTTTACCCGCTTTATATAAGTGTATAACTGCTATATAATTCGTGCCTAACTATCTACGCTATATATCGTGAGCGGAAAGCCCTAGGCCCTCTATTACTAGAGTAGTTCTAACCTTTACGTTCGGGTCGATCCTATACGGCTTCGTATATTAAAAAACGTTCTTATAAATAAGCTAATAAGTCTTAACTAATATCTTCTATATATAATAATAGAAATTTATAGTAGTATAGAAGCCACGGCGATAGGTTTACCAGAAATTCTTATTATAAAAGGTAAGTAGTATCCTTCGCTACCTTTATACGAGTATATACGAAAGGGGTTATACTTATACGATTAGGAAAAGAAAGAACCCGTTCTTATAATACTTTCTACGCTACGGGGTGGTATTACTTCGGTTAAAGAGTTTTTTAGAAATAAGAGGATTAAAACTAAGGATTTGGTAGTAGATAAAATTATAAGTGATAAAGACTATAGCGAATAAATAATTTAAATTTTCTGCTTTTTAACTATTTATAAATATATTTACCCTATTAATCTGTTTCGCCTTCTATTTTCGAGATTATATGCTTCCGTCTAGCCGAAGATAATACCGTTTAGTCGCGTAGATCTGTTATTAAGACCGGTATAATAACTTTACGAGATTAGCGCGGCTTTTATTCCACCGGTTTCTTATTTTCTTCTTTTAGTTCCACTTATTCGTTATTTTCTTACTTTAGTTCTATCTATTCCTCTTTTTCTTTCTTTAGCTCCGGCTAGCTAGTATTAGCTAGCTATAATCCTTCTTACTCTTTATCGGTAGCCTTTCCTTTACCTTTATTCTTTTCCGCGCGAGGCCGTTTAGTGATTTCTTTCTTTACCGTAATTAGAATATTATCTTCTTCCTCCGGCTCTTTTTATATAGTTATTTTTCGGCCCGCGCGCTTATAAGAAATATTAAAGTTAACTTAGTCGGCTTCCACTTCCGTTATACGAAGAAAGCTAAGATAAACTTCTTTTAAAAGTCTAATTCTAGACTTACGTAGTAGCGTACGTAAAGTGATAGTTATATATATCTCGCTTCGATAAAAGTCGACTTTTTACGGGTTTTTATCGTTATAGGGGAAAACCGTAAAGTCTCGGTTAAACTATTCTTTCTTCGTGTTAAACTATATAATAATATAACGTATAAGATCTTAATACATGGGTAATACTAGGTTAAGTAAAATAGTAACTCGGCCTATAACCTTTTATCCGAGTATATTTATTAATTTTTAAAAGGAGATACCGCCGCTTAAGACTATATAGTACTCGCCGCTATATAACGTAATACTAATTTCCTTTATCGGTGTGGGTTGCTTTTCCTTACTAGTTTACGCGATACTAACTTTTCGCTCTATCTTACTAAGCCGTAGCGCCCGTATTAGTATTTAACCTTACCGGGCTTTAGGCGCCTGCACGGCTCTAGTTTCCGTCTTAGGCTTTTATTCCCTTCTCGGTGGTATTAATTCAGTTAAATTAATAATAGACCTATCCGAAAAGACCGGTGAAGTTTCTTTTTTAACCCGGCTAGTGGTGTTAGGAGATACACTATAACTTAGGCAGACCGTCTAATAGGGATTTCGATTAAATAGAAGTATATATTTAATATTCAGAATAGGGTAGAGTAAAAAGACGTCCTCCGTTATTATATCGATAGTGAGATTATCGCGTTAAATTATTTATAATAGAAAGATACTGCTAGTAAGTACCGTAAATGCTTACGCGATATTGTATAATAGCTTTTAAGATAATTATATTTATACGGGCTTTAGATATAAGAGCCAGTAAGTATCGTAAATGCTTACGCGGTATTATAACAAATTCTTATTTATATAGGCTTTATACGTAATAGTTATAGGCGAAATTATTAACTTACTATTTACTATCTTCTGATATATAAAGGTAAACAGTACTACTAAGCCTACCTTCGGCGTATACCTAGTGATGCGTTATTACTATTTTTAGAAGTTATTACAGTGTCCCCTGCGGCATGCGGTAGATGGCCGGTGGGTGGTGTCTGGTGAGTCGTGACCACTTTTGATTCGGTCCTCTCACACTAACCATTCAATTCGCAAGTCCCGTTCCTCCATCGCACCTGACCTTTGGAACGTGGGAGTGGGAGACTTGGCTGTAGTAGCGCTATCTGTACTTTGTACATATCAATACCCCGTACAGGCCCTGCCACAACACGGAGTACGGAGTATTACTGAGTACCGATGAACATAAAGTATATTAACAAAAGATATCCATATCCAGAAGTTGTTACGTCGCCCCCCGGGTCTTAATAGGTACCGAGGAAAGATGACAACACCAACCTTGGTCGTCGCTTCCGCCTCTTCGGGCTGAAACTTTCGAGACTGCTTTTTCTTTCCCCTTTATATAAGGTACTCCTCGTAAGGGTCGCCACCAACCCATCCAACTCATCAAACACGATGTTTGTGCTTTCAACCCCGCCAGTCTGGACAGACTACGGAGTACGGATAAGGATATGGATTTTTTTTGCCACGGAACGGAACGAGTGGTTTTCTTGTGTTGGAGGTGGTTCGAAAGTCGATATGCCGAAAGTGAGGAGGTACACCGGAGGACGGAGTCCGTCGAAGCCAGCACTGCCCCGCCGCCTGCATCGATTGCGTATCAAGATGCGTCAAGATGCGTCAAATTGGGTGCGTGCATACGTCGCCCCCGGTCAGGGAATCCCCACTCCCCGACCCCGACCTACTGTTCTCACAGTCAAATCGAACCAGCCGCTTGGCACAAGCAGAAACTACACGTACATTCGGTATCGAATCTCAATCAGCGTCTCCATCTTGAGATTCACAATGATAGGAATATTTTCGAACCCGTGATGGAGAAGACATATTCTACCACATTATTATCGTCATTTTCTATGCAGCACCGTTCACAGCTTGGAAGACTTGGGCGGCTTGGGCCTCTGCGTTGGCGTGGCTAGCGGGTCGTACACCGCCCCGGAAAGGTTGTCGTTCGGCGTGCCGTTGCCGTGGTGGAACAGGCTCCTTGTGTCGAGGAGCGAAGGGTTGAGCTCGTCGACCCGGGTGCACCCGATGAGCCGCATGTTCATCTCCATCTCGTCCTTGAGCAGCTGCATCGCACGGTCCACGCCCTCGAACCCGTACCCGCTCATCGCGTACAGGAACGGCCGGCCGATACCGACGCCCCGCGCACCCAGGCACAGCGCCTTGATGATGTCCGTCGCCCGCCGCACCCCACCGTCGATGTAAATCTCCAGCTTGTTCTCCAAGCCCTGTTGCCGCAGCACCGCCATCGTCTCCGCCAGGATCTCCACCCCGCTGCGCGCAAAGTCCAGCTGCCGCCCGCCGTGGTTCGACAGCACCACGCCCTGCACCCCGATCTCGATCGCCTTCAGCACGTCCTCTACCCGCTGCACGCCCTTGAGGATGATGGGCATCTTGGTGATCGACTGAAACCAGGGGATGTCCTTCCACGACAGCGCCGGGTCGATGAACGTCGAGATGGCCCGCGCCGCTCCCTGGCTCGTGTCCGTCGCCTGGCCCGACTGCACGTTGGATCCCGGGTCCGTGAACTTGCTGCGCATGTCCTTCTCCCGCCGTCCCAGCTGCGGCGCATCCACCGTGATGAACAGGCCCTTGCAGCCCCGTGCCTCGGCGTGCTCCACAATCTTCTTGGTGATCGCGCGGTCCTTGTTGACGTACAGCTGGAGCCACTGCACCTGGTCCGCCGTCGCCGCGTCCATAATCTCGTCGAATGAGCATGACGCCAGCGTCGGGATCATCTGGATCACGTCATGCTTGGCCGCCGCCCGCGTCAGCACCACCTCGCCCTCTGGGTGGCCCAGCTTGCCCAGCGCCGTCGCCGTGACGTAGAATGGCATGTCCACTTTCGTCCCTAGCATTGTCGTGCTGAAATCCACCTTTTCCACGTCCACCAAGATCTTGGGCCGGAACCAGATCCGATGGAACGCCGAATGGTTCTCCCGCATCGTCTGTCCGTGCGTCAGTGTATCAGCGTATCAGTGTGTCGCCCCCCCTGTCCTCCCTGGCATATTCCACGCCACATAGCACAAGGAGACAAAAAAGAAGAACAAAAAAAAAAATTTGCGAAATGACGTACAATCTCATCGTCAGCGGCGCTAGAATAGTATCCCCAGGCCGTCTTCTTCATCACCCGCCGGGCAACCGCCTCAAAGTCCATCAAGTTATAGCACTGGGACAGCAGCGGCTTCTGGGCAAGGCGTTCCTGCCGCGCAGGCTCGTCCGGGTCCTCTTCCTTGGTCTCCATCACGACTGAAGCCATGTCCACGGGTCCCAGGTGTTTTGATTTGTCGAGGTACTTGTCGAGCGTGTCGGGGGGGTGAATGGGATCGAATTCTTCCGTGGCATCTTTTCCCTGTGTCGTTTGTCACGTCAGAATGGGCCCTAGCCTTTCCATCCCATAGGTACGTAGGGGTGTAGTAGCGAAGAAGCCCGTACCGCATATTTGAGGATGATCTTCTGGCCGCCGGGATGTTCTGACGAGGGCAACAAAGTCAGAAAGAATTGCGTCCTACGGAGAGAGTCCTTGAGGAGGGAGGAGGCACATACCCGGTAGGAATTCCGTCACGTCGTAGGCTTTGCCCTGCATAGCACGATATCCCCGTCAATACAAGCTCAAGGGCAGATTATATCAGAAAAGTAAGGTGGGCAGCTGCCGACCACTCACATGAACGATGACCCAGCACGACTCGGCATTGTTGTGCTTGGCCACCTCTTCTCCCTTGAGCGCCATTGTCGCGATTGTTCGTATGGCTCGCCTGTTATTGCCGAGGATCCTCTATTGTCGGGTCTTCGGGGGTATCTATCCGTCTTTCCTGCTGTCGAAAGAAGCGGTATCGAATCTAGAATTGGTGTGTCCAAGCTCAAAGAAAAGGAAAGAAAAAAAAAAAACGAGGAAAAAAAATGAGAAGAAGAGGACAAAGCTACAAATGGAACCAGAATGGGTTACGGGACAACGCTTAATTAAATGCGCGCAACGAATTGACCGCGGAGGTGGTTGTGGAGAGGAAGAAATGGGGAGATGGGGCCCGGTGGATTCAGAAATCAATCTTCAACCGATGTTCTTGAGACGAAGAACCTAGCCTCTAGGGGGTAGGGGCGAAGAAGGGGAATGGGATCTGCTCCTCCAGAAAAAGTGCCGGTGCCCCGATACTGATGGGAAACCATCAATGGTCCAGAGAAGGGATGCCGAGGGCAAGCTACGTACGAAGTGGTAGAAGCGTAATAGTGTACAACGTACGCACCGTAATACAGAGTCAAAGCAGGTTCCGGGAAGGAATTGACAATCGTCTCGCTGCTCATTAGACCGTTGCTTCTCCACCGAGTGCCCCGCTGTCCCACATTGCGACCCCCACAGCTCCCAAGCTCGGGATAATGTATTGCGGGGTAGCTCTTTTACCGGGTTTGCATCTCGTCGGAAAACTTCGGTTAATCCCGGACCCGAACTTCTGCTGGCACACCGAGTACTCACCTATGATTAGTCTGGTCGGTCTCATTCGGTGAGTATGCCAGATATGTGGTGGGCATCGCAGTTGTCACTTATAAATCGCTTCGTTTTTGCCAAACAGTTTGTTGTAAATAATTTATGCAAATATTTCTCTTTAAGAGTTTTATTCATAGGATATCCAGAACGACAATGGAGAAATACACAAAGCTAGGGAAGAAAACAAACATGCATGGGGTATAACAGTCGTGAATGAAGCGGAACCACGCTTCGAACAACTCTTCGCTCGCCTTAGACCTTCCATATCATCATTGAACACATAGCGCCTCACTAAAAACGCTCGGATATCATCGTCAAGAAGGGAATCAGAGTAAAAACAACATGAAAAATGGAACGAAATAAAGAAAGAGAAACGAAAAGGGGAAAGGGGAAGAAAATAACGAGAGAGGGACAGAAAAAGGAAAAAAAAAAGGAGAATCCACAAAACATGTCCATTTATCGGCGTTGCCCCCCCACCCCCCATACCCTGAATGTCTTTACCAAGAATCACCTTGCAGACCCCTTGAGAATCGAGATATGTGAAAGTAGCTTGGTCCGCCGTCGTTCTTCAGAAGTCCTTCCAGGCTGGTTCGACCTGGTTGGCTCCTTGACCGTGTTGGGCTCGATGAACGCCTGTGGGAAGATGCCCCACTTCCCCTTACTATTCGTTCCTGACCAGCACCAGTGGTCGGCGTGGAGCCCTGGGAAGATGTCAGCTGTCCATCTTTGGTGTTGGCCGCGGAAGGTGAGGGGTAAAGGAAGAGAAGGACGAGAAGGAGGACATACAGCTGATGTTAGTGATTTCTTCCCCCTTCTCAAACTTGAGCCATTCCTCCCCTTCTTCCTTGGATTTGGGAGCAAACTTCCATCTCGCCGTGGCCGTGGCGTGGCTCATGGCACCCATGCGGATCTCCGACATGGGGGGCGGATCCAGACGGACAATGTCGAACGGCACGCTGGCCTGTTCCCCGTCGTGCCACGCCGTGACCCACTCCCCGCGATACTTGGCCGGGAACTCGACACCCGAGATGCGAGCCCCTTCCGCCAGCTCGTGCACGGGCGTCTGGTCGGAGAGCCGCCGCATGCCGTACATCTTCTTGACCGTCTTGGTCACCGTCGCCGTCGGCAGCTGCGCCACCTCGTCGCGCCTGTGCTCCAGGGGGGAAGGCACGGGGGCCCGTTTGAAATGGAGGTCGAAGTTGTTCGTGAGCTCGGCAGGGACGCTGTGCTCGTCAACGACGGTGATGCCCGGTACCTCGGGAAGGGGGCGGGGGTGCCGCGCGAGGTGCTTGAAGAGCTGCTTTGCGGAGAAGAAGACTGTCGCATCGCAAACATCGAGCGTGCGATTCGAGTGCACGCAGAAGATGCAGCCGTAGAGGAACTCATCGTTGCGTTTGGTGCTGATGTGACTCTTGCGGAGAAAGCGCATCCGGTATGAGATGCCCTGAAGCGTGTGGCCCCCTTGGACTGGGCATCATCAGCTCGAATCCACTGAGTTGCTTGATTGGAGTGGGTGGTAAAGGAGGTGGCGGGAGATGCCGGTAAGACCTACCGTCGCCCTTCAAGTCCATCTCGACCTTGTGATAGTCCAAGTCGTACATGCAAAACAGGCATCGAGCTACAGGCTGACTACCCGCCATTCCCTGTGTGTGTGGTGGTTAGATAAGTCTGGGTCAGTTTCTTTCTTTCTTTCTCTTTTTCTTTTTCTTTCTTTTCTTTTTCCTTCTTTGACAAAAATGGAGGAGGCCACGATGGCAGGAAGGATGTTTGGTCTAATAAAGACCAGATCAAGGCATCTTGTCTCTATAAGGATGGACTCACGGGTCTCTTGGATCTCCTGACACCAGCCTCGCCTCGCATGACGCTCTTGGCTCCTTCGCAGAACCCCTTGTACAAGTAGAAGGAGCTCTTCGATCCAATAGTGCAGTCTCGAAAGTCCAGTTGCCGGATGGGCCTCGCCACAGCGAGTGCGGCGGGCGCTGATGGATCTTCATTTACAGGGATCAATCCGTCTCTGTCATTATGTATCGGAACCGCCTCAATCCCGTCTTCCACTCCTGGTGGGAAGTTGGGGGGGATAGTAGGCGTCCGACCCACTGGGCGCAGGTAATCTTCTCGACTCCCACCGGCTTCGCGGTTGCCGCCGGCGCCGGTGATGGAATCGGGGTTCTCGGGGAACGACCGCGCCGCTGCAGGATGGTCCATCATGGCGGGACTGGCCGAGCCTTCCGGTTCATTGCGGGTCTCGTCGAAAACAGAGCTCTGCATGGACCCTCCCGATCGTTGCCTGGACGAGTTGGAGTGGTCAGACTCCGCGATGGAGTAAGGGCGGTTTTGTCGACTGGGCAATATCGTAGCGGACATGCGTGGCGGCGGGACCCTCCTCTGAGCACCCGGATCTATCCCAAGAGTGTACGACCGTGAACGACCGGCATAAGGGCCTGGTTCGAAAGGCATCACTTGCCTGGAGCCATCGGGCGGTGTGGTGCACATTTCAGGGGAACCGACGATCTGGAGACGCTGTTGTTCATCGCAAAGGTAGTCTACACCAACGTCCAGGCGACGAGGCGAGACAGGGAATGTCGCTCTCCTCTCGGGTTCGAGACCAGGCGGCGACATGGGGTCGAGGGATGAATCGCTAGGTGACGGCGGCATGGGAGAACGTCGTTCCAGACTTCGCTCAGCAACGTCTCCCTCTAGGTCGTGTGGGGGTGCTGACTTCAGGTCCCAGGGGTCAGCGGCTGGGGGAGGAGGCGGTGGCGGAATAGGGGAGGGAGATATCTCGGGAGAAGTGGAAGCGTCGTCTTGGGTTATTTCGTCGGGACACGGATCTGGTTCGAATGGACTAGGCACAAGCTCGAGCTGAGATGGAGAGCGACCCTGTTGCGGTGTGTAAATGTTAAGACCGCCACCAAAATCGGGATGTGAGAATAGTGGGCGGACAGTGCTGGCAGAGGCGGGGCTCTGTGGTTCGTCCGAGATAGGGTAGTGATCTCTGACGACGGGCTGTAGTTTCATCCTCTTGAGAATCTCGGCAATGTCGAGGCCGGCCGTTTTGCAAAGTACCTGGAGCTCAATATACTTTGCGTGGTCAAAGTCATCGGATTCGATGAAGTCCTCAAAGTCCCACAGTAGGCCATTGAGCTGTGACCTGTACGAGGCGATATCATCTAGAACGAGTTCTTCGAGTCAGACAGAGGCTATAGGCCGACGGGGACATTCCGAGGTCTCTCGAGAAAGGAAAGCGAAGCGAAAAGAAAGCGAAAAGAGTAGCGAGTGCCAGAGTGTATGTACCATTTTCCTTGAGAGCATCGATGAAGTTGTGGCCATAAACTTCCCACAGCCTCGTGGACATGGGTTCGACGAGTTTAAGAATGCGCTCGGCACCCCGAATGAGTTTCTGGCTCTCAGAGAGCATGTCTTCGTTGTCACCTGCATTCGCATTATCACGGGCGATGCTTCCTTGCTGCACAATGTCCTTGAAGGGAGCAAGGACCAGATCGTTGACAACCTCCATCTTGGGCGTGCAGGTCGTGGAAAAGGGGGCGGCGACCCAGGGTTCAAGGCTTAGGGAGTTTTAGTTTTCGGCGGCTCAACCTCGACGGGTTACCAGCCACAGATCCTCCTCCAGGTTTTAAATCGGGGAAATTCGCGCAGGCAGTGGTAGTAATGCAGAGGTAAAAGACCGAAAAATTACCTAGAATGAGAAGTTTTGTAGGACAGAAATGACTGAGCAGAGGGGGAAGACGACAGCGCGTGGTTGAATGAGGACGAAATGAGTACAGGTATCCTCAAGTGAAAGGACGAAAGGACCCATGAAAGCATGGACTGGAGATGAGATGCAATAATTAAGTTGGTATGGGAAGAGCCAAGCTCGAAGATCTCAGGTGTGACAGGATTCCCACCAGCGCCAGAAGCGCGGCCCCAACAACGGAGGAAAAGAAGGCAAAGGCACCAGCGAAGCACTCATGAGTGAAGCGCATGCCTGCCGCCACAAAGGGGGCTGGATAATAAATACAGGTCTGGGCTGCAGGACGAGGGAGACGAGGGAGACGAGGGGGAGTGAGTGGCATTCCGAACAGAACGCCAAGGACACTTGGCGAGCTTTGGGTTAGGGCAGGCAGCCGGAGGCCTGCAGCCTGTTCGTGGACGTGGATGACGAAGGAGTTGTAAGGTAGGTAGGTAGGTAGGTAGGGTAGGTACGGTACCTTAGTTATCCAAGATACCTTACAGGTAGATAGCAATTCTTGCAACGTAGATTGGCGGTTAAGGTATGTATAAGGTATGGGTAAGGTAGGGTAGTGTACCTCCCATGTTGTTCGGTTGGATACTGGTTAGAGGTACCTTAAGTAGGGAAGCATGGAAGTTGCTACCTAGGTAAGGTAATAAGCTTTATAGTAAGGTATACTATAGAAATAAGGTAAGGTACCTTAGTAAAGGAGGCAGGGACCGTAGGGTAGAAGCTGGATGGGATGTCATGCGGACAACGTGCCTCGGAGAACTGGTCGAAGTGGTAGAAGAGGGGACGAAGTATCCGTACATACAACGTACTCCATCCCAATACACGTGTACAGAGAGCCAGCCCCCTGCCAGTTCGCGTTGCCTTAATTATAAGGTACCTAGCCGATGTCGCAGTGTTCGAGACCTTGTGCCCTTCGGGTATTTTAGGCGACATGTAGTGTTTCTGCAAAAGTATCGAAGGACTTGGCCTTTTAAATGTCCCGAAATTCATGTTCAACCAACCACTGTACCTATTCGTCCGGTGTCTGCGTCCGGTATCTGTCCGGTGCCTGTCCGCCGAGAACGCCACACTGCAGTTGGGACCACGTTATTCGCAGGGCGGGCGCTTCCAGGCTGTGAACCCGCCCGTTCCCATGCAGTAATTACCTGTACCTTGTTGATACACCACGACTTGGTGGTGGCGGTGGCGCAACACTAGCGAAACCAGCAGCATTTCCCGTCAGCATACCCATTCAGCATACCCATTATTATAAATTAAGGTAACTTCCAACGTCCTCCATCTTCTGAAGTCTGCCTTGCCTCCATTCAGTCCGCAAATACGATCTACGCCTTGGCCTTCAGAAAAAGAAAAAAAAAAAGAAAGAAAAGAAACCCCTTCCACACCGAATAGAGGAATTGAATTCCCTTTGCGCACATACGTCGCATGTCCAGACCACTTCGCTTCATTTCCGTCCTCGTCCTCCCCGGATTCCAGGGCCCCTTTGCACACGTGCCCATGTAGGTACGTTGTACATCCTTCGTAAACAGGGGGGAGAGTTGTTGGTTGCCTCTCTTCAGCGGCACCACCTACCTCCTTCCACAGCATGACGTCTGTCATACCCCGTACATAGTCTCGCAATCTCGCATCAAGCGGGGAAGCCATTCTATTAAAATCCTGTTCCAGCACAAGCTCCTATGTCATTGAATAATTTGTTGTTGTCCTGGTGTTTCCCCCGTCAACTCAGTCTACCTGGGCGATCAGGTTTCCTCCAATCTGAATGGTGTCGTCGAGTCCACGTTGCCGCTGCCAGAACCTATATCAAAGAAAAGGACGGAGCGAACCACACGATTAGCCGAATGTCATCAACTGCCACGCCACACAAGAACTCGGAACGCGAAACTCGGGAACTATACTCACATTTCATCGGCAAGCCCTTGTCCGCGAATGGATGCCTGCCGTGCCTCCTCCTCCAGTACCGCTCTCGAGATCTCCTCGGTCTTGGCAATACCTGGGGCAGCAGCCTTCTCGTCCACCTCCTGGTTGAGATTCTCCTGGAGAAGCTTCTTCTTCATCAAGAATCGCTCCTTCCTCTCCTTTTGGACCCCTGGGCTGTTCATCTTGCTCATGACGACCCGGACGGCCATTTGCACGGCCAAGTAGAAGTGTTCCGCCAGGAAGACGCTGAGCAGCACCGCCCACCCCTTGTGATCCGTCAGCGACCCTGCGGCCCCGTTGGGGTCCTTGCTGCTGCAGAGCGACACGATGGCCGCGCTCGTCAGTGTGCCGAGCCAGGAAAGGAACCCCAGGGCGTTCAGCCACGGTCCGATCGAGTCGGCCCGCCATGGGATAGGGCGTCGGCTGGTGATGGCAATCTTGACCGCGTCCGATCGAAGCTCCACCCAATTATTGACCAGGAAACAGCACGCGGCGAGGGGCCAGGCCACGGAGAAGAGCGACAGGTACCCGAACTGGACGACCATCTCCCGGTAGTCATTCGTCACGTCGTACGTCTCGAGCTCCACCTCACTTCGCACGCGGTTCAAGAATGCTTCCTCCTCCGGGGGGTCCTCGATTTTCTTTCCCTGGCCGTTGTTGGTGATCTTGGACTGCACTTCCTTCGCCTCGTTGAGAACCTGGCGCTTGACGTATGGCAGCATTGTTTCGGTGATGAGGTTGACGACTTGAGCAGTGACGGTGAAGTAGAACATCTGGTTGCTGATGCGAGCCGGGTTGATTACAAACTCTTGCGTCGCGAACGCCTTGCCACTGGGCGTCAGCCTCTGCGCCGCGGCTCTCCAAATGTCTAGGTACGGGACCAGGAAATTTCCGAAAGGGATGTAAACGAAGGCGGTGAAGAATAAGGCCATGTAAGAGACGATGAAGTTAAGCACAAACTGCTTCTGGACCAGTGCAGCGTGATGGGCTGCTCAAATTATCAGCGACATAGGCACGGGGGAAGCGATGACACACAGGTAGGACGGCACGGCACTCACCGTCGAGCGTCTCATAGTTCTCCATTTGGGTTAGGCGTTCGGCAAAGGCTTGCAACACGGTAGAGAAAGTAGGGGTCATGACCACCAAAATGACCGTAGGCAGGAATGTCTACATGTTGTCAGCCAAGACTTGGAAAAGGAGCAGGCGACGACAGGGAGGGCAAAGCTGTCCTCACCAGATACTGCTTAAACGGCCCGTCGTACACTTCAGTAATGAAGATCTCCAACGAGTTGCAAGTGGCGATCAGCGTTCCCAGGACCAAGATGCAAGCCAAGGCGAAGGGAATCTGAAGCAATTGAGTGCCGAGGCGCTTGAAGGGCGAGTAGACCTTGACCATCTCTCCCGTGACCGGGTCCTCGGCTTCGTGTTCAAACTCGAACTGTGGTCTCGGATGCTGGATGTTGGACACGCCGCGGACGCCCCATTGTATTGCCAAGTCGACCTCTTTCCTCTTCCAAAATTCGAAGAAAACCACGGACCATAATGAGACGAAGACGGTGTACAGCCATGAAAACTGACCGAGCAGCGAATATGTGGCGAAGCCTGCGGCGGCGGGGAAGACGAGAAACTTGAAGTAGGACTGCATAAAGGCAAAGTAGAAGGCGATACTCTCGCCGAAGCTGTTCCGAATCTCATTGAGGTTGGTGTCATCGATGATGTATTTGGAGCTCATCTTCTGGATCCAGTTTCGGTTGAAGGTGTGGTTATGCAGGGGGAAGATGGAGTCGACGTTCTTCCAGAGACCGGAACCAGGGGTGATACCGGCGCCACCTTCGTTCTTCGGCTTGGTCATGAGAAGGTAGACAACACGCAACCGTTCGGCCTCCGACACGGGCTCATCGCGGAACGAGCTTGCAAGATCCTTGTCCGGGCCAACTGTGCGAGCGCCGTTCAGCCAGTCGCTGAGGCGAGACCAGTAGACCTGGTCGCTCAAAACCTTCTCGGACGCGACCTTGACGAATATGAGGAGAGACCGGTCTCTGCCGTTGCGGACCTCGGTGGTGAGGCCGACCTTGACGAGGGCTTCGATGAGCTGGATAAAGCCGGCTTCGGCCTCGGCTTTTCCTGTTCCATAGACGACGAGCTTAAGTTTGATACTCTACAATAGGAGGGAGAAAAAAAAAAGAAGAAAAAAAAGGGGGGG
>NW_021167080.1:1129461-1132833 GCF_003711515.1 Sodiomyces alkalinus F11 | reverse complement strand
GGGGAAGTCAAGGCTTGACCGACCTTCTTCCGGAATATTATAGGGAATCACATAGTCAACACTAAAGTTGGAATCGAACCCTGGATCAAGCTTCCTGTTACTGTAGAGGTTCTTGAAGCTCGCCATGGCTGCGGGTTGGCGTTGGCGCCAAAACAAGGTAATGGAGGATGCCCGCAACGGTGGCGGTGGAGGGGTAGTTGTGTACGGGATACCGGGAGGTTGTTGTTCTTGGTTGAGTTGCGCTATCAAAGTGCTTTGGAACAAGATGCTTTGACGAAAGAGGGTGGATATTCGAAGCCGGGAAGAAGGGATAGAAGGAATCGATGCACTACACAATTGAGCGGAGTTGAAGAACGATCAAACGATGACGACGGGATGTGACTTGGGGAATGGCACTGCCTGTTCTAATAAGCGGAGAATCCCAACTGAGGTATGACGCCTAAACCCCGATGTGCAACAGAGAGGAGGAGGCACGAAGCAAGCAGCTGAGCGCTTGCTTTTTTAGCGGGCAAGTTATCGTCAGATACCACGAGCAACGTCATTCCCACGGAACAAGCTCCAGCTGAAATGGCCCTTTACAATGATCCACTTCGCTTCGAGAAAAGTGGAGCATTCATCCAATCACGAACGTGCTTTCATGAGCTATGGCAAAATGGCGGGTATTTTGGTCCGTGCATTTTGATCTTTCCATCCGTTATTCGTGTACCAACAAACATCATCATGGGGGGGTCTTTACAGGTCTCACTCTCGCAACTACCTCAGCTACGTACTATCGCAGACACCCACGTATGATTTATGTATTTATTTTTCACTCCTTTTTACATTTTTATCAGCTGTCAACTCGCCCTTTTTGCCTCTTCAGCGCCCCGAAGCACCAACCAAGAACACCACCACTACCACCACCACCACCACCACCACCACCAATGCACTAGCTTCCTAGCATTTAGCATCTCAGAACCTGCAGCCCAGCATCCTTGTCATAAAACGGTTGAACAAACAATCAGCATATCAGACGCTCCATTCGATTGCTCTCGCTCCCCTCACAATACAATGGGCCTGCTTCGGGGTTTCCGCCTTCGTCGGCGGAGCAAGTTCAATCCCCGGACTCTCCTCGACAACATCCTCACTTCTCCCCTCCAGGCCCTCATTTCGGCCTTTTACTCCTTACTACTACTCCTTCGCGGCCGCCCCTTCCCAAAACCCCCTCAGCATCCCATACGCATCGTCTGTCTATCTGATACGCACGACCAAACTTCGGTGAAGATCCCACCAGGGGATCTCCTCATTCATGCCGGTGACCTGACCAATGCAGGTACCGTCGCAGACATTCAGGCCCAGATCGACTGGCTCGCCGCTCAACCCCACCGCCACAAGGTCCTCATCGCCGGCAACCACGATTCATACTTTGACCCTCAGTCGAAGTCTCTCGCGGACCGCACCTTCAGGCGCACCCTGGACTTCAAAGGGATCCACTACCTCCAACACGATTCCGTGACCCTGTCCTTCCCCAGCGGACGGACCCTCAAGCTCTACGGTGCCGCGGACATCCCTCGCTGCGGCGGCCCCGACTTTGCTTTCCAGTACGATCTCGGTTCCGGCTCCACGCCCTGGCCCAACTCCGTACCCGCCGACACGGACGTCCTCGTGACTCACACGCCGCCTCTCGCCCACCTCGATCTCAGGACCCTCGGCTGCCCTGCTCTCCGAGAGGAGGTCTGGCGCGTCCGGCCGCGCCTCCACGTCTTCGGCCACGTTCACTGGGGCGCAGGCCGGCGGGCCATGCACTTCGACGCCTGTCAGAAAGCCTACGAATCCCTCATGGCCCGCCCCGCTCCATCGATCTTCTGGGATCTCGTGCCCTCCGGCGCCTGGCTTGATGCCTTGCGCGTCGTGCTCTATGGCGTCCATGCGGTCCTGTTCAAGTGGCTGATGCTGGGCCCGGGCGGCAACACGGGAGGCACACTGTTGGTCAACGCGGCCTTGATGAAGGGAAATACCGGCAAGATCGGAAACCCCGTCCAGGTCGTTGACTTGTGATTCTAATGCTAAGAGCCCCTTATTGTGTTCGCCCCTAAGATCCTCCTCGTGTCGTAAAAGAAAAGAAGAAGAAAACGAAAACGAAGTGCGCACATATCATGAACTGGCCGGTGACAAACTCAACAATTGCTTCTCAATGAGTAAAAGAGTATGATTTTTCTATCTATGGACAGAAAAGTCTGTAGATACAATGCAATGCCCGCTCTATTGGGTGTATGAGTATGCCAAACCCCAACCCCCCCCCCCAAAAAAAAAGAAAAAAGAAATGCAATGGCGAATGCAACCTGCAATGACCTCCTCGCAGCGCTTCCAAATCAGACAGGGATATCTAAACAAAAAGTGGTATTCGCGGCTCTGGTTGCCCAGTCTATGCTAATGCCATGGTATATCGCTTTCACATCAGTAATCGAATAATCGCCAACACTGCGGGAAGCCAAATGATGAAGCCCCGTTTCGTTACGGGTGCAGCATTCACCACGACAAACTCCGGCTCTGGAGAAGGAGTTTGCGCGGGAGGTGGTTGGACCATGGTCGTCGTCCTGACGTCGTCGACGAAGTCGTCTCCCTCCTGCACCTGATCTTCGTCTTCTTGTTCGGCCTGGTTGCGGCCTAGGCCTGGACCCAGGGCGGGGGTGTCGTTCCGCCCCCCGACCATGCCGTACAAGTTGATCAGCGTGGCGGCGTCGGCATTGAAGCCTCCGTTTTGCCGGCGTTGCGGCTGGGAAGGCGATGGCGACGAGGCGATGCCGCCGCAGAACTCGTCCTCGTTGCCGGGGCAGGGGATGTCGCATTGGGTGCGGTCGGAAGTGGCACGGGTGGAGCCGTCTAGTTCGTCGGCGCAGATGCATTGACTGATGACATTCAGTTAGTCTGACCAGTTTTCGTTGTCTTTCTCTCTCTCTCTCTCTCGTGGAATGGGGAAGGGTTTCAACGTACTCATGGTGGACACCGGCGTACCGCGAAGGAGTGCACCGGCCAACACACATCTCAGGGGTCATGCCGCTATCGGCCCCTACAAACTCGAACGTCGCGAATCCGTTTTCCGACGAGACGCAGCCGAGGTTGGCGTACTCGCCAATGGTGGCAGGATCATGCTCGGGCACAATGGCGTCCTGGCCTGAGCTCGACGATGAGCCGTTTTGGGCGGCTGTGGTGCCAAGGAATACGGTGTGAGTGACGGTTGACGTCGTCTGAAGGGTGGTTGTGGTGGTTGGTTCTGCTGATTTTTTCCAGTGGCGTTTTTCGTAGACGTCGATGTAATTCACCTCCCAGTATCTAACATGACCATTAGCATGAGACCTCAAACATACCGTTGAAAAAGAAAAGAAAAGAAAA
>NW_021167080.1:1107814-1129441 GCF_003711515.1 Sodiomyces alkalinus F11 | reverse complement strand
GGGGGCAGGGTAAAAGCAAGAGGATTGGGGCCACCTACGCATTACCAAAAGCCCACGGATTGTTCGCAACGTACTCGGCACAAGTGGGCGCGAGCTTCGTGCAAGCGCCGTCCGAGCTCCAGACGCCAGCGGCATAGTCGCCGCAGAAATTGGTCTGCAGGATGAGGTTCATGTCGCGGAAGTACCGGCCTGGCTCACACGAATATGCCCCGAACAGCGCCATCGGACGACCCCACGAGTTCGGGTCGGGTCTCTTCTCGATGATGTCGCGTGGGACGGAATGTCTGGGCCAGTGCCAGATGCGAATGTCTTCGGGGGTCCAGTCCATGGCGTAGACGCCGCCTCCTACGGCGTTGAAGCCGTCGCCGTAGGTCGCTTTGTCGCTGTAAGTTGCAAAGTAGCTGCAGCCGGTCGCGTTGTAGGCCTGTTGTGAAGGACTACATGTGAGCATACGGTCATTCTCAAGTGGTATGGAGAGAATAGGGGTTCACTGCGGGTAGAGGGTGAAGAATAACAACTTACCCCACTGGCGCAGTTATAGGAGATGGGATCTCCTGTAACCATGTTCTTCACGTCCTGGGGGAGCATGCAGCCGGGGGCCCTGAAAAGGACGGGTTAGAATGGGTCTTGTCACGAAAAGGGGGAAGAGAAGGGAAATGGTGAGCTACTCACGTATGTGCCGTCAGGAGGTTCCTCGTCGCCGTGTTGACTCCTTCGATAATGTCGACTTCACCATTGGCCGGCCAGTCAGGGCCATACAACCAAACTACGGTAAAGGGTTCAAGTCAGCATTGGAAAGATGGTGAGAATGTTCAGGACTTGGGTGAAATGGTATACTTACAAGCTGGCCATAGACCGCAATCCGACGGTGGCATGTGAGAGAAGTCGCCGATGAAAAGGCCGCCATTATAAGCCTGCTTGCTCTCAAGCCGCACGCTGGGCCGGCCACCATCGAGGGGGTAGGTATTGGTGCTGTCCACTCTTATAGTGACAACTTGTGTGTCTGGGTCTACTGAATACAGGCCCTTGGCGAGCGCATCAGGTTCACTCTGGTACCTTTGATATAGGGGTCAGCACGGTGATCCTGGCTCTCAGTGTAAGTGCAATCAATGGACGAAGGCTTTGCTTACCTGACGAACCCACGAGATGGGTCTACGCCGTTGAACCAGTTGAATTGTGAGGCGAAGTTATCGCCGCAATATGACTGTGAGAGACTATACGCCATGATAATGATGTGAATAATGGGCGAGTCTTATGAGATGACAATGGCGCTGGCATTACCCAAAAATCCGGGTAGCAGATAGAGACCATCTATGATATGGATAAAGCTCAAGGCTAGCGATGGGATGGATGGCAGTAGAGGGGGGGACAAGAAGGCCTCACTTTACTTATATAACTTCTTTTGCCACAGCGTCGCGGTCACGAACTTCGTAGCGTCCAGGCTCTTGGTGGTGATCCTCTACCGCGAGTCAGGGGTTGTCGCGTGCCTCCCCATAACTTCCCCATAAGGAGCCCACGCTTAGTGACAAGCTCCCGACCCTTCCCCGTCTTCGTCACATTCTCGCGGGGGGTATCGCGTACCCCGCGGTCCCAACCGTCTCGTCGGGTTTAAAGCAAAAATGAGGGTCTCCTATTTTAGTGGAGAAAATAGGCATCGCGGGATTCTCGACTTTACGCGAAACGGACAGAATCGTGTCGAAAACCAAGGTAGAAGTGAAAACAGAAAGAAAGAAAAAAGCTGGTTCAAAGTCAAATTATAGAAATGGAATTCCAATGGCGGCTCGGCCGAGTTGTCTATTAGTTTTCGCATGCTCGTTTTTGGTTCAAGGGGGGAAAAGGGGCGGGTATGTTGAAAAGTGAGACAACATTAAAAAGTGAGACATACCAAAAAACCCCAACACCTAATACCGTCAACGCCAATCCACGTGCCATGCCACGCTCAGTCCCACATGCTCTCTTCCATCCCTTCTTGTACACCAGTACACCCCAAAATAAAGCGTAAAAAAGGGAAAAAGAAAAGAAAAAAAAGGAAAAGAAAAAATATATATACATACAAAAAGGCTCTCTAAATACTTCCGCGGCATGCAGAATCAATTGTTAAGCTCGTCGTCCCATAATATACCGAATGCCTCGTTCCTAGCTCTTTTACACCATGATGCGGCGGAGACCTTCGGTGCCTCCCAAGACGCGTCTGCCAGTGACGGCGCACCGGCCCATCCCACTCTCCCACTTGCCCTCCTTATCCATCATGAAAGCCTCCTGCTTCGGATGCGTCCCCTCCAACCACCGGTGGATGCACGAGTAGCAGTAGACGGTGCCGGTCTGGCACGCCGTCGGGGTGACGATGTCGCCGGCGCATATGGGACACAGTTTCGTATCCTCCGGGGCAGAGACAGTGAGGATCGGGAGCAGGGATGAAGTAGCCATGGGCGCGGTTTCGGCATCGGTCAAAAGACCTTCCTTGCTTTCGTCTCCCTCGGCGTCGGTGGCCGCCTGTTCGCCCTTTTTCTCGCCAGCAGCAGACGCGCCGCCGGAGCCACCCTCCTCCTCCTCCTCCTTCTTCTTCTTCTTCCTCTCCAACCCCGTGACGATGGGCGGCGGTAAATCGATGGCATCGGCCGCCTTCCGAGAGAGCTGCTTGGCAAAGTCGGACGCGTGCCACCACTCGAGGAACTTGAGCGCGAAGATGCTCAGCGGTAGCAGCATCGAAAGGCTGGACAGCATGCGCGGGCCCAGCTCCTTCGGGGAGAGGAGGGAGCGGAAGCCCGGGGCGGCGGCGGGTCCCTTGCGACCACCGGACTTGGCCGTGAGGGCTTCGATGGCGCGGTAATCCTCGGCCGTCATGCGTCGCACCCTCGTGCCAATGAGCCACAGGAAAGGGTCGTGGGACTTGGCGTTGTCGAAGAGGTAGGCGAGGTTGAAAGCCAGCAGGGCGAAGTAGTAGCCGGCATTGACGCTGGGGTATATCTTGGTGAGGAAGCAGCGGTAGTAGTGGAGCAGGCGCTGCTTGACGGTCGGGTTGTCGGGCATGCGGGTGTAGGCGGCGCCGAGGAGGGCGCGGGGGGCGTTCACCTCGTAGCCCTCGTCTAGTTTCCGCTTCAGGTAGGGGAGGACCACCATGACGGCCAGGTTCTTCCACACGTCGCGCGACCGCAGGCGCAGTGCGTCGCGGACGATGGCGGGCGCATGGGTCGACGCTCGCGGGATCTCGGCGTGGAGCGCCTTTTCGCGTTTGAGGCCGTAGAAGTTTTCCGTGAAGGAGCCGCCGCGGGTTCGGAGGTAGTGGCGCTCCACCAGGAGCATGAGGAGGGCGTAGAGCTCATCGAACGAGTTGAGGACCCGGAGGAGGTAGCGGGGGTAGCGCTGGGTGGCGATGGTAAGAAGATATCGGATGGTCGGGGGGAGGAGGGAGTTGAGCTGTTGTTCGGAAAGAAGCTCAAAGAGGGAGGGCTTCTGGTCGTCGATGGAGCCCCGTAGGGCGGTTACGAACTCCATCTTGAGCTGTCAAGCGTTCTTGTTGCGGCGGGCCGCAGTGGACTGGGACCTGGAGACCTGGGCACTTACTCGTGCCGGCGAGGGTCATTCATTGGCCGATTGAAAATAAAGAACGAAAAAGACGGTATCGACGACAATTATGATGGTATCATTTGGGGCGATTGGGGTGTCGAGAAGAGCGGGAAAGTTGGGTATTTCGGTGGAACGTTGGTGGTGGACTGGTGGACTGGTGGACTTCGATGGATGTTTTTGGCGATGCAGACGCCGCCCACAAGCTCAAGACCCCCATGGCCGTTTTCCGATTTTTACCGAGGTCCGTGGCAAGCCTTAGTCAGGTTCGGGCGTTATGTCTCGTGGTCCCTTGATTACGTACATAACAGTGCTGCGGATAATTATGGAGAAGGTCCCATAAAATCGGTCCAGCCGATTCCCACACGCTTTTCCGTCTCACACGTCCATCATCCACGAAGTTCTTCGAGGAACTCTTCCAACAGCAACAGAAATCCGGGGAAGCCGCCCGGTTTTCGATGTTCGGACACAACGCGGACACATTAGCACACATTAGTCGAACTCTATTTCTCGCCAAAACTCCAGCGATTGGCCCTCGGATTGTTGTTACGAAGCAAACACCAGACGAAGTTCAGACGTTGACATGTATTTCCCCCCAAGACATGTCATTATTATGAACATCGTAAACCAACTGAACATCAACTTGATCCACACTCCTTTTCCTGTCGGAAAATCAACCATCCACCCTAGACGAGTCAACCCCACCCACTTTCCGGCCTCGTCGCAGTCAGACGCCAACCCGTCGGGGATGGTC
The DNA here is from genome assembly GCF_003711515.1 of Sodiomyces alkalinus F11. Classification (NCBI taxonomy): domain Eukaryota; kingdom Fungi; phylum Ascomycota; class Sordariomycetes; order Glomerellales; family Plectosphaerellaceae; genus Sodiomyces; species Sodiomyces alkalinus. Next base: position 1,125,123 of record NW_021167080.1, on the reverse strand, counting down.
ACATGAAACTCGGCGCGACATGACTTAGTTCGAAAGCTTCTCGACTTCTCGAGGTCCGGTGACCATATCACCGGTGTGGCGGGGTTGTTACTAACTGCCCCAGTGGGATTCTCTCGTGGGCCAGTCACCCCATGCAATAAGGGGTTCTCCAACCACCGTGTTCGTCGCGAAGTCGATGACAGACACTTTTTTTTTCTTTTTTTCTTTTTTTTTAAAAAAAAAATCAACCATGTAAGTCGAGGCGCTGCAGCAGGCCAAGCTTTTCTTTTCTTCCTTTTTTGTAATTTTTTTTTTTTTTTATTTTTGGGTGGGAGGGGGGAGGAGGCCGTTGAAAGGGAAGCAAATGAAAACTCACCGAGTAGCCGGGTCGATGTCCGGCGACAAGATCGATCTTGATGTCTATCACGTCACCAGCCGACAGGACATGGACATGGACATTGTCCGAGTTATCCTCGAATTGGTACCCCCGGCAGAGATATGCGTTGCAGTTATAATCGTCATCGGCCCATTGCATTGCATTCTCGACAGGCCCCGTGATGTCTAGAAGAAACGAGAAGGGGGGAAAAGAAAATCAAAAAAATGAGCCATCTTGCCCCAGCCACACGGTCGACGGTTGAGGGTCTTGCCATATGTACTCACCGCGCTCTAGTCGTTCGGTGACGGTATAAGCTGTCTTGTACACACCCTGCGAGCCCTTGGGTTCGTCATAACTGCATGACCCCAGGCTCCACTGACTACCGCCCCGAGCAAAACGAGCTTCTGGAACATCTTGATGGAAAAACGAAGATGGGTTGATTTGATTTGTCGAAAAGGAATCTAATACAAGAATGTGCCGAAGTCTCCTTAGTTGCGACTCGGTGGGGGGACGAGCCCCTGCGAGACTTCGGCTTCCTATGACAAAGCTTCTCGACTGATGGTCTTGGGCAAGGTGCCGATGGAATAGTCTTCAGAACAGATTAACGCGCCGGTATGAATAACTCTATCTTATGTTTGATATTCTGGACTCGTCAAGTCTTCAAGATGATCTCAAAGGTATACGCGATTCCAGACATATATGTAGCAAAAAGCAGAGTCCAGCGGAAGCTTCATTCCGCTGTTTCTCCTCCCGCGCGGACTGGAGCACTTCTCCAGCTGAGCTTTGTTTCTCCACAAATGAAAAAGCTTCGTCAGTCCCTGCTTCACAAGGAGGTGATCAACATCTCAACCATGGTAACCTGCCATTGTCGGCATGGCCAGTGTCGCATTATCCGGGGCGGGGTGGAGGCGCGGTGGAAATATCTGCGGATGATGAGTAGGTAACACGTGTAAATTACCAGGTAGGGTCTTATTTTCAATCTATCCATATTCGGAGTGACAGCCCCGCGGGAGATCTACATGCGTCGTCTCCAGTCCCAAGTTTCTCCGTCTTCTGGCATCCGGCATGCCTACACCTAGAGCATCAGATATCCCGGTGCGTTCGCCCCCGGTACCCCATTTACAGCTCTTCACAACCCATCACCGGTAGTTGCGTTCCTATACATCTTGTGGACATGCGTAATGGACCCATCCCCCCTTCGTTCAATGTCCCGCTCGACCCGTGTATCCGTGTTGGGGTTATCATAAACTCGGTGAATATGTTCACTCCCATCGTTCCTCTTGTCGACATCCTTGCTTTGGTAGGTCCCGGTGGAACTAAGCTGCTCTTCATGATGTCTCACGCCCGTCGAAGTCGGGTAGTCGATGTGCTCGGTGTAAGCGACCGACTCCGGGCAGTTGAACATCTCGCTTCCTCCGCCGCCGTAATTACTTGAATCGATGCTTGCGGAGCCGTGTGTTGCCTTATTGGAGACGGCGCTCATATCGACCCGGTTCGTGTGTGCCTGGCTCATCGCGTCTTTCTTGTTGTAGGACTCGTTGTCGTTGCCGCCTGGCGCCTGCCATGTTGGGAATTTGTGATGAAGGGGGTGAAGAAAGCCAAGTTACCCATATGATCTGCCATAAAGGGTTGGGGTCAAGTATACCTGAAGGTGAATGTAGCTTTTAGCTCTGGACGCGGCACTCATAATGGGACGGCCTAATATGTCCGTTGTTACGCAAACGATATCAGCATTAGGTCACCGGTGGGGTAACGATCGCGATGTGATTTGGAGTAGTATCCGGCTTGCTACTCTCATTTCCAGTTCCGTCTGGGAGTTCCAAGCTACGGAAATACACGCAGGGAGTCATCATTTCAGAGTTGCTTCCTACCTGGTAGTTAATATCAGTCTTGACCAATACATCCCATTAGTTAGCTATGTTTGGCAGCTGGATAAACATTGCTTAATTCACCCTCTCTCCGTCCCTGCATCGCGTTTAGTCTCCCAGCGGATAGGCATGAAGAACCTGTCCGTAGTACAGCGTCGAGTCCTTGCTGGCAAGGAAGACGTAGCTGGGTGCGATCTCGCTCGGCTGACCAACACGGCCGAGCTGCGATTGCTCGCCGAATCCCTCCATCTGCTCCGCAGGCCGGGATGCCGGCTGGAGCGGAGTGTGGACGGGACCCGGGGCGACGGCGTTGACCCTGATACCCTTGGATACCAACTGCTTGGCGAGCGATCGGGTGAAGGATGTGATGGCGCCCTTGGTGGCAGCGTAGTCTACCATGGTAGCCGTGCCCCGGAAAGCCACTGTGGACGTGGTATTGATGATACTGCAAAACGGATAGAAGTCGATCAGCACAAAGGGAGTTTCTCTTCGAAGCGTCATGTCCTGAATGAAAGCAAGGTGTGGACTCACGAGCCGCCTCTCTCCATGTGGTGGAGCGCATGTTTTGTAATGGCAAACATCTGCAGGATGTTGCTACGGAAGGTGCTCTCAACATTGGCGAGATCGATCTCCTTGAAATCAGGGCACATAATCTGCTTGCCGGCATTGTTGACGAGAACGTGGATCTTTCCAAAGGTTTCAACATGCTTCTGGACGGCCTTATGACATGTCTCATTGTCCATGAGGTCGCCGGAGATGAGTAGGCACTTGCGGCCTTCGTTCTCCACCATCTTCTTGGTCTCTTCGGCGTCTTCTTGTTCCTCCGGGAGGTAGACGATGCTCACATCTGCGCCCTCGCGGGCAAACAAGACAGCGACAGACCGTCCAATTCCAGAGCTGTGAGGGGCGGGGGAAAGGACGAAGTATTAGAGACTCAGGTCTGGTACGAGTACCGGGGTGCACATTGAACTTACTCTCCGCCGGTGATAAGCGCCTTGGATCCTTCCAGCTTGCCAGCGGCTCGATATTCATGGAGCTGGTCCTTGCCTTCGAGTTTGCTGGGTTCGCTCTTGGGCTGCATGGCTTGCTCCGACCTAATGATCGCAGAGTTAGTTCATTGAACAAGGAGACCATGGTCCTAAACCTCGTGGCGTGATGAACTAGAGAGAGGAGCTTACCCGGGCAGATTCTGGGCCTGCTTCTCCGAGACGGGCTTGAACTGACCACTTTCCGCGGACATTTTGGCTGTTACGTGGAACGGGGCTACAAACTTGGTTCGTGATGTGTTGGCTAATGATCGAATGGAAGTTGGTTGAAGTGTTAGTCGGCGAGCTGCAATTCGGGTGAGCATTAAAATCGATTTCAACCTTGAGTGGAGATATGAAAAAGAAAAGAATTCGGTGTCGTTGGCCTTTCCATTAGATGCGTTCCTTGCCTTATACATAACACGGATTGCCCCTACCCTACCTTGCACTACATACATCGTACCTTCTTCCGTCATCTCTCGAAGCAGATGTTAGTGGAGGTCGATGATCCATCATTGTCGAATAGAGACTGGCTGGTAGGTATGCCCGTGTGAAAGGCGAGACCATGAATGGCATCATCGACATCATCATTTGTTTGAGAAAAGCAAGACCAATCAGTGGATAGGGCAGCACGATGACAGGTGATGATATCATCACGTCCGAACGTTCTTACTTCGTACATACGGAGTCGTTAGTACCTGGATGGATTTCTCCTCTCTTAAGATTTTCGGACCAGATATTTCATCAGCAAAAAAGCAGCATAACGGAACATGGAAGGACAGCTGACAGCCCCTGAAAATCCGGACACCGACGTTCGGCATAAATCTTCCGGCGGTACCGCAGTGTGTTCTTCGAGCCAATGTGATAGAAAATCTGACATGATATGTTCTTCACTTCATTTCGGCGTGATATTAGCATTTGGATAGCAGGGCCTTTTGACCATGTTGGCTGGAGACACGACGGGTATTTGTTGAGGTGATACAACAGGTTGATGGCTGGGCTTCGTCGAAGTCAACGACTACGTCACCGAAATTGCTGTCGGACCGGCTAGAAGAAAGTCCCTCCCCTCGCCGGAACCGGAATAACTATCTACCGACAGAGTCCGAACAATTGCGCAGTAATTACTCCGAAGCATGTCCCCCTGTAATCATTTATTCCACATCAATTTGACCCCCTTCAATAAAAACAAGGATAATCGAGAGTCTCATCTGCAACAATTATATCCAACAATGGCCGGCGGTAGCTCCGCGCCTCGGGCAGAACTGACGAACAGAGGTCTTATGAAGTACCTTATATTGGCGACGTGTTAAGGTGGAGAGTTGCATCCGAGAGCTTTACAGACCACCAACGAGTGGTGTCTGCCCTTTATCCGCCGCCTTGATTCATGACTGAAGGGAATCGATGATGCCCTTCAGTTTCTGCGCAGATTCTCCGAGACCCTTCTGTTCCTCCTCATTCAGAAGCAGAGGCACGGCGTCGCGACATCCGTCACGGTTCACCTTCCGGGGAACGCTGAGGGCGACGTCGTCGACGCCGGCGTACGACCCGACACACGAGACGGGCAGCAGGGTATTCTCGTTCCGCACGATAGCCTGCACAATACGCAACAATTCCGCGGCGATGCCGTACCCCGTTGCGCCCTTGAGCCCTATGATGCGCCCGGCCGCCTGCTTCGTCTCTTCGAAGCAGCGCTCCATGGCCTCGTCGCCAAAGTCCAGGTCGGCCTGCCTGCAGTAGTCGCGGATATGCATACCGGACACGGTGGCGAGGGACCAGACGGGGATCTCCGCGTCGCCGTGCTCGCCGATAATGATGGCATGGATACTCGCGGCGTCGATCTGGAGACGTCGTCCCAGCTCGGACGCGAAGCGGGCCGAGTCGAGCGAAGTGCCGGAGCCGACGACCCTGTGGGGCGGGAAGCCGGAGAACGTGACGGCGGCGTGGGTGAGCACGTCGACCGGGTTGGCGGAGACGACGAGGACGGCTTCGCTCGAGGCGTGGCGGGCGACGCGGGGCACGATCTCCCTGAAGATGTTGTAGTTGGTCTCGGCGAGCTGGGTCCGCGTCTGGCCCGGTTTCTGGTTCGCGCCGGCTGTGAGGATGATGACGGTCGCGCCGGCGCAGTCTTCGTACTGCCCGCTCCAGACCCGGGTTTGATGTGAGAAGGGCGCCGCGTGGGCTAGGTCCATGGCTTCACCTCGGGCGCGGTCCTCGTCTATGTCGACGAGGACGATCTCGGCGGCCGCACGGCTTAGGAGCAGCGCGTAGACCGTCGTTGCCCCCACATACCCCGCGCCTATAATGGCGACTTTAACGGGCTGCTGTGTCTGGTGGTTTCCATTAGCCAGGGAGTTCTTCGAAGGGTCGATTCGTGCTGTCTCTCGTCTCTGCCGAGGAACTCACCGCCATGTTTTGATCGCACGTTGTGATTGATGTGGAGGGAGATGTTCTCGGACGTCCAGTTTCTGGTCTCTCCCACTCAAGATCAGTCTTGCGTCTGAATAAAAATGAGACGGGACTTTTGCAAAAAGCATTCAATTTCGGTCGAGGTCTTAAAGCTCTATCCTCAGAATATCGAATGAATTATATTGGGGTCGTGTCGGGATTGAGCAATGTAAGAATAAAGATTGAACCAGTCGGCTGTTAAAGAGGACTGAATGGCCGGGCCATGGATCGGGCTTCCACACTCATGGGTCCGTCCCGCCTTGATTCTCGCGTCCACGTCCACGTCATGGTGATGGGGGAACAACTCGGCGTTTCTGGAGCTCGGCATTGACCCTTTAAGTTTGCTCGGCTAGTCTTCCGCTTTTCGAATCCCCTAAAGGAACCAGAACCAGTTGTCAATCTCATTGAAATTGAGTGGGGTTTTGAATGGGTCCTTGACCAGTATCTGGGTAGTGGTATAAGAACATGACTTTCATTCCGTTCCTGGTCGGCCTCGGACCCGGCGTTTGGGTCGGACATCGGCCGTGCGGATCCATCTGTAAGTCCCGAGTCACCCGCGTCCTCTCCACTTTTCTCATCCTTACACTACTGCGAAGTCCGTATTTGGTACTTATAACTTATAATAAGCCTTAGACCGGCCTCGGTGACAGACGCTACGGTGCATGGCTCCAGAGTAAACCGCTTTGTCTATCCGTCTACCCTTCGCCGGAGGGTTGGTCGACCAAACAACTTGAGTCGCGGTCACCAATACTTGTCGTCTAACCGACACTGGGAATCGCTCTCATCTCGTCACGTAAGGCATTGATTGATGCAGATTTGATGTATTTCTCTCTTTCACAACGATGCACCACTAAGGTACTAAAGAGCAAGCCTGCCTCGAGTATCGACTGCGTGTTTCCCTCAGCTAACCGGTCCCCCTAGCACACTCTCCGCTAGGGTACCACCGAGGTTGTTCTATAAGGTATGTGCCTGGTAGGTAATACAGACCCCATGTACCCCTGAGCCCATTCCGTTGTGCGTACGACTTGTGTAGTGACTACCTTGGGAGAAAAAAAGGGGTTGAACGATGACGGGTATACGTGAAAAGAAAGGGGGCCGGCTTCCCTCAGTTGACGCAGAGCAACGTCACACTTCCACCCATCACCACAATCGCCATCATACATCTACGAGGGAACTCGGAGAACTTCTATGATCACACGTTTCTATAAGCATTTCGTGTAGCCCAGGAGGGGAGAATATGGAGCTGATATTATTGAGTTTGAGCGGGTTTGGTCGGCTCACCCAAGGAAATAGAGTATATAACGAGACACGAGCCCCAGAATGACTTGATATCAGCTGCGGCTGTTGCTTCAAGTCCACAAGGTTCCGTATATATATATATCATTTAGTCAAGAAGAAACAGCTCGATTTTCATCTCACAAGTGCGACCAGTATCAACCCATCCCACCATGAGCAACACGAGTCCCCTGAAGGTTGGAATTAACGGCTTTGGCCGAATTGGGCGCCTCGTCTTCCGCGTGGCAGTCGATCACCCAGAAATCGAAGTCGTCGCTGTGAACGATCCCTTCATCGATGCGAAATATGCCGTGGGTTTCCCGTCCCGTCCTCATTCAGAGTAAGGTAGTATAAGGTCTGATCATGCTGACAACTTCACCCCCCTTTGTCCGGTCGGGCAGGCTTACCTCCTGAATTACGATTCCACCCACGGCCGCTTCAAGGGCGACATCAAACCAGGAAAAGACGCCTCCAGCCTCGAAGTGAACGGGAAGAAAATAGACTTCTACCAAGACTCGTCGCCGGCCTCGATCCCGTGGGACAAGTCGGGCGCAAAGTACATCATCGAGGCGACCGGCGTCTTCAAGAGCGTCGACAAGGCGAAAGCCCACGTGCAGAAGAAGGACAGCGGCGGCCCGCAAAAGGTCGTCATCACCGCCCCCTCGCCCGACGCCCCGATGTACGTCGTCGGCGTCAACGAGAAGACCTACGACGGCGCCGACGTCGTCTCCAACGCCTCCTGCACCACCAACTGCCTCGCCCCGCTGGCCAAGGTCATCCACGACAAGTTCGGCATCTCCCAGGGCCTCATGACCACCATCCACTCCTACACGGCGACCCAGAAGACCGTCGACGGGCCTTCGGCCAGGGACTGGCGCGGCGGCCGCGGCGCCGCCCAGAATATCATCCCCAGCAGTACCGGGGCCGCCAAGGCCGTCGGGAAGGTCATTCCCGCTCTGGACGGGAAGCTGACCGGCATGGCCATGCGCGTGCCTACGCCTAATGTGTCGGTTGTCGACCTGACATGCTGCCTGGAGAAGCCTGCCTCGTATGACGATATCAAGAAGACCATCAAAGCTGCCTCTGAGGGGCCTATGAAGGGTACCTTCCCCCTTTTCTCCTTTTTCTTTTCTTTTCTTTTCTTTTCTTTTCTTTTCTTTTCTTTTCTTTTCTTTTCTTTTCTTTTCTTTTCTTTCCCCCCTTTTCCCCTGCTAACACTTCGCTGTAGGAGTCATCGGCTACACAGAGGACGCGGTGGTGTCGATGGACATGAATGGGCACGACATCCCCTGCGTCTTCGATGCCGGCGCCGGACTTTCACTCAACGACAAGTTTGTGAAGCTCATTGCTTGGTATGACAATGAATGGGCCTACAGCCGAACCGTCATCGAGCTGCTCTCTCACATTGCAAAGGCTTGAGAAGGAGAAAAGGAGAGAAGGAGGGGTCAAGGCGGGTGCGGAGGGAGGATGGTAATTTGAGAACTTTCAGGAATAGGAGTCCGAATAGCCTATAGGAGCCTTTGGGACGATACTATTTACTGGAACCAATACAGATTGCTTGTTTCATCCCTTTGCTGTCCAGATTCCGCACTCTATCAAAGCCCTGAATCGAGTATATATTACTTGGAGTCGAGTAGCATCGTAATCGGACATTGATCAATTTAGGAACCATTCGCCCATTACGCCTGTTTCCGTCGCTGAAAGAGCACCAACTCGTGGCCCACACATCCTTAACTCTGGCCTTGCCCGTTCCCCGGTCCCTGAGGCTGGTTATCACCAACTGGACCACCTTGGCCAAGGTTAAAAATCACAGTCATGTCCACACTTGGGTCGTTCAAGGCCTCGATTTCGTGCTCCATGGCCTCCCTTTCCTCTTCGTCATCGATCTCCTCGTCTTCGTCGTCCTCGCCCCACTCGCCGACGATGTAGTCCCCGTCATACTCCTCGTCACTGCCAAAGTCCGAATTAAAACTGTCGATGACGTGCAAAAAGTCTTCGACTAGCAACTCCTCGTCGTTCTCACTCTCGTTGTCTTTGGACGGCCGCGGGTCGTTCAGCTTCCAGAACGCCGTGGGACCCGCGGGGCCGTGCTGGTCATAGTTTCTGTGACGTCTACGTGTGAGGATAGCATGGAGATATAAGGAACGGATGAGGGGTTGGGGAGGAAGTTTGTGCACACATACACGTCAAACCAGTTGCCCAGGACCCCTCGGGCAGACTTAACTCCACCAACCTGGACGCTCTCGCTCCGCCAGCGTTCCTCGCCGTCGAAGATAGAGAAGGTGGTCCACCGGACATCGCCCTCCCGAGTCAGTCGACATGTTCCTATGTGAATAAATTAGCGTCGATGGACAAACAAAAAAGAAAACCTCTTGACGGTGTGACAGCAAAAAAGCACCAGGGGCAGGCGATGATTTTGTTTTTCTTTTGGAAAAAGAAAAAAAAGAAAAAAGAAAAAAAGGGGGGAGGAAAGGGGGGACCCACCTCGCAAGTCCGAATCGGCGTTGTTGTCCCAGGAGTTATGGAGGGACCGCGAGATGCCACGAAAGTGAACCACAGGGAGACCCTGGCCATCTTCTTCTCCAGGGGGCTCGATGGATGTGACGTGAAGTTTCATGAGGATGAGACGGGTGGCCTCGCCAGTCTCCAGAGCGGGACAAGGATAACCATCAGGGACACGCTGAGAGGCGAGAAAATTGAAGGCAAAGAAGTCGTTGTAGTCGATGAAACAGACAACCTAGCAATCCCAGTATTAGTGTATGAAGCGGTGCAGATAGGTAGGGAGTGAGTCCCCCAACCCCACCGAAAACCCGAAAAAAAAAAACAAGGAGGGGAATAGCTCACCCTCAACCACGTCCCAGAAATCCCATAAGGATCCTGCAAGTCCAAACCACTCAGCTTCCGCCCGGGCGTCGGAATCCAGCTACCAGCCCAAGACCCCGCAAAAGGAGAATCCCACATGCTGAGAAAAGCCGGTGAACTAGCCTGGACCTGGTTGATGTTACTCCCAAGCACCAGCATGATGGCCTCCATCTTCTCCCAGTCCACCCGGTCGGAGCCATCATCCATGAACGGGCCCCAGCGCGTGCGCACGGTGTACTCGCGCAGGTCGTACACCTTGGAGAGCGCAAAAGGATGCATCCGAGACCTGCGCGTGCGGCCCGAGTTGAGGAGGGGGCGCCCCCAGAGACAGTGCAGCTGCGCGCTCGCCTGCTGCACGGGGGTGTTGCATTCCGCGAAACTGAGAATGCTCGGCCCCCGCGAACGGCGGTAGAGGAAAGACCGGGTGAAGAAGGCGGTGCGGGCGTTTTCGTCTCGGAAGAGCCGGGCTAGCAGGCTCGCATTGCGCGAGGCGGAGTGCGTGGGCATGCGAGGGGCCGCGGGTCCTCCGGTGGGGGATGCGTGGCGAAGGAGCCTGGTGACGGCGTTGTGGACGAAGAGGAGCTCCCTCTCGTTGTCCGAGCGGTTAGGGCTGGGGGCAGCGCAGATGAGTTGTAGTCGGACAACATCGCGAAGCTCCTGCTCCCAGTCTATATCTCGTTCAGGTGCGTCCTGGTGCGTTCTGTTAGACAAGGCAAGCGTTCCAGGGATGCGGAACGACGGTGGGGGCGATGTAAGAAGAAGAAGAAGAAGAAGAAGGAAGGAGAAAAATATAGAAATAGAACTAGAGATAAAGGCATCCTGATGACATACCAGATTATACAAGTAGGCATCTTTCCATAGTTTACGATTGCTGCGGATATAGTCTCGCATGAAGCGACTGACGCGGGGCAACCGGCCCAGATCCCGCGGGTCGACCCATTGGAGAATATTATGGAGGATTTCTGCTGGTAGCAGAGTAAGACACGTCGTTTCAGACATGTTTACATTGACGGATGACTTGACGAAAGCGTTAGACGTCTGATGGAAGTGAGATGATTGTGATGATTGTGATGAGTGTTGGTCGATATCATCGGTCGGAGGTGAGTTGGGGAAATGGGAAATAGGGAAACACCTCCCGAGTAGAGTACGGTAGGTACGTTGGCAGGCCCCGCAGGATTATTAATCGAAGCGACCTCCACTTCCATCGGAGTCATCGGAGTTAATACTGTACTTTAGTACTTCGTAGATTTTCGCTCACTCACACCCCTTGGAATCCCGACTGCTGCCTTTTATTCGTCTCCTTCACAAATCGTGTTATTTCGTCAGATGCGATAGGGTATATACGAGAAATATAGTTACAAACCATGGCAGTACACAACAGACCGCCAAAAACTCATCACGGGGTCTGCATTCCGAATGCAGCCCCCTCGCTCTCATGTACATCCGTTCCTTCTCTCCTTCCCTCTCCCGCACCCGTCTTCTTCCTCTTTCCTCTCTTTCGCCTCATGGTCTTTCCCTTCACCCTCTCTCTCTCACCCTCTCTCTCTCTCTCTCTTTCACCCAGCCGCGCGAATCCCATATAATAATCGTCCATGCCTTGAATATCCCCGTCGTGGTGAGTCATGACGTTCAAAATTTAGAGAGAGAGCAGCCCCCCCCCCGGCAGTCGGCGCCCTGAGCTCTGTTCCCAATCCCTTTCTGTCTCTCCCGAATCACCAAGTAAAGCCAACTGGTCGCTGCTCTCATCCCTTAGGAGAAATGCTCTACACCGTTGCCCCGGCGTTGAGATGAATACAGTTGCTAATGAGGGTCGCTCCCTCGTGGAGGAGCTCCCAGCGCGTCGTCTCAAACCCGTCCTTCAGCACCATGAGCAACGCCGTGTTCGCGTTGATCCCTTTCTTGTTCTTAAGGTGCTCAGGAGTCTCCGCGCTGCCGTACTCGATCAGGTACTCGCGCATGAGCCGCAGCTTTTCGTGCTGTGTCGTCGGGACAGGCGCACCCGGACACGGCCCTTCGAGAGCGAACCCGTAGCACCAAACAACGAGCGCCGCAAAGTAGAGCACCCACGGCCTGTTGAGCAGCACGTCATCCCGTGCCATGTACGGGAGCTCATTGCTGTATCCATTCGAGCCCGGCGACCCTCCCTCGTCGTCCGGCATGAGCACCGAGCAGAGAAACCGGAGCGCGTACCACGTCGCATCCCGTGCCTTGGCTGACGGCGCCCACGAGTCCCGCATCCGTCTTTGCGCGCTGTTGAGGTCCTGCGGGCCGATGGCGCGTCCCAGCAACCGCTTCGCCCGGGCGAAAATTTGGCAGTCGACAATGTCGACGTGCATCGCCATGTGCGCAAGATGGTGGAGCACCGTCCGGCTCTCGAACACCACGTTCGCCTCGTTCTTTCTCGCCAGATCGAACCGGTACGGATCCGCAGAGCCCTCGCTCCGCTGTAGCGATTTGTCAAAGTCTTTCTTCCACGCATCGAAGGCCCGTGTCAGCGTCCCGCGCCACTTGTCGCGTCCGCCTAGTGCCTGTGACACGCCGCCTCCCAGCACGTTGACCTGGAGATCTCTCTGGTTCATGTGCCAGCTGACGCTCAGGAGTCCCGCCATGAGGATCGTCCGACCGAACGAGTTGGTCTGCACTTCCTGGTGGCTCAGCGTTCGCTTCAGGCCTTCTAGGAAAGAGACCGGCTTGACCCCGTTGGAATGCAGGTTCGACTCGAGCCTTGCCACTTCTTGTCCGCTCGTGGCTTTCCACAATGATTCGTCGCATGGCAGCGGTAGCCGCATCTCGTGCGTCACCATCACCGTCGAGTGGCCGAACATGGTCGCATGAATCGAGTCGATCACGAACGCCGCGAAAGCGCACCGGCGCGTGGCCTCGTTGGTAATCCAGTTGCTCCACCACTCGTCTGGCGTATGCGCGCTCGTGGACGTGGAGGATTGGCGGGATCCGTTCGTCTTATCGTCTCGCGGGTTGGGAGGCGTGTCTAATGCCGACTTTCCAATGAGCGACCTGCCGCGGCGCATTAGGGTAATAGTCGTGGCGTGGTGGATATGTGCGCGTTCGTGCAGCTCTCTAGTCGAATACATCTTCTCGTACAGCTCAAGAAGCAACAGTGTCTGGAATACCCAGAGTTTCGCCGGCGGCCGGAAGTTCACGTCCATGAAGATCTCCCACCTGATATGCCAAGCCAAGAAGTTGGAAAGCTGCGCACCGGCCTTCGTGATCTGCTGTCCGTGTGTCTTGTCCAAGCACGAGGCCCCGATCGTCATCATGGCTAGCAGAAGCAGATTCGGTGTTCGGTCGGGGGAGAAGGTCGGCTTGTGGAGAATCGGCACCTGGTCGCTGAAGTGCACCCAGTACGACCCAATGTATGCTTGCATCATCCTCTTGCTCAGCATATGATTGCTATCAGAGCGGTCTCCTTCCAATATGTTTTCTCGTTGTCGAAGCGCTGGTGCCTGGTCCGTGTCGTCGAACCTCTGGTTGATGAGATCGTAGATTTCTTGACTCTTTTCTTCTGAGATGGTCGCTTCCGGAAGATTTTGGTCGAGCAGGTTGGTGACCGCCATGACCTGGTGAGGGCCACTTGGGAAATATCCCATGGCGCTGCTATCAGTCCCAAGGTAAGGAACACTGTACTGGGTGGAGTAATCGCTATAACTTTGCACCGTTAGCCATGGCTCCAAGAAAATGAGAGGGCAAAAAAAAAACAGGAAAGTAATTCGCCGCCAGTGGTCCAAAGGACCCAAAAGCGAACAAAGGACATCCATCTTAGGACAGGGAATATAAACTTACTTGCTGCCGTACCCCGGAGGTAGCATCTGGCCAGGAATAGGTGACCCGTCCCCTTGCTGCGTATTAAACAGGTATGCCACAAAATCTTCGGGGATGGCAATATGAGGAGATTTGCTCAGAACGCCATCGCTGCCAAAGACAGGAATCGTGCCGGGCATGGACATCTGATCCAATAGCATCATCTCGCCGGACTGGTGCGGCGCCTGGTCGGTATATTCGGCAGGCGTCGAGGGGGCGTACTGCTGCCCGCTATCACGGTTCAGGTTTCCGGTGCTACTAGAGAACTCCGAAGGGGGTAGGTTGAACGGAGGGAAGTTCTGCTGGCTCACGAACGTCGACTGCGGAGTGGTATTGTGATGCTGATTCTGATAGGTGTGCTGGTTAGAAACTGGAGACATGTACGGTCCGCTTGTCTGGACCGTGGGACGGGACGGCCCAGAGGCGGATTGGGAACTTGAATGACTTTGCATATTTCCGTAGGTATTCTCGTGTTGCATGAACCCGTCCATGCCGTTCGAATGGGTCGTCATCGCTGCATATGGCGGAGGCGTATGGGCATGCTGTGTGTAGGGACTACCACCGGCGTCCTTCTGCTGATACTGCATGGGTGCAGGCCGAGCATTGTGGTAGCCTGTGCCGGGCCGGTTAGCCTCAGGAGATGCAGATCCCGGCGCTGCGAAAGGGGCGCGGTCGGTAGTAGGCGATGCATGGCTGACGGTGGAATCTTTGCGGCCGAGGATAGACCCCTTTGCGGTATGGCGATCTCTGTGGCGGTTGCACAGATCCAGACGAACAAAAGTGCGATTGCAATCTGGAAAGTCGCAAGAATAGATCTGCTTCGGGGTGTGGTTGAGTTGATGACGGTAGCTAGATTGATACAATGCCGTGTCAGATTGCACCTGTCCCTCCCTCGAACGACCCACTTGTCCTCGCTTTTGAGGTTATTTTTTGTGTCTCGACACTTACAGGTGCTCGGCACGGGAATAGCTCTTCCCGCAGCCCTCGTGAGGACATTCAAATTTCTTATCCAACCCTTTTCTGCTTCTTCTTCTTTTGCGCGAGGGTCCATCAGAGTGAGATGAGGCCCCCTTGGCATCTTCGCCGTTCGCGGCATCACCACGAGCGTCCAGGTCCTTGTCGTCCGATCGTTCGCGCCGCCTGCCTCTCTCTGTCCCGTCCTCTCTGGTTTCCCGTTTGATGACGCGTGGCGGACTACCTCTCGCTTCATGACCGGGAGCCATGTTGGACGAGCTGGCTGGGGAGACAGGCATGTCAGTCCTCATGTCGGCAGGGTGCGGCGCAAGTATTGTTGTCATGATTCGTGGCCAAATGAACAACCAGGACGAATGCTGGAAAGTAGTCGAGGCGTGCGAGCCACGTAGGCCTTGTCGAGAGGGAAGAATTGTTGGTTACGAATAAACTGGTTTGCGACAACGAAAGCCTGGGTAGGCACACTCTACGCCTGGCTATCGCGTGGTTCCCGGGGGGGGGAGGAAGGGGGAGGGCAGGTGCCGCAAGGTCTCGCGTCTGGGTCGCTTTCAGCTCCGCCAAAGGCCATGCCACGAATTGACGAAACGCCTCTATAACATGGCTAGCAGCAAGCAGGCAGGCTATGCGAACCGAAGCTGGATCGAGCAGAGCCAACAGTCGTCCTTTCTTCGTAGGCTCACGGGTAATGGGAACGGATGGAGGCGGACAGGTGAGGGACGGACGGGTTGAGTGGGCGGAAGCACAAAATGGGTGGGTGAAGAGGATCGTCGGCCGTTACAGCAGTGGGAGAAAAAAGAGTGGAAAGGGGATCTTTGAACTACACTAATTACTTTGGGGTTGAGGAGCGTTAGCGGGGAGTGCAACGGCTGTGGATTCGTTGGAATTAAGCCATGCCGCCTGTTGCGGGAAAATAAGCCAGAAGCTGAGTGGTGCATATGGAGAGGAACGGGGGGTGGGTTGAAATTGTGGACGCAGGTTAGAAGCTTGGAGTATGTGGACGTGGAGGCGGCAGGGAGGTGTGGACCGAGCGCTCGGACTCGAAATATTCAGTACTCCGTACAACGTACGTGTATGTAATAATAAAGGCTGATGAAGAACTGGGTTGGACTCTTGGTGGGACTGGGATTGGGGTGGGTGGATGGGACAAGATCTTTTGCTTGGCCGTCTCTCTCTCAAGACGGACGTGGAGACACCTGCACGAAGTAAGAAGCGAGCGAGCATAGGGTCTAGCCGCGAGGGGGGGCGAGCGGGGAAGGGGGCTCCTGATATGTACACTACAAAGTATCCATACTTTGTACGAATACGGGGTAGGTCGTTCAGGATAGTGCCTTTTTGCTTCGTTATGCTGGTGTGTCCGTTGCTGGCCATAGACAACGTATGTATCAGTACGGAAGGTGGGTATTCGTGTCCATCCCTCCCACCATGCAGAAGGTACACACTTGTGCATGTGGCTGTTTCGGGGGTTCCACACACTGTGCCCTCTCTGTCCTGCGCAATGTTCAACATGAGTAGGAAGAAGCTCGGGTCCGGAAGAAAGGGGGCCAGATTTAAGGGTAGTATAGATATTGTAGGAAACGTGACGAGAGAACAGAATTGGAAGGCGACACGGGCAGTACTAAGCAAGGACGTGCGGTATTGAGACAGACGGTTAATTCTTGTTCCCGAAGATTTTCTGCAACAACCTGGACTGTGCCAATCGAGGCGATGAATATACTGTATACTCTGTTCCGGTGTCATTGTACTCGGTACTCTGTAGGTCGACCCATTATTATTATCGTTTCTTTCTTTTTGCCTGAAAACAGCCTGGTCGTTCGTTGTCCGAAGGCTGGCGAGCCCATGGCTGGCGGAGAAAATTCCGGGGTGAGCTCATTTCGGCTCCACGAAGACCCAAAAAACTTGCTTCGTCATAGAGCTGCTGTAGCAAAGAGGCGCTCAGAGGAAGAAAAGAAAAAAAGGGGGGAGGAGGAAGCAGAGAGATCTCGAGTAGGTAAGATGTGTGGAGGTGAGAACGGTGAAGAGGGCGGAGGGGACACCGTAGATAGTTTGAACCTCGGGATTAAAACAAAACCGGTCGAAGACCAGCTTATGGACAAACAATAGAAAGAAACGACCTCGAAACTATACCTCGGCACGGATATTATAAATACGAGAGAGGAGAAGACAAGGCCAATGGTTTAAATATGAAAATCTCGATTGATAGATCTTGACGGTCGCGTGGGATGGCTCCCTTGCGTGCGTACACGGACCCGGTAGTCTGTGTAGGAGGGCGGAATGGCGGGGATTCGAACCACAGATCTGGAAGAAGTGATATCTGGGGTGGTCGAATCTAGACGGTTCGACCGTGTGTCCCACGATTTGCGACTCGGACCCAATGTAGAATTCTTCGGGTGATGTTTGGCGTTTTTACCGCATGCCGCAGGGGACACTGTAACAACTCGAAAAAGTCCCCATAAAATTAGTAGGTACACACCAGGGGCATTAAATAAGGGACTATGTTGTCACATAGACACGTGACCATGAAGGGGTCGCGCGCGGATAAATAGGTCTTCGGACCTTAGCCTTCGGGCATAGAAAGAAATAAGGGTAGATTATTAGGAAAGACTAGATAGAATCTAAATTAAAAGATATATATAATAGAGTCTATATTACCTAGAATTAAAGGTATAAAGACTTATATATATATATATA
>NW_021167080.1:1104182-1106259 GCF_003711515.1 Sodiomyces alkalinus F11 | reverse complement strand
ATATAGAAGATACTATCGAATAGACTATAATCTTTTTAGTTACGTAACGGGCCGGATTACTAAGATTATAATCCGGGTAGATACTTATAGAATCTATACTATATAAAGTATAGTAGTAGTGGTTTCTTAATAGTCCGATATAGTTATAATAGTAGATAATTAGCTTAATTAAATTTGACCTATTTTATACCTTTTCGACTAGGCTTTATATAATAATTAAGAGTATTACTTACTTAGTAAAAAGCCTACTCTTTTACCTTTATTATTACCGATTAAGAAGATATTTAGCTACGTCGATATAACGAGTTTATCTATAATTAATAAGATATTAGAATATAAGCCTATTACTCATAAAATCTATCACGATTAGGAGCTCTAGTATAGTCACTATAAAGCTACGGCCGTTAATAATAACGTATAGGATTATTTATAATCTAATAATTCTATTCCCTCCTCTTAAAGGCCTCTTTTACCTTCCTATAATATCTTTTAAGCGTCGAACGCTACTATATAAATAGGCGCTACGCCTATATAGATATTAGATTTAACTCCCGGCGGATATTATGCGTACGAATCTACGATATAGCGTTAAAAGATATAAAGGGATAACCACGTAAAATACGCTAAAGATATTAACGCTATATTAATATAATAGGCTAATACTATTAATAAAAGTCGTAAGATACTTTATATAATACTATATAATAGAAGGTATATAAAGCTATTTAAGGCGATATCGCTTATTATATATCTACGCGCTACGTAAATATCTATAAAGAATATAATAAATATGTTTATACTACTCCGAATGGCCTTAAAAAGCTATAAGAGTAGTTATCAAAATAGTAGAAACTATTAACGTATTTAGAAGAGGTTAAGTCGATACCCGTAATGTATATCTAGGTAGTAGACCTTTTTAAAGCTATATATAGAATAGCTGGTCACGATTAGACTAAAGCCGAGGGACGCTTCTTAGATAAGGAAGTAATTTGCTCTAAGGAGTTTTATATCCTTAGTTAATAATATATTAAGACTAGACTTAAAGACTAGACTTAAAGACTAAGGAAAACACGGTAACTATTATACTATAGTATTCTGTATACTACATACTAGAACTAATAAGGGTATAAATATCTTAAAGGCCACGGCTAAGCCCGGGAAAAAGGGTAGCCGTAAAAAGAATAAAGCTAAGAATCCCGTTACCGTAGTATTATGCGCTATATTAATAGTTATACCTTCTATTACTTTAGCTAAAGCACTATAGCGAACGAGTATCGTTAAGCCGAAAGTGCCCCTAAGGTGCCGTATTATCGATAAAATCAATTCTAATATCGGATTTAGACTCTACGCCCTTAAAAGCACCGGAGACCGATATCGTAGCGAGACCGTAGAGGGCGTAGTAAGTTATATACTATAGGGCGACCCGTAGGGCTAACCGAACACGATACCAGTATACTACTATAAAGCGCCTAGAATACGATAACTAGAACTAACCCGGGGCGCGTAGCCCCGGAAAAGCCCTAAAAGTCCTAGGCACTAAGCGGGCGTACCGAAGGCATACTATATAAACTATATACCTAATTTTCCGGACTACTAGCTAATAGGATAAGCGCCGATAAGGCGCTAAAGCTAGTATAGAAAATCCTTTAAACGTAACACTATAAGACTATTATAGGGAAGCCGCTACGCTAATAACTCGGTAGTAATATACCCCCCCTTACGATTAAAGGGCTTACTGATATAATCGAATAAGCGATTAAGAGTATACTAATAGAATTACTCGGAGTAATAGGACCTAAGACCTACGCCTAGGTAGTAGGGAGCACGCCCGTGTAGCGCTAATATATTAAGATAATACCGGTAAAGGTTATACCCACCCGATACGCCTAAGAACTAATAGTCCGATACGGAGATACTAAGACTCACCTTAAAAGCCGAACCCTATAAGAGATTACTAAGGCAGTTAATTAAGTTACCCACTATATAGATATAATAGCCGCGTAATAACTCCTAAGCGGCGATATAATTCTTATATTTAAGTATAGGAACGAATAGTGGATAGCGAACACGAATAACT
>NW_021167080.1:1097848-1103172 GCF_003711515.1 Sodiomyces alkalinus F11 | reverse complement strand
ATAGCGGTAATAAAGCCCGGGTTAGATAAAAGGAATAACCTAATATACCTAAAGGGATATAATTATAGGATAGTATAGAGGAGTAAGCGCGCCCTACTCTATATATATAAGCAGTATAAAGCCGCTATGTTTATATAGTATACGGGTAAGAATTAAGCCTAGGCTATAATTAGAGTTAGGATATAATAATAAAAGATAAATATATAAGTAGTATAGTTACTATACTATAAGGGAGGAGAGTAGGAGACCCCGATATATAATCTCGTGGTGGAATCGAAGCGGTAGCGTACTATCCTAGTAGGAGACTTTAACCTAAAGAACCCCTTTTAGGATAGGTATAATAGATATAAAAGATAATCGGAAGACCTTATTACACTCGTGTACTAATAATAACTTGACCTTATAACCCCGAAAGAATATATTACTAGGACCTTAGCCGATACTAATCGATAGTATAGCACGCTAGACCTTACCTGGGTTTTGGCGGACCTTATATATATATACTAGGGGGATAATCTAGACCTAATAGGCTTAGACTATATAGCCTAGGTAATTAATATTAATATGGCGTAACCGCGCTAGTATATCGCTAGTAAAGAATAGAGGTAGAGGAAGTTAGACTAGGAAGCGGCCTAGAGAGAGGCCTAGAGGCTAGACTATAAAGAAATACCCTTTACCCCGGAAGTAATTAACTAAGTAGTAAACTAGATACTATAGGACCTTATTAGTATCGCGGACGCTATAGCGCCGCGCCGTGAGCTAGCCGCTTTCCGCGATAGGCCGTTATAGTAGACGTAAAAGATAGTAAAGGCGAATAAGGAGGTAATAAGGCTAACACGGCGCTACTACGGGCGGAGGTTACGTGGTAGGTAGAATAAACTTAAGGAGGCAGAAAAATATCGTGATATTCTAGTTAGAATAAAGAAGCGGAAAAGCTAGTATAGCGCCGTTAATACGATAGTAGTAGACTAAAAAAGCCTTTAGGCACTATAATACTAGGCCCGGACGGTAAGCTACCTACCCCTAAACCTCCTATCTATCCCGCCCCTATAGCGTAGCGTGGACGGACTAGTTATAATAATATATAATAGGAAAGCGATAATCCTTGTAAAGAAGTTTTTCCCCTTACTATACCCTATAGAAAATAGGCGTATCGGCGGCGCGCTAAGGATAGCGGTAATACTACTCACGTAAAAGATTATAGAAAAGGAGGTCTAGTAGGTTATATAGTAAATAGTAAAGTAGAAGGTACCCGGGGAGGATAGCCTACTAAACGGATTCCTACTCGCCTATAGCTAACCACTTTATAGACGACTAGTATAACTTTTTTCCGCGAGCCTTAAGGCCGTATGTTTCCCGTAATAATACCGTACCGTAGAAGTAGTAGTGCTTAAGAAACCAGGTAAACCGAAGGAAGCTTATACGCTAGCCTCGGGGTAATAACCGATATTACTCCTTAGCGTAACGGGGAAGGTCCTTAAGAAGATAATAGTAAGGAGAATTATAACCATAGCAGAGGGGTATTAACTCCTCCCCGCCGGATAAATAGGTAATCGTAGATACTATAATATAATAGTAGCGGTTAGAACTATTATAGAGAGAGTATACGCCGTGTAGGAGCGCGGCGGAGTTATAGCGTAATTAAAGCTTAATATCTAGGGCGCCTTTAATATAGTACTATACTAAAAACTCCTTAAGTCCTCGCCTAGTATAGCTTCCCGAACTAGGTCACAAAATAGACCTAGTTATACCTTATAGCGCGCACGGCGCGCCTACGCTTCGACGGCGATATAGCGTATTAGGTAGAAATCTAGGCAGGAGTCCCCTAAGGATCCCCCCTCTCCCCAATCCTCTTTATACTATTTATTAGGACGCTTTACTAGGAACTAATCCAGATACCGTGGGTTATAGTAGTCGGCTTTACTAATAACACGAATATCGTGACTTTTAGATATAATAAGGCTATACTACGGGCGTACCTTAAACGGGTATAGTAAGTCTATTAAAGCTAGTTATATAGGAGCGGACTATAATTTAAGCCACGGAAATATAAGCTCCTTTACTTTATAAGAAAATAAGAACCACTACCGCTCCTGCTATGCCTTAAGGGCGTACCGGCGCCATAAGTTAAAGAGATAAAAGTCTTAGGGGTTATCCTTAACTAGAAGCTTATATTCTGTCCCTATATTAGGAAACTTAAAGCTAAACTCCTTACCTAGAAATACGCCCTTATACGCCTTATAGTGTTAGTATAGGGCTACCGTATCGGGGACGCGCGTAAACTATACTAAATAGTAGTCCGGAGCGCTATACTATACGCGGCCCCGGCCTTCTACACGATAATAAGAAAAGGGGAGAAGCGGAGCGGAGTTTTTAAAGGATTAGCTAGTAAGTAGGTGTATTACTTATATATTATTACCGGCGCGTATCGGGCTATTACTATAAAGGTAGTTAAGATAAAGGCGGGGGTCCCCCCCCTTAACTTATACTATAACGCCTTAACCGTATAAGCGGTGCTACGGGTAAAGGATACCTAAATAAAGTAAACGATACTTTAGGTATGATAAATAGCTAAAGCGGCTATATAGCGTAGAAAATATAGGGCAGGGGTTAGGCCCTACTTAAGGTCTTAGGGGGTATAGAAGTAGGAGGTCGAGTCCTAGCTCCTCGGGAGGGAACTCGCCTAACGCCTTTAAGAGGAATAGGCGTACCGGTAAAAGTATACCTTACTATACTAATATAATAGCGTGGCCGTAGCGTGGATACGCTAATTCGACTATATAGTGCTTAGGAAGTATAAGGGCCTTATAAAACTATAGAGTTCTATCTTTACCTAGATTCGAACGGAGAAAATAGGCCTTCGTTATTTCCTTTTTATAAGAGGCGTACTAGAAGCGGCGACGCCGCGCTACCGGTACGCCGATAAAGGGCTAGAGATAGTAGAATATATCGCGTTATAATACTAAGATATATTAGGGGAGATACGAGAGCGCCTTACGGCCGATATAGGCGCGCGCCTACTAATAAAATAGGATTAGCTCTTAGCGCTCCGGAGTAAGAAGACCGCGGGGAAGGTCGCGAAGTGGTTCCTATAAACCAGGCGCCTCCTAGACTTCCGATTAATACGATAACTAAAAGCGGAGGTATAGTAAAGCCCATATAGCGCTAAAACCTTAGGTATAGATATAGGGAGGTAAAAACGATTATAAAAGAAGGTAAAGACGACTATAAACGGAATAAGTAAAGGGAGAGTAAGATATTTATTAATAGCCGCTATACGACCGCGTTATGGGCGTGCTATATTTACTCCTTATTTATATACTCGTCGGACTTATCGTCGTTATCGTCAGAGCTAATCGCTTTACTATTTATTAGGATAACTTTATCCTTACTTTTACTCTTATCCTTAGTAGCTAAGGCTATAGGATCTCCTGATAAAGGGATAGGGATATCTTATAATACGCGTTAGTAGCGGGGTCGGCGCGAGGTTAGCGTAGGGTAACTTCTGAGGTAGGCGAGGATAAGCTTTAATATCTCGCCGTTATAAGCGTAGCTACTACTATAACTCTATAGGGGTATAATAGCGGGGACGGTAACTATACTAATACTACTAGCCCGGTAAAGGGCGGCGCGGTACGCCTAAAGAACGCGAGTCTAGCGGGTAGCCGCCTACTAATACTTCCGGATATTCTATAATAGAATTAGTAATAAGGATATAGCGTATACGGTATAACGGGGAGGGGAAAAACCTATAAAAGGAGTTAGGGCGGCGTGGACGGCGGCGGCGGCGGCGATAAGGGCGGTGGCGGTATTATTATAGGGGGGGGACCTAATAGGAGGATTAAAGGAGTAAGGGCGTAGCAAGGGCGTAGCGGGGATAAACCGGGGCGTAATAGCTACTATTATAATTACTATTAATATATTTAACGTAACGGGTATTAGCTCCTAAATCGGGTTAGTAAATACGGTATCGAGTAGGGGTGCCGCGGGGGTATAGCGGGAACGCGATAGGACTATATACTAAGAGGGTTCTAGCAGGGTATAGCCTAGTAATCTTATACTAAGGATATAACGTATAAGGTATAAGGCGATAAGCGGATAGTAGGGGTAATAGCGGACTATACCGGGTTAGAATATAAAATAGGGGCGTAAAACGGGCGTGACGATAATAAAGCGGGGAACTTATAGTAGAAGGCTAAGGGGTAGCCGGCCCTTTACCCTTATAGGCGCTAGTACCGGCTCCCCTTTTAGTAATAGAGGTCTTATTACTAGGTATCTAGAGGGGTAAGAGAGTTAGACCGAGGCGGGCGCTATAAGAGCGGAGCGGGGACGGCGTAAGGATAGCGTGACCCGGGACCCTATTAGATCCCCTATTATATAGCCGAATAGCACCGGGGATCCCGCACGGGAATTCTAGGGCTATACCTATATCGTACCGACTATATAAAACTTACCTTAAGAACGATAGCTTAAAGGAGGAAAAAAGGAAAGGAGGAAAAAAGGAAAGGAGGAAAAGAGAGGAAGAGAGGGAGGGTTATAAGAAAAGGGAGCGGTAGATTAGCCCTATAAGTCACCACGCCTTTTAGGGAATAATAGCTATACCCGGCCTATACTATAGCGCCTACCCCGGAGAGTCTATATAGCGCGAGTAAGGGAGGTATATAACTAAATAAAGGCCACTATAAATAGCAGGCATATAAAGGAGGTTTTAGAATAAATAATAAATAAAGGAAAGAATAAGGGGGGGGCAGGCGTGCCCCCCCCCTTATAGAAGGGAGGGAGGGCATAAAAGGTGCCGCGGCGAGGGAGGAATAACCTTACCGGATCCGGAATAAAGGAAAGGATAACGGTAAGGGACTATAGCGATAGCGTACCGAGGGCGCGTATAACCGATATAGCACCTACTAAACTAACTAGCTAACCCCCGTTAGCTACTAGCCTAAAGGTAATATCCGGTTTTCGAATAGCGATAAAAACGGGGCCACGGAGCGATACCGTAGCGGCCACGCACGATATACCTACCTATATAATAAGAGCGTAGGGGTTTTTATCTATTAACGGTTTCCCCTTAAGAATTAGAGAAGGACTATTACCTAAGTGGCTAGCCTAGCTTAGCTAAGCGAGAGCAGAGTAATAAATAATAATAATACTTTAGCTAACTATTCCTCTTATAAATATTATTAATCTACCCTCTAATACGGGAAACCCTACTACGTGTATACTACGCTTAATCACGATATTAACGCCTATTACTACCTATTCCAGGAAATAGCGTTTAACGGGTAGATTATATATAATAGTATTAAAATAATAGTTTAACGGAT
>NW_021167080.1:1092862-1097393 GCF_003711515.1 Sodiomyces alkalinus F11 | reverse complement strand
TCGGGTTAGCCTAGGCCGGTTATTAATAAGGGGGCGGGGACTAAAAGGGTACCGCTATATCTTTACTATATAGCGGCTATAGTACGCTATCTCCGGCCTCCTTATATCCCCGGGGATTATACCTATTATTCCTTCTATTCGATTAATTAAGAGAAAAGGTAAGGCAGGCATTTCTACCTTCTTTAAAGGGGGGGTTCTTACTATATCCGACGGTAGGTAAAAAGGGTAAGGCTTTACCTATACCCGTAAAAAACCTTCCCCGTTATAGTATTACCACGTTCTTATAGGCTTCTATATCTTTAAGGGCAAGGCGTAAATCGTTAAGCCTCTTTTATTATAAAAACTACTTCGCTATCGCCCCGGCTTTTATATTATAGTCTAGTACGTTATATAGATCTCCTCTAATTATAAGTAACCCCCTTATAGTACCGAAGAGCTCCTTACGCTTATCCTCGGTTGTATCCTTATACTAAAGTACTATATATTCCGCTATCCTTGCCCCCCTATTACTATAAGGGTATTACACTATTAGGAATCCTAGTACCCTTACCTTAGCTAGGAAGGCTTATAGGCCTAATTTTTCTAATTTAATCTAGGTAAATACGGAGCTTTATAGCCTAAGCAGTCCTTTATATTTCTAGAGGGTACGTTATATTAGGGGGCGTCTTAGTACCGTTATAGCATAAGTATAGGGCCGCTATACTTCCGTCTAAGCTTAACTCTATTCCCTTATAAGGGCCTTTCTCGGGGGCGAGGTTCCGGTCTAGGTTATTAGAGCGGTAAGCTATACTATATATATAAGGGTAGCATAAGTTCTATAATACCGATTCGGTATTATTAGGGCTTTTACTATAGTATATACTCCGGCTAATATCTTATCTTTAGTCCCCTTTTCTTATATTCGGAGAATCTTTTAGGCACTTAGGCTTAAGAGGTAGAGGTTAATAGGGGGGATAAAGGTCTTTTTTTCGAGGACCCTAACCGGTAAAGCCTTATAGGCTCCGGCTACTAATTAAAGGTATCGGTTCTATACCGCTATAAGTGTTATTACAGGGCTTTACTGGGGGCCGGTCCTTATCTTATAAACGGTTAAGGCGTAGTAGGTAACTACTAATCTTATTATTATAAAGTATAATCTTTTTTTTCTATAAAGCTATACACTTATATTACTATACTAAGCCTTAAGAGGGCGTACGTTTAGGTGGCTAGTCGGCTTTTTACCTTTTTAGCATATCGCCGGAAGTCGAGTTTCCTATTAAGCTAAAGGCCTAGGAGCCCTTATCGCCTCCGCTAGCGGTACCGAAATAGCGCTAAGGGGGAGCGGGGTAAAGGAGGGTTAGCGTGACTTCGTGAAGGGGATATAGATATACTTAGTTAGTTCGAATTATAGTCCGCTCGCTATCTCTTAGTTTAGGTAAGTTCGCTATACGGCGGTAAGACGGTATTATATTTATACCTTTATCCTGCTAAAAGCGATAATATTCGTGGTATTAGTAAAACCTACTATTATTATTTTAAGGACCCTTTTTAGCTCCTCGTAAAGGGGAGAGATATAGAGGATAAAAAGGATAAAGGAGATTAGGGAGCCTTATAGTATACCCTTATTAAGGTATTATAGGGGGGTCGTTTTACTATTAAGTAGTAGCTAGGCTATATAGTCTTAGAGGAAGCTACCGATTAGGGTAATAAGCTATCGGGGGAAGCCTTTCCTTTTAAGTACCTTAAGGAGGCGAGAGTAGGGGATAGTATTAAAGGCGCCTTTAATATCTAGTTAGAGTATTCAAGCGGTACCGTTATAGGCTTAGCTCGCCCTTATAGCCTCCGTGACTCTTTATACTACTATCTTTATACTCCGTCTAGTCCGGTTACTTATATATCCTTTTAGGAGGAGCCGATACTCCTTTATTACGGCGGCGATATAATCGGCTAGTATTCCTTTAAGGACTTTATCTATTATACTAAGAAGTGATATCAATCGCTAGCCCTTTACTATCTTATAGTTAGCTAGCGGCCGGGCTTCCTTCCTAAAGACTATTATAGTAATATAGCGGCACCTCTTCGGGTAATAGCCTATCTTAAGGCACGCTATAAAGATAGTACTTAGTCTTTAGTATAAAGGAGGTCTATACGCTTTTAGGAGCCCTGCTAAGAGCTTATTAGGCCTTAGTACTATAACTAAGTAAGGTCGTAATAGTATAAAACTAGACCGTCTAGATAATATAAATTATAATAGATAATCCGAAGATAGATAGATTAAAATCTAGAATATAGAAAGATCGGATAAAACGGTCATTATATAATCCGGATCGGTTATATATATCCCTTTAACCTAATTAACCGGTTTAGTCCCCTAACCTAATTAGTTAGAAAATGAGCGGCCGACCTAATTAGTTATTCTAACTCTAATAACCGATCTACGTGGTTATAGTACCGCCTAGGGTTTAGTCTTTCTAAGGCGCCCCTATATATCTGCTACGGTAATATCGCGGCGGATATGCTATTTAGGGGGAGATTCTACGCTTAGGGGTCTAAGGGAGGTAAAAAGGGGGGGTAAAAAGAATTTCCGGTTAAGGACTTTAGCTTTCTTTACGTGTATAGTGGCTAGGTTATTACTATTATCTTAGTATAGTAGCGGTACCGATAAGGGGTTTAGTAGTGATCTCCCTTGTATTTATACTTATTTCTATAATCGCTAAAGGAGGTTATCGTTTTTCTTAGTCGTATAGAGTAAGTATTATTAGTATAGACGTTTTATTTCTATTATAGCCTTATTATAGTACCTCTTTATTTCCTAGAACTTATCCTATCGGTTCCGGGACTTCCTAGATATATATCTATAGTAGAGGCGCCTCGTTTCCTAGGTAAAAGCAGTTAGCTCTATATTCTACTAAGGGGTAGGTAAGAGTTTAGAGGTGCCCCCGCGGTAGCGCTATATAATCTTATCGGCTAGGGTTATAAAGGCCTTAATTAGATTATCTAGTACTAAGTCGATATCTTCTAGTATTATAAAAGAGCTAGTCTACTATAATTATATAGTGGCGAGCTAGGGGACCTATAAGGGGTTAAAGTCCTTTTAGACCTAATAGGGCTTACCTAGGTTATATAGTAGTATTATCGCGGCGCTCGGCACGGTATCTATCTCCGTGTAGATTTAGCTATCTATAAGTAGTAGTCCGACCCGATAACGGTCTTATCGGGGCCGCCGAAGTCGTAGCGGAGCCTTTATATCGCCTATATAAGGTTAATAATACTAGCACGCCTACTCGGGCGGTACTATATAGTAGTTCTGGTAGGGGGTTACTAGGTCTAGGTTTTACCGGGTTATAAGGGTAAGCAGGGTATTAGCCTAGGGGTAATATTATAATAGCTATAACTATAGGGGGTAGTATAGATTAAAGTCCCCTATAAAAGTATAGTGGCCCCGTAGCGGTGCTCTATCGAATATATCTTATAAGGGTATATTCTAAAAGGTCCTAGCTAACTAATAATTCTCTAAGTAGATTAACTAAATTATAATAGCGTTATCTCTAGTCCTAAATATAACCGCGTAGATATTATAGTAGGCCTGCTATATCTATATATATAGCGGGTATCTTATATATATATATAGGAGGGCGTGGCCTCCTTCTTAGATTAGCCGGTATACCCCTTAGGAGGGGTAGGTAAGGCTTTTCGTAAAGGGGTTTAGGCCGGGTTCCTAGATTACTATTATATTATACTTAGCGCGGCACCGAAGTAAAAGCTCCCGCCGCGCTTAACTCCTCCCTATATTCTATAAAAGGATATAGATTCTTATTAGTTAGAAAGGGGGGTTAAGATACTATACCTGGTATAACCGGGGTCTAGCTTTAGGGTTTTTACTACGGTACCTTACTAGTCCCGCGGGGGATTATATAGGCGCTTATTAGGCCCGGTATCAGGGAGCCCTCCTATTCTCTAATCCTTTTCGGGGGCTATTCTCTACCTCTATAAAAGGGTCGGTCCTAGTCTTCGGCGATAATAATTAGGGGGAAGATCTACGGGTACTATAGATATACCGCTTTAGTCTAGCGGGTAATATTAAAGTCCTTAGCTCGGTACTTATATATTTCGCGGGTCTTTTTAGCTTCTTTCTGTGATAGCCGGTATAAATCGTTAAAGGTATTATAATCTTTAGTATAAGCGGTATAATAGTAGGGGCGCCCGGGCGCTATAGCGTTATAGTATCCTAGGCCTTTTAAGTATGCTAATTCGGGCTTAGTATAGTAGTGATATACCCTTTCCGTTATAGTGTAGTTATTAGCCTTATAGCTAAAGTATAGGTATTTATAGTACTTTAGAGGGCTAAGGTTAGGATTATATAGTTTATAGATATAGCTACCCCTCTTATAAAGGAGGGTATTCCGGATAGGGCTAGCTATCCTTTCCTGTGAAGCCGATTTAATAAGGAGAAGTATTACCGTACTAATATTATAATAGGGTATTTACTATTATACTCGGAGGATTTTAGCCTTAGGATTTATATCTTATAAGGATACTAGTAGGTCTTTTT
>NW_021167080.1:848890-1091717 GCF_003711515.1 Sodiomyces alkalinus F11 | reverse complement strand
TCTTTATAGTAAATAAGGTAGTATATTAGTATTAATATTAATTATATAGATATTATAAACTAAGCTTCTAATTATTATATATATATATATATATATATATATATATATATATTATATTATATTAAACTATATCTATATAAGACCCTATACCTTTAGTTCTAGATAGTATAAACTCTATTATAGGTTACCCTTTTATTTAGACCCTATCTAGTCTTTCCTAATAATCTCCCCTTATTTTTTTCCGTGCCCGAAGGCTAAGGTACGAAGGCCTATTTATCCGCGCGCGACCCCCTTCGTGAATACGTACTACATGATACTAATGCTACCATCGGCGTATACCTAGTGATGCGTTGTTACTATTTTTAGAAGTTGTTACAGTGTCCCCTGCGGCATGCGGTAGTTTTTGGGGGGCCCAGCGGGCGCAAGAAGCCTTCCTTGTCCGCTACACTAGGGGCCGGTGGTGAGCGTGTGGGGGGCAACGGGGTCTCTTTTTGGATGTGTCCCCGTATTACTGGGTGCTGCTGACACAACGCCGGACGAAACGGCCACCCGCAGCTGCCTCGGCCGGCGTGACGCGCGCCGCCTGTTAGTGCCCTTTTAGCGTCAATAGTAGAGTTAGCATGTCTTCGCTAAGGCCTGCGCTGAGCAAAAATGACAGGGCACTTTTTGCCTGCACCAGTGGGATCCTACCTTAACAATGCACTTGCTCCGTAGGCCGCGCACTTCATACGCCGTTCCAATCATAGTGGGATGCGCATCGTGACAATCGTGACATGGTGGGGAGATCGCCTTGCAACACCTAAGGTAATATACCTAGGTAGTGTGCGAGAGATCGGCCGTGGGATGTGGGAGGATAGCTCTGGGGTCGAGGGTTGAAAAGTGGAAAGGTCGGGATAGTGGGGGTACCCAGGAATCACGAGCCCCATCTCTCACTTTCCACTTGCCCCATCTCCATTCCCCTCTTTAATAACTATATATTTTGGTGCGAGTAGACAACCATGACACGCATCAGCAACAAATCAGGGGGACAACACCACCCACCAAGGCAGGTGAAGCAAGGGGACCTGCACATGAGCCAGGAAATATCAGTCCATCATCGTATTCGTACTTCTAAACGAGCTGACCTGTTGAGCAGTCAAGGCCGGGTGTTAGAATCTTCTTCGGAGGGCGAGATCCCTAAATTTTGCACAATCCATTTCCAGCCACAGTTATTCCATGGTGTGGGTAAGAAGTAAAAAAGAATCGAATCCAGCTCTTCGTCGGCAGGCACATCTTTACGTAAGGTAAATACAATAAACACCAGGTACGATCTACGCTCTTCGGCAAGTCCAGATGATGGTACATAAGGTAACGGTGGCTGCATGTCTTGCTTGCTCCATCCACTGTTCCATCCACCCCAAAAACGTCCAAGACAGAACCAGGGTCTCTGGTTCACTTTCTACTTGTCCTAGCTTGGGATCACCGCCTCTCATGAACAATGCCTGCGACATTGTCGGCCCTGTGCTGTTGTGCCCAGTCGTACACCTGATCATAGTTCTTACAGACGTGTCTCGAGCCGGCCTTGGCAGCACCGCCATCGTGCTGAAAGTTGAGCGTGACGTCGTTGATGCCCTCCAGCGTGGTATCCCCGTAGCACATCAGCGCCAGTCGCAGGTACTCGAAGCAATGGCGTATGTGTTCCAGGTGTGGTTGGCGACCGATGATTGAGTTGTGGAAAGCCGTCATGATGGAGAACTATAGTGTATGTCAGTGTCAGGATGGTACGCGCATAGGATTCCCTTGGTCGCTTTGAATGGTGGGCTACTCACAAGGCAATGGAGCTCGTGGTAGACGGCCACCGAGTGGACACCCCTATCGCCGTCGTCATGATGCACTCGCCCAGGCGGGAGCATATCCAAATTCTTCGTCGAGTAGATGACTCCTCGCCCGACTAACACACATATCCCCGTCAGTCAAGTTATGCGAAGAACACCACCATGAACCGTTGATGACGGGATTCCGGTCACCCCTCACCTGGCATTAACCTGTCCCACGCCGCTTTCAGCCTGTCCATCTCCGCGTCTGCCTCCGCGTCTGTAGTAAGGTTGTCCCAGTTTGGCGTGTAGTCTGTTGTCAGACTGAATTCCCATATCTCATAGTCAACTAATGGAAAGCAACAGGTCGCCAACAAGTGGTCGATCCTGGTCAGCGCCAAAGGCTCACGTCGAGATGAGGACAAGGATGGGAAAGACACACTGGGACCTTACAGGTAGGGACATTGAGTGAGTGGTCTTCTGCTATAAGAAGTTCGCCATCCCTCACTGGCCACAGCGTCAAGCAGGCTGCCCAAAAAGTCGCGGCGAACCAGAGAAATAGCAGTCCGCCTGCCCCCCAGTGAAGAACCTTGGATGCGCGGGCATGTAGCCGTGAAGGAGGTCTGCCGATTTCCCCGACGCAACCCTCATCGGACGGCAGCAGGTCGCTCGCCGATTCCTCTTCCTTGGTCTGATGATATCCGAATAGCATGGCTCCGAGGATGCGACCGAAATTCGCGACAGAAAATGCATTCAGTCGGGCAAAGGAGACGGATCCATCGTCGAACCAATACAGGCGCAGGCCTTCCTTCGCAATTATAACATCCACATAGTAAGCATTTACATACTGACCATGCGGTGAGTGGGAGAAGAGCCTGCAAGAGGAGTCAGGATTACAGTACGGATTGGTAGAGGGGACGTTGGTCTGAATCGACTGAAGATCCGGCCCAAAAGGGGGATTCAATAGGATTGAGGGACCGCAAGGGCGGAACCTCCCAACTCGACCGATCGCCCGGGAATAAGAGGTCGTTGTACTGGTATCTGGCCACTCATCAAGAGCCGACACAGTCGGTGAGGTTGTTTGGCATGGACAAGCTTTTTAGATACGGACGCCACCGCCTTCCAGGTTACTGTTTGAGCGGCATAATGCCCACCAGTTCATGTTTCATGTCTCGATCGCGACGATCCAACGAGCCCGGAGAAGGGAGGAACTTGGCTCCGGCTCTGCCCTGTGATCAAGTGATAATACCGACATGTTGTCCTTCCCCAGCTACTTCGTAAGTTCTCTTTGTGGTAGACGTAGGTAACACGGCCTCGTCGAGTCAAGAGGGGCCAATAGTGCTCCGAAGAACCCAGTCTTGAAGTTCATCAGAGTGCACTGCATGGCATTCATACAGATCCAAGGTCATATTCGTATGAATGACGACCGCTGTGCATGTTTCTGATTGTGGCAGTCCCTGCACTAGAGAAATGCAGTTCATAGCACATTGGATTACCGAGCCCGAGACCCTTTTCGCACTTGGATCCCGGCGAGGCTATGGAGACGTCTTGCCCTTGACACTGCGTACGAAGTAGTAAGTTGTCTGACCTATGTATGTACAATTTATTATTAACCTACAGGCTAGGCATCATTCGGATTTAGAGGCGGTCGTCCTCGTCTTTTGAGCCCCCATTTTGTTTGCACCGCCGCAGGGTTTTTCGTTTTTTTCTTGCCAGTGTGACGACCGAGCAGCCCAACAGCTTCAAGCAGGAGGGCGAGCCTTACGTTGTATGGCGTCGGAAATGCCCGCACCAGAATACCTTAGGTAGGGCCAGCGGGGGCCCAGACATGGATCAAGGTTCGACTGTGGTGGAATCAGGCTGCCCTCAGTCCCAAGGGCGTGTGTGCGGTTAACCATCGGGCTTTGCTAATTGGCTATACTCACCCTCTAACGGCCCTGTCTCGCCCATGTCTCTCGAGTCGTTGCGTTGTTTAGGATGAATGGCCAAGGCGTAATTAAATACCTTACGCTGGACTTCGTAAGTTGGTGCAGATGTTCCGTGGCTTCGCGTGCCTGAGCCAACTGGCCCGTTCTGACGGATCTCGGCTCATAGAAGGGGGGAAAGCTCAAGTCCAAACGAGACGACAAGTAGGAAGATTTCTTCAGTGAAATGAAGCGAAGGTTCTTTGAGAGCACGTCCAACAAAGTAAGGTGGCTAAGGATACAGATCACCTATACGGTAGGTACGCTGCCTTAGGCGTACGGGGTAACAATAATTCTGTACGCTAAGGTACGGAGTAATTACAGCGTACATGGGACGTACATGTAGATGTACAATGGACGCTGAGCAGACCCCCACGGAGCAAGTCCCAACTCCCGTGCGTGTGTCGACTGATGTGGCTCCCCCCGTCGATCGTTCTGTTGAGTTTGCAGGACTTTTAAGGTATATCGCGTGTTCGTATGTCTCGCGTGTCCTTGCTTCTATTTCGCAGACTGGACGGGCTTTGGGGTTGGTTGATTGTAATTGTATCCGCAACGACTTCAGCCACGATGCAGTCTGGTCGTGATGGTGGACGGACAGGCCTCTCTTCTCCTTTGCTCCGAGAAAGCGGCGCAACCCGTTCATTCGGCGAACCAAGACCATGCTACATACAATTGCCGAACCCCTCTCGCCTCCGGCATGCGTGTACAGGGACAGACTTCAGATATATATTGCTCCTGATTTGGTGCAGCCGCCCTGTCCCCTGTGACGTAATTCCAGTTTGCTAAGCCTGGAGGAGTTGTTTCGTAAAATACGAAGTAATGCTTTGAAGTTATCTCGGGATCAGTCGATTGCTCCTCATCAAGACCTTCCCTCTAATCAAAGACCGCCCCTTTGTCTCAGCCCAGTCTGTGTGTGTACGGATATGATTGGGGCGACTTCAGCCCACAGTCATCGTCATATCAGTGATCAGTGACAGTAGGTAATTACTCCCTCCGTACACCGTCGACTCACAACGTATGTACTCGGTATGCTGCCATCGGAGACCATTCTCTTGGGACTGTGAGGGCTTCTTTTAGCGTGCAGCTGATCGTCCATCCTTGCCATGATTTGTTCGCTTAAATTGGCACCTCGTTCCCGAGAGTCGGGGCGGAGCGATCTTTGCCTTTGCTGCGAGCCAGGGCCAGTTATACCAATCTCAACCTCGCTTTTGCCGGATGATTGCGCCTCATGGGAGCTGGGAACACTTGGTGACCTCATTTGTTACAATGATCATCAAGTACCAAGTTGACAGCGAATAGATATAGGAGCCATTGGCTCGGGAAGTTCTCCCCAAATCGTAATAAGATTGGTTGGTCGGGGGGATTCTGTTTTTCTGTCTTTTCAAACAGTTGTTTCCAGTGTCATTCCTATCGTATCGTAGGGCTACAGAAAACGAGCCCCCATAAAACCTCATGCAGAGCGAGGTACGACTCCGATTTCGATCCCAAAGGTGGTGGGTAAGTAAGGTACATAGATCCACAAAGAACAGTGGTCTTATAATATCGGATTATGAAGGCCTCGGATCCGCAGTATTCGGTCCCTCCCCATCCCAGGCATGACTTCTCAGGTAATATTTCAGGAAAAGGGGCCATAAAATATCTGGGTTCTCTCACGCATTCGCCGTAAAGAAAAGTATCCGTACCTAGTTTGATTCCTTGAGACGCTCTTTCAACGGTGACATCAAAGCCGCACTTCCCTTGCCTGCCCTTTCCCTCTCGAGCTGCAGATTACTTGATAAAGAACCCCTTCTTTGTCTTCACAGCGGACCGACCCCGAATCATCAAGGCTCTCTTAGCGTTGGCGCTCTGCTTACTGCCCTTGGGTGCCAACCGTTCGTCTTGCTTCTTGGGCGCCGGACGGTAAAGCGTGGACCCGACCATCTCGTCACGCGGGAGGGTGCTCTTTGCCTCCCGGACGAGGCTACGCTGCGCGGTTACAACTTTCCTGGCCTTGCGGGGTCGAGGTTTGGCGGTGTGCTCCGGATCCATCTCCGCGTCCGAGTCGTCGGAATCTGAATCAAGATACTCTGCGGGGAGCACGGACGGGACCGTCGTCTGCGTAGCGAGACGCTTCCTGCGTGAGGCCGCAGCGTCGGACTCGAGAGTAAGCTGAGTTCGTGGGGTGATGTCTCCTTCTGGGTCGTCTCCGACGTCAGACTTAACGCCGGGGGTCTGTGGCTGCTGGGCTTTACGGCTCTTCGCCTGTTCTTGGAGGAAAGCACTGCGTTCCTGCCGCTTCCGCTTCTGCGCCCTTGCTTGCCTACACTACGGGGTTAGAACCTCCTGTCAGTCCGGTGATTAGGTATCTAATGGACGTACTCGGTGATAGCTCGATTTGCCGCTTTCGCCGACCGAAGGACCTGTGCGGCAGCTTTGCTGGTCGAGACGACTTCAGGCGCGTCGTCAGAGTCCGAGTCTGACTCCCCGTCATCTGGACTTCGAGACCGAGCCGGCCCTGAAGACTTGGTCGGCCCAGCCTCAGAGACTCTGGACGGTGTAGCGACTAGCCGCTTTGCCTCGGAGTGGCTGCTAGAAAAGTCCCCCTCAAGCTCGACTTCGACGTTGGCCTCGGAAGTCTCGTTCCCGGAGACGTCTGCTTGCTGAGGCTCTCCATCACCGCTCGCCTCCTTCGCCTCCAGATCGAGCTTCGGCCTCTCCGCACCCGTCGAGACATCTGCTTCGCCGTTGCTGGCTTCGTCAAGAGCGTCATCTTCCTTTGACTTGGCTCTGATTTCTATCACGATGGACGAGGCCTCGGAAGAATTCGGCCTCTCCGAGTCCTTGGCACGAACGGGCAACTTGCGTTGGCGTTTGGGAGGGGAAATGGAAGCGGAGGATGTGCGGGCTGAGGGTTCTTCGGCGTCTCCGTCCTCCTCAGTCTTGCGCTTGCGCATCTGGCGTGTGCTGACCATGATTTCTTCGTTGCTTGACTGGCTTGGATTCGCTGTCCGTTTGAGCGCAGGCCGCTCAGTTTCACTCAGAATCTCCACGCTCACGTTATTTTCGAGCCTCGGAGCGTCGGGCGATGGAGCACAGGGATGGCCACGCTGGCCCTGCGCCACTTGTGGTTTGGAAGCCTGAGACCCTATCTCGGGCCTTCCGCTAGTAAGACGCCGGCTCTCAATGAGAGGCCTCGGTCTCTGAATTACCGGTTGCTTGGTAAATCCGTATGCTGATCCGGGCCGCTTTGGCGAGAATTCTGGAGGCCAGCGATGGGCGGTTGTGAGAGTATCACGTTGACAACCGAGAAGTAGTGGGATGGGAAAAATACATGCGTAAAAAACATCAATTTACGCCTCTAAATCTTGGAGAAGCGAATAATATCATCAGCCCTCATCGTTCTGATCAAGAAATAGATGAGTTGGAAACAAATTTCTTCCACCGAGCTTTTGAAGTGTGTTGATTGGAAAAGGTCGATTGGTCCATCTGGGATGATGATTAGATAAGAAATTCAACTTGCCATCCCGGATAAGGTACCTCAACGTACGGATATCCATAAGGTACCTTTAGCTTTCCACAAGGCAGCTCCTAAATCCTCACCCGAGCTCGACTAACTGCAACACGATGAACATTTTCACTGTTCATACTACAACAGCTTCTTTACGTTGTCAGCCTCCTTGATGGGTTTTATTCGCGACCAAGTCTGTTTCCCGATGACTGGCCCATGCGTGCCTAAAATTGAAATCAGAACATGTTGCGCCGTCCTTTACCCCCAAGAGGACCCTTGAACAAGTCCGCCCCGTTCATCCTTTCTACCTTCTCATCAGTATCGGGCCGTCG
The DNA here is from genome assembly GCF_003711515.1 of Sodiomyces alkalinus F11. Classification (NCBI taxonomy): domain Eukaryota; kingdom Fungi; phylum Ascomycota; class Sordariomycetes; order Glomerellales; family Plectosphaerellaceae; genus Sodiomyces; species Sodiomyces alkalinus. Next base: position 1,084,141 of record NW_021167080.1, on the reverse strand, counting down.
CCACGCCTCGCAGCAAATTAAGGTACATGTTCCAGTCCCAGAGAAACTGATGAAACTGGCAAAACCTGAGCGAGCGCCCGACTCGCTGGGTCAATACTTTTCCGACCTCGAACGTGACCGGAGCCGCAATTGGGTATCTCGTCCTCCAGAAGGGTTTAACAATGTGGCCATATCCGATAAAGACCTCAAGCTTGATGCGACTCGAGTTTATCAAATCTACTGTGCCTACCGTAAAGCCGAGCTTCAGAACGTAAAGAATCGATTGTCTATCACTTGGAAGCGCCAGTTTGTTAAAGGTGAGTACTCTCCGCCCCCCCCCGTTGACGGCCGCATTTTCTCGGTCTATTCATCATTTGAAATCCCGCGTCCTGAAACCTGCTCTAGATCATCACATTGCACTGTCATTGCTGTACGATATTGCACTCCACATGCTCCGGACGCCTAGATCGCCGGCCGACGGGGGAGCTGAAGACTGGAACTACGCCACCCGTCTCATGCAAACGGCAGCTGAACTTGGCCACCGGCCCGCCGTTCTTGAACTAGTCCGAAGGATTATCACGACTCGCTCAGACGCCGCGGCCCTGAGCCGAGAGTTCCCTGAGCTTTACACCAGTTTCCGTCGCATTGTGGCTGAAGGCCGCGACCCCGATGCCCAAACTCTGCAGGGCCTGCTCCATGCGAAGCAGGGCGATGAGACACGGGCGCTGGCGTGCCTGCAAAAAGCCAAGGATCTCGGGGCAGGCAAACCCTTCTTCTTCAAACCACTTTGTCTTGCTCGGATGGGTACGATCCTGGAGAAGCAGGGCAAGCGGGAGCTGGCGGAATCAGAATACGCCGAACTAGCCCGGGAAAACGACGGGCTTGGATTCTACCATCTTGGCCTGCTCTATAAGACCGACCCGATCGCCAAGTGGCTCTTGCAAAAGGCGGCCTCCTCGGGATTATCACAGGCAATGAGGGAACTGGGGAAGATGGAGTTGGAGGATTACAAGAAGGCGACGGAGGATGGGGATCAAGCCGCAGCACAAAGACATATTGCAGATTCCCAGGAATGGCACCGCTTGGCCAAAGTCTGGGGGTCTACGAGTCCTCCGACACATGAGACATATTGAAATAATTAGATGCGGCGTCATATGCATTTGGCCGACAAGGCTTGTCACCTCACGCATCATCATGTACGAATTTAGGGTTATTGCAACAGACATCCATACCAGATCTCGTCCCAACTTTGCGGACATGTGAGGTATTCTGATTCAATACAACTTGTATACCTACATATATGTTGATATATACACGACGAGGTCGATGCTTGTTTATGCCCAGTGACCTCAGATCTTGGCCCGCTGGACGCCTCCTCCAGGGGTTATGTGAATGACCTTTACTTTATCAACGAGGGTTCCTGCCTCGAGCTCTTTCATGATAACCTGAACTGGGGGCGAAGTCATGTGCTTGTCTAGGGCTGCCTGGTTCTCGTAGCTATTCCCAGACTCCAAGGTCAGCCAGAGCTCGTACCACAGGGGGGTTAGAGGGGGACGACAGGTGCAAGGGGCACAGTGAACTTGGGGGGAAGGGGGGGTTCCTTCTTACGTCTCGCGTATCACCAGCTCTTCCAAGCCATCGTTCTTGGCCTTGTCCCCGCGGTGGTAGCGGTACGTCAGAGTACCCGGCTCATTCTTCTCGGCATATTCGGCACATTTGGTGAATAGGTCAATGAACTGGCCACAGAAGTCAGCTTTGCCAGACGCATGTGATGGGGTAGGAAGGGAAAGTTAGGATTCGTCTCTCACCCTCTCAGTGTGGCCGGGCTTCGGTGTTACGATGCCCACGAGGTCAATGCGGCCGGCCATGTTTTCCAGTTAAGCAACGAGCAACACGCTTTGGAGCTTTTTGGGCGGTTCGAATGGATCAGGCGAAGGAAACAAGGCCAATATGTGGGAGGGTTTGCGCTGAAGGTGACTCGAATTGATACCTAACCACAGCTATGTCTTTCAAGCGACTCTCCGTTATGGTGTATAGATGTACGGAAGAGGTTGCAGGAAGAAGCGCGATTGGGGATCTGGGACATCTTTCCACTGAACTTCGATCTATATAACAAGATGCACGACAGAGGAGCTAAGTTGGCGGGGCTGGTTACGGGGAAGCCTATCCACGGAAAAGCTTTACCAGATCAACGCATTACGCGCTTTGATTTGAATTCGAAATCGATAGCTGATGCACTAATCTGCCCCCGGCCTCCATGGCCGGTAGACGAGCACCATAAACCAAAGAGAAGACTTGATGGTGGCTCTGTTGGCTTTGCAGCACGATAATAAACGCAGCCTGACTTGCTGTAGTGTAAGGTAGCCGACTGCACGTCAAACGTCGGTCTTTAGAGACCCACCCGAAGGGATGGTTCCGGTTCTTGGGGCAAGCAAGACAAATTCTACGTATTACGTACTGAGCTCCTCACATGACGAGGTATGGAAGCAAGCTACGATCGAGCTTGCGACGCCGAAGAGAACACTGTTGACACTGATTTCGCATATTCCCCTGCTCACTTCCCCGCAACACGCCTGAACACACTGGAATGTGAGATATGCACCTGTTGTCTGTGAACTTAACGATCGTTAAACATGCTCGGCTATCCAGACTAAAGCGTGCTAATCGAGCCATGATCGAGACATCTGTGAGTTTTCTTCCGATTTGGGATGTTCGTTTCGGGGGATGCGAGTGTTGCTGCCCTGCATGGCTCCGATTCGTGGGCTCGACTGGTTGTTCAGGGGCAACATGGCCAGATACGTCCACTAGGTCTTCTGCGTGTATGTTTCTCCGTCTCCGAGAGGCGAGATGTTGTTACGCAGTCACGTAGGGCACTTGGTTACGACGCTGGATTGCGAGGGGAAGCCGGCGCTGGGGGTTTCTGTTGCTGGGCTGGGGATAATTATTAGTGGAGGGAGTGAGCGATGAAATGACCCCGCATTCATCAGATGCTGTGAATTGAGCCATTTGTGGGGTACATACTAAAGTTGCACCCTGAACTGTACTTCGTTGTCATCAATTTTATGTATTACTCTGTAGGTACTCTGTTACGATAAAAAGACAATCCAAAGTCTCGAGATATCTTCGCTCCCCCCTTACAACGAGAACCAAAGGGCGAAACGTTTTATGCAGCACCCGCTTGCCGACTCGCCAAGGGACGTAGTTCCGTGAGCTTTTCCGCAGTTTACATTCTTCCCAAGCACCTCCTTTGGTTGACTCGCCTACTTCCCGGCACTGGGTCTCGTTGATCATGGGCAAATCCGACAAAAAGGGGGCAGGGGATAAGAATGCCGGCAGTAAGGGAAGTGGAAAGAAGGGAGCCAAGGCAGAAGGGACGGACAGTGGGGGCAAGGAGGCCGGTAAGGCCAAGGGAGCACAGTCCATCAACGTTCGACATATTCTGGTGAGTGTCACATCCTCTGTCCCGGTCCATCGACACTGCTTTGCCGGCTCCGACGGGTCTGAAACTGAACCCCTTTTCCCTACCCGCACCTAGTGTGAGAAACACTCAAAGAAGGAAGAGGCGCTAGCCAAGCTGCGAGACGGCGCCAAGTTTGATGATGTTGCGCGGGACTTCTCAGAGGACAAGGCTCGCCAGGGCGGTTCATTGGGGTGGAAGAGCAAGGGCAGTCTCGATTCCAAGTTCGAAGAAATCGCCTTTCAACTGGAAGCGAGTTCTACGTCCAGTCCGAAGTTTGGTGAGGCGAAGACGGGCTTCGGCTATCATATAATCATGGTATGTATGCATCCGAGGTGGTCACCAACCAGATGGCAACGAGACGATAAATAACATGGGTCAAGGTCGAGGGAAGAAAATGAGAGAGATACATCTATGCTGCCGACATGCCATCGAAAGAGAATGCGAATGCAAAACGCTTCATCGCGTAAAACTCCGCAAAAAGACTAGGCCTTGTGCTCCTCGATACGACCACAGACAGAGTTCTTCCAGTATTGTCATTTTTTTTATTTGCTTTTGCTCCTGGTCTGCTTCCATGCAAGATGACCAAAACCCAGGCGGCCGTCCTTGCCCAATGCCAGCTGAAGAAGCTAGAGTACAACCATCACTCTCTGTGACGGCGGATACCGAATCCGCGAAACCTCTACACCTTTCCTGCCTGAAGACGCCCGTCCATCATAGCCGTAGCTGGTACCGGTTTCGTTCGGTTTACTGCTCGGTCTGGAAGTAGTTGAGGATGATAGAGCGCTCCTGGGACTCCTCACCCCAGTCCTTCACGACGACGCAGGAGCAGTTGACGACCTTGCGCGCGTTGCCCTCACGGTCCAAAACGCCTGCATATCCCCTGTTAACCCTGTCGATGTGGAAGGGAGGGCTCCTGACCAGTCGAGGACGGCGACGGGAACAGAGAATAACCGGCAACGAAGGGAAACGGCAACGGAGACGGAGCAAAAGAACTTACAGAGACCAGCCCACTCGCCGAGCTGCTTGCCATCGGGCACCTTGATCAGAGGAATCTTATGCTCCGAGCAGAGGGCGATGACGAGCTTCTTGTAGGCCTCCTCCTCGCAGTTCTCGTTCAGGACGCACATGTGCGCCTGGCGGCGGTCGAGGGCCTTGGACGCCTCACGCAGACCACGGGCAAGGCCGTCGTGCATGAGGGCGAGCTTCAGGACACCCTTAAGGGCGTCCAGGACAGACATCTGGCCCGAGCCGGCCTCGGCGGAGACCTCGACCTCATCGGCAACCTCGGGGGCGTTGTTCTCTTCTACGTCCGACTATTCGAGCGGCAGGCCAGCCATCTGTTAGCCCACGGTGTTCCTTTCAATCCCTGGACCGGTTCGGTTCTTGGGGGCCCTGCTATGTATGCCAACCCCCCTGCCGGCGGGGTGCGAAAGTCGATCGGTATCGGTGGGAAAGGGCATCGGATTGCCCCTCTGTCACGAGGGCGCCCAAGCGCAAAACACCTCTCGTTGGATTGACTAGGGTTTCTGAGAGAAACTTACCATCTTGACTGAGTTGTATGGCAAGTAGTTGTCGGTGCGATCCTCGAAGAGTCTATCGTTTGGGGGGGAAAGTTAAAAGGGAAGTTTTGGCAAGGAGCGTGCGTGTGGTCGTAAACTTGGCGATTGGACCCAGGCGGATAACTTCGCCAGAGACACTTTGTGTGTGCCACTATCGGACATTGCCCAATTTTCATTGGTCAGCATACTTTAGGGCACTTGGATGAAGAGGCAGCACGGGCCACCCACAAGGTCCGTTCTCCAAAAATCCCGTTGGCACTTTTTTTTCACCGCTTCCCGTGGGGAAAGTACCAAGTCCGCGTTTTTCTTGTTGATACAAGTTTTCCTCCTCCTCCTCAACTCGTCGTCCGTCTTTGCACCTCAATATCAACCGAAGCTTCATTCATTGAGGTATGTACAATCATATGTCCAATATGGCGACTTAATTGAAACAGAATGGCGTATGCCTTTCTCGATGGCAGAGGGGAGCAATCAGACTGAGTCAGTGTCGCCGCTGCCGAAATACACGACACACGACGATGACCTTTGATACGCTCCCCTCCTCAGCAATGAGCGGCAGAACCCTCTTCAATTTGCGCCTTGGAGGGCACTCTCCCTGCTCGTAGCCTCGGAAGGCTAACTTCCAACCCCTTTTGTGGCAGATACCTCATTTCGAGCCAACAGACGATTTGAGAATCTCCACCTTCCAACAGCCAAGATGGTCCGCACTTCGGTTCTCCACGATGCTCTCAACAGCATGAACAACGCCGAGAAGGCCGGCAAACGCCAGGTCCTCATCCGGCCCAGCTCCAAGGTCATTGTCCGGTTCCTCCAGGTTATGCAGAAGCACGGTATGCTACAAATTACCCTATCTTTTGTCACAACAAATCGCCTCCCTGTTTGGTCTTTCGCCTCTTGTCTCGCCTGTCAAAGTAGCAAAAGCACTTTGTCTGCCCCGAAACCATTCGGCATGATAACTAGGGCTACGGCCTATTTCCCACGGCCCAGCCCCTATAAGATGCCGATAGATTGAGACATTGGCGAAGATCTTACACCTTTCCTAATTACACCCCATGAAGCTCAAGGTTTAATCTTTCGCGACATCATTTTACTGACATGACTATCTCTGCAGGCTACATCGGCGAATTCGAGGAGGTCGATGACCATCGTTCCGGCAAGATTGTCGTTCAGCTGAACGGACGGTATGCTCTTCATTGCCCACTTTCCCCCATGATGCTGCAATCCAGGTTCTAATCAAGCGGAATAGCCTCAACAAGTGCGGTGTCATCTCTCCCCGCTACAACGTCCGCCTCGCCGATCTCGAGAAGTGGGTCGTCAAGCTGCTGCCTGCCCGTCAGTTCGGTTACGTTATTTTGACCACCTCGGCTGGCATTATGGACCACGAGGAGGCTCGCCGGAAGCATGTTGCTGGCAAGATCATCGGTTTCTTCTACTAGACGGCAGGGGCTCTGGGAAAAAGGGGAAAACAAAAACGAACGTGATGAAATTGGGGATAATTCTGCGGGCGTTCGGGATTTGTCAGTCATGGCCGATATTATACCACTTGATGCGTCTTACGCCAGCTGCGTATTGAACCTGCTGCAATGAAACATTCGCAGGATGACCCGACCATAACCCACATCGCCTCTCCTTCTGATTGACATTTAATTGCGTGCACTTGTATCATCTGATTGATGAAGATGCTCCGTACCTTCCGTAGCGAGGTGTCTGCTGTACGCAATAGTTTCTGATTATTGATCTACCTCGTCGCTATTTGTTCTCGAAGCATCAGGAGTACGGACCGGCTGTGAAGGTACCTCTGTACGTTTACATATGCTTACCTTACCTACCTATAGGTAAGCTAGGTAGTCTCTCAGTTACTGTACCCAAGGCATGGATGGAGAGTGGAGTGAGGAAATGGCCTTGTGTACGTAATCGTACACTACAGCAACGATCTGTGCTGATGCTTGTGCGATAAGATGTCAGGGGTTCCTACTCCGTCTGTACACGTGTACAACGTACGGAGTACGTAATGTGTTTACTTTCAATGCGCACTCGTATAAGCTCTGTCCGGACTCCTGGCCCGCAAATTCGTCTCGGCGAATTGGGCCCAAGTCGCGAGGGACCAATCCAGTGTCACATGGTGGTACCTGCAGCGAATTCAGCACTCGAAGTTGTAACATCGTACCTGGTAATAATTACGAAGTAGCATTTCCCAGCTTCAATTAACTGGGAGCGACAACATCGTAAAATCTTCTCGATATGCATTAATAACGGCAAATACCCGACCCTCCCTGTCAAGTTCGCGTTGCACACATCATTCATTCCCAACGCGGTAGGTATGTATGTAGATGCCGGGGCTTTTTATGTTGAGACTTAACCCACATTGCTTTTGTGCGACATCACGCTCCGCATTCCCATGTTCGACGTAGTGCCACGGCGCGCCTGGTGGAGGGGAATGCCGGCCTCACGCGTCATGCGCCGCCGCCAACTGACTCTCATCGGCCTGGTCGTCTTCCTTACCGTCTGCGGATACACCGGCTTCCGGATACCGCCACCGCTAAAAATCACATTGACCAACGGGCCACATGCTAGGGCAGGCGACAGACATGAGCATGAGGCGTACTTTGCCAGCGAAGATGAAGTGGCCCAGCAGCGGCAGGAGCCTCTTGATAAGCGACCGAAGGCTGCCCCCGGCTCTGGTTCGCATCCTATCTGGAATCTCATTGCAGACGCCGAGCGAACCTTCGAGGAAGTAAGGGCCCGGCAGTCCAAAACGCTCCGCGAGGCCGTCGCTGAGTACCAACGCCGTTACGGTTTCCCTCCTCCGCCGCATTTCGACAAGTGGTACGAGTTCGCGAAGTCCAACAAAGTCCAATTAATCGATGAGTTCGACATGATCCACGACATGATTACACCCTTTTGGGGATTGAAACCCCAGACCATCCGCGCCAGGGCCCAGGAGGCACTCGGCCGCCCAAACTTTCTCATGGCCTTGTTGATCCGCGACCACGAGATAACACACGTCGAAGGGGCGCTCGATTGGCAGAAAGAAGCCACAAGCGGCATGATCAACAAATTCATCCAATACCTGCCTAGTATGGACCTGGCATTCAACGTACATGACGAGCCTCGGGTGGTGGTGCCGCACGACGACTTGTCTCGCTTAGTCGATATCGCCAAGAACCACAACATGCCCAGGCTCAATGCTGCCAAGGGCCTCCAAAACGGCTTCACGGAAAACCCAAAGGGACTCAGCGCTGGCCGCAGTACCGACGACATCAAACGTACCCGCTTCAACGTGTTTCCTCACCAGCCAGTCTGGAGCAACTCGCGCATGTCCTGCCCAGCCGACAGCCCCGCCCGCGCCCTCGAAGACGACGAACGGTACGACGACGCATCGAAATACGGAGTCAGCGAGCTCGGTTTTGTCTACAACGTTACCGCCATGTCCGACATCTGCCTCTCGCCTAGTCTCGCCGATACGTACGGCTTCTTCGACAGCCCCAACGCCTACAACGTGGCTCACGACCTATTCCCTATATTCTCGCAGTCGAAGATCTCGTCCTACCAGGACCTGGTGTACCCCTCTCCGTGGTACTGGGCGGAAAAAGTCGAGTACGACCAAGGGCGCGACAAGCCTTGGAGAGAAAAAGAGGACCGGCTGTACTGGCGGGGTTCCACCACGGGCGGATATAGCCGCATGGGGGGATGGCGGAGGCACCACCGTCAGAACTTCGTGCGGAAGATCACCTCGAACGGGCTGGCCAAGATCTACGTCAACGAGGGCGACCAGCGCCATCCCAACTGGACCGTCCGGGAGGTGCCCCGTGGGGAGTATAGAGACGCCATCGACATCCACTTCAGCTATATCGGGCAGTGCGACCAGGGAGACTGCGACGCACAGATCGAATTCTTCCCTCTCGAGGAGCACGCGGACCAGCAGGACGCCTGGAATTACAAGCACCTGCTCGACATGGACGGCAACGCCTTCTCGGGCCGCTTCTACGCCTTCCTGCGCTCGCACAGCCTGACTTTCAAGTACGCCATCTTCCGCGAGTGGCACTTCGATTGGCTCCGGCCCTGGGTGCACTACGTCCCTCTCAGCATGCGCGGGGACGACTGGCTCGAGGCGGTGCGGTTCTTCAGCAATGACGGACCGGGAAGTCGCGAGGCCGAGAAGATTGCCGAGGCCGGCCGGGAATGGGCTGGCAAGGTGTTGAGGAAGGAGGATATGGAGGCTTGGCTCTTCAGGCTCTTGTTGGAGTGAGTTGGCCCCTTAGTCCCCGTCCCCTATCCTGTCTGAGTTTCATTCTGCTTCTCTCGTCTTTTTCTTTCCTTCTTATGGCTTCCGTATTTATTGCAGAAATCCATCTGCCTCTAGACTGACTGGTGAGACTAATCGCGTAATAGGTATGGGCGTGTCATCGACGATAACAGAGAAATGATTGGATTTTCCTTCGATACCCCGACGTCTTAAGAGTTTGGACGGACCGTGTTACTGCTTCTCCCGCTTGATGCTGAGATGAAGTAAAGCCATTTAGTTTATGTATTGAGTTCCCATATTACAGGGCTCTTTGGAAAGGTGCATCTTAGCCTGGCGTTCGATTCTGGGACATGAGAAAGGCATATGTTCAGGACGCACAGTATTTTGTCTATGTAATAGGTGTACGTGGTGCATTCGTCTGTATCATTGAATTGATTTTCGGTCTGCATACACCTGAAAATGACACCAGAGATTGAAATCTCCTGCAGGAGCGTCATATGAGGCGACCGCATATATGGGTATTATGTACGAGTTGCTACGGCTCGCACTGCGTTCGTTCTCTGTGCTTCAGAAGGAGTAGGTGCCTCTGATCTATTCCTTATACAGCCATCTTATACAATAATGGAGAGACGATATGCAATCATGTTGTGAATCTCCACGCGCTATTCACGCCATATGCGCTTGCTGTTGCGGTCTATTGAGCACGAATCCGTGTCCCACTCGACCGATATGCTCCTGCGTAAAAACCCTGGTCCCTCTGCATCGGAGGGTAATGCCCCCGGGAAAACGATTTAAGCGTAAGCATCATCCTCACCGTCCGCATCAAGCTCGGCATCCTTTTCTGATGGCGTTCGGCTCGAACGTGTTGCCCCCTGGGCGCGCTCCTCCTCGGAAGCATCGTCCCCCAAAGGGCCGTCCTGCGAGCCAAGCTGGCGAGCCTCTTCGTCCCCTTTGTCCGCTTCAGCATCTTCCTCCGTGGCTTCGGCATGACTCAGCAGCGGGTGAGCTTTATATTTGGCCAACAGCTCCCGCAAATCCGCATCAGGTTCCCTGACGGCGACGTTAATTTGGCTGACCGTCTTCTCTTCGTCAGTCTGGCTTAGAGTGCGAGTGATGTTTTTGGAGCGCTGGGGGCGAATGGTGGTGCGCTGGATGACGGGATAGAAGTACGCCGCTTTCTGTCGGATCACAGTGCCGTCGTCACCTACGAGACTGTTCTCGTCGTCATTGAATGTGAGAATCAGCTCCTCGCTGAACTTGTCCACCGCATCAAATTCTGACTCCTTAACAGTTTCATAGCTCCGCAGGCGGGAAAACGGGAAACACGGGCCCAGCACAGACGAGGTATGAGTGGCCAACTCGGGAGCGTCGCGGTCGGGGTTATCGATGTCAAACGCCACGCGGAAGCGCTCACCAACTTCCTGGGTCTTGGGAACGAAGAAATTGTAATCCAGGAGGTTCAAAGGCTTCGGGAATCTATCGGGTGCGCGGGTATGTGCTTCGACGGCGGCCTGGAAAGCCGCTTCCTCCTCCGCCGTTTTGTCGATAGGCTGAAGGATGGCACTGAGTAGACGGCGGTCGTACGTGGACGAGGAAGGGACAGGGTTGGTCTGCAACTTGACAGTAACGTAGGCACCCGAATCGGGGAGGGCATCCAAATCGGGCAGCAGAGGCCGGGAATCAACAATGCGAATATTTTGCCTCTTGGTCGGATGCGGTAGGGTGCGAGGATCGTTAATGACGCGCAGAGCCTTCTCGAAAGATTTTTCAATCTTGCGTCGGATGGCCGCTGGCGAATCAACGTCCGGCTCGGGAGCCGGTCGCTTCTCGGGCCGCTTGAGCTTCGGCTGAAGGAAGGCCGTCGAGGCAGCAGGGGCGCCGCGCTTATTTGCTACCGACGAGATGTACTCAGTGCGGCGCAGGAAGGAGACGGCTGTGTCGGAGCCCTTCGGCCTGCCTAGTGTCGAGAGAGGGCGGAGCAGAGGCCTATCGTGGGGGTGGAGGTGTGGTTGCGACGTGGATGGTTGGATTGCTGGTCACCTAGTCAGCGCGTCTTTGTCCCGAACCAAGATGGGTAGAAGAAAAGGTCTCGACGACTCACAGCTCTCATCACCATCAAAGATTCCTGGCATTCCCACCAGGTCCAGAGGCATGCCAAGCTCGGCATCAGCCTCGATGTTCAAAGGTTGCTCCCTTGCTAGGCGTGATGCAAAACTTGGGTTGGTGTATTGGCCGCTGGCAAGCCCAGTGTTTCGAATGTCTAGCAGCTTGGGGGGATTGGGTGGTGGAGGGAGGGCGTTGGAGTATCGAATTCTCGCGATAAAATCCTGATGGATCATGCGCTCGCCGCTGCGAGGCACTGAGGAAGACATGGTCGCGATGGATGAGCTTCGGCTCCCTAACCAATCGATAGCTTTTAAATAGCCAGTGGTGCTAACAAAAGACCGCGGCTGGTGAGTTATATGACTATGCTGCCAGCTAACGGAAAGGCGTCGGAGTTGAGGATTATAATGTGCGCTGTTGAGATAGAGGCAATGACAATTGAGGAAAGTTGCAGGAGAGAAAGGCGCGTAACGATCTGACAGAGGATGGAGCTAATGCACAAGGCTGGCCAATGGGTGGCATCGCCTTGTCCTCCAAGGTTCACCTGGTTTGCGTGGAGTACCAAGTATAATGGTAGACTGTCAGTTGGGTCTGCTACTTCTGTATCAGTACCTTTATTTTGAGACGGGGAGCTTGGGGAGTAATTACCGGTTGATGTATCCACGCATGTGCACCTTTCGTAGGAGGTACCTTACCTTCCCTTCAAGTTAGTTGTGTCAAGGATAAACAACACACGATAGCTTATCCCACTCATTTTCTATTAATTAGCAAGCCAAGAAGATGCCACAATAATAGTAAGCATATGGCTATTATTAAGGATACAGCGTATGTATTTAGCTTTCCAGATGTTGCCCCAGGGTGTATTCATTATCAAGAGACCATGTATGCCCTTGGTCCTTTTCCCGTCGTCTCTTATTCATTCCAATGAGTACCCTTGTACTAACCAACCAGGTCCAAAAGAAAGGTGCAAAGCATACAGGCAACAGAAGGGTTCCCAGCCTCCGGGATGCAGGATGCTGGTGATCTCGTACATTCAGCCTCATGGCTATGATATGGCTTTTGATAGAGGGACTCGAGTCACTCGACCCAAGGCAGTACCCTCCAAGTCTCGCAATCGCGCCAGAAGAACGATATCATCACGAGAAAACCCATGTCCTATACCCTGTCCGTCTATTTCCGTGCGTTGAATGTTGATACGTAGGTTAATCGTAACCGCTGTCGCCCGATGATTTGCCCAAAGCTAATGCCCAAGCGAGTGAATCGTGCTCTGCAGCAGTGAAAATCGTGTGCAAATGGTTTCACGAGCTGTTCTTCGCGTAGCTCTTCTTGCCGAAAGTAAAGGGAACGTAGCGATACTTGATCATGTGCTGAATTTGCTTGCGCACTAGGGTATCATGTCAGTGGCTTCTGCCCTGTCTGTATTACTAGTGGTAAGGGGGGGAGGCCATACTGGTGAGGATGAAGAGCATGAACCAGTACATGACGAGAATTGGCCAGAAGACTGGCACGTTGAAAATCTCGAACCAAGAACAGAAGAAGGAGATGACGATGGCGCGTGTGGCCCAGTACCAGAACTTGAACTCGGGCAGGCGGCGGATGAAGGGCTTGAACTCGTCGTCCTGCTTGGTCGGAAGGGCACCCACGGAGCCGTCCTCCATCTCGTTGTCGATGGCATCATTTGAAGGGTCGAACTTGGGTTGCAGGAAGGCGAGGAAGAGGTTTAGGAGGTAGATGCCAAGGGCATACGCCACAATATACCAGCCCTGTGCAAGAAAGATGCGCAGGAAGAAGGTAAGGAGGAACGCGCCGGTGCTGAGCCATCGGTAGAGGACATATGGTGTCGATTGGTCCAGGAGGGCTTGGTAATGCTGGGGCAGGGATGTGTTAGCTGGCTCGTTCCAACGTCCAAGCGACGGCAAAACACATATCTCATAAACATGACAGCGCAAGTTTGCTTACTCTTTGAATTTTGGACCCCTGCGCGCTCACGGCCGCGAAAGGCGAGTCCGGCTCCATGGACTCCATTATGGTCGCACAACTATGAGCGCGTTGAAAAGTAGAGTTTGTGAAGGAAGGAATGGATAAAGGTTCAGTCAATAGAAATAATCTCAGACCACGGCAGTAAGGTTGCGTCGCAGGGATGACGGAAGTCTTGAAAGTATTGCTGCGAGGTTGCTCTGATATCGAGTTCATGGACGACGCCTAAACTGGATTATTAGCCACGTAGGGGGAATGGGGACAGATGCAGCCGGAGTTTAACCACAAGCGCTCCGTACTAAATGTTAGCCACTCTACCTTATAGTGGGGGTTGTGGCTGAGGCCTGGTCTCTATGATTATGTAACCTTGGGTCTGTGCAAGTCGCCTTAACTACGTCAGTCAAAGGCCTATTATGGGGCAGGTCAGATGACCTGCCCTAGAGCAGCCCACTATAACCTAAACTCCTCCGCCTATAGCTAGCTTAAGGGATCTTGGGAAAATTAAGTATCACTGTACTAAGGGTTTTGCAGCGCTATTTAAATAGTGGTTAGTATAAGGGAACCAGCTATTTCACTTTAGCTAGGCTTATTCTATCTTTATTCGTTTACCCTTTATCTTAACGAACTCTTTACCGACTATTTATTCCTATTTCCCTTCGCTATAGAACTTAGTAGATATCTGCTGGGTTCGTACCCGTTTTCTTAACCGACTAAAAGGCACTATTTTCGACTTATGAGTTTTATGAGGCGCGTCTTATAGCGCCGATAAGAAAAGAGATATTCTTTCTAGATAGGCTGAATCCTCCCGACTATTCCTACGGCTATAAATAAGAGAAATTTTCACTAAGTCGCGTTTTCGGAGTTACGACCGTCTGCATAAAAATAACTTAGGGAGATCGGTGACGGCACTACTCCCTAAGAGGAGAAGAATACCTAGAGTATTACTAGAGCTAATTACTAGAGCCGCTAAGCCGGGTATATTTATATTTGTATCGAGGTTATATTAAGGCGATATCGCCTTATTATTAAGAAAAGAAATTATCTCCCCGCTTAGAGCTGCCTTTCTAGTTTTTAGCCTAAAAGCTAGAAGTTCCTTTAGGCAATACGGCGGCATCTGGGTGTGAACTGCCGGCTAAACTTTATAATATTGGCTATAACTTCCCGTGGTTAGAATTTCGGCTATAGTACTTCCTTCTCCTTAATAGGTATAATAATAATAGTAAACTAGCGACTTCGCTAGTATATATTAATAGGATAAACGTTACTCCCTGGCTATAAAGAGCCGGGGAAAGATATAACGACTAGATAAAGTCGTTTAGAAGCTATTAAGGGCTAATAACGTATTTAGTTAAGAGCTGGATAAATATATTTTCCCCGATAGTCGATATAAAATCTCTTCTATTACTTTTTTCTCCTTTTAATCTTTAATAGAGTTTTATTTTACGACTTCGTGGAATTTAAATACTGGCTTCATAAAAATATTATAAGTCTCCTTTTATTTAGTTAATATCGGCTATAATTCCTTATTTATTCTCACTTCTTAGCCCCTCTTATTTTCCCGCTACTTATATTAAAGGGATAAGACGACTCGTCTGCGTCTAAAATTCCCCGTTTAAGTTCACCCGATAAGTTAAAGAGACCTGCTATTACTCCCGTAAATATTATTTCTAAATTCTTATTTATCACTAAGCCTTCTTTTACCTAAAGATAACCCTCTCCCTATTTATCCGCTTTATCGGAAATAGTTTTCGTAGCGACTTTTCTAGCTATAGCCCCTACTTTATATATAAACTTTTCTTCTTTTAACTCCTTCGATATAACTAGTTAGGTAGGATAGGCTACCGGAGCCGTGTCTAAATTCACGGGCACGGGTATAGCCTATCTAACCACGGAATTTCTAAGCGATATTAAAAATATCGTCGATATACTTTTAGATAGGATCTCTCCGGAGGCTAAGGAGAGGTAGAAACTCCGGTTAATACGTACTAATTTAGCCGGACGCGCCCGGGCGTGGTGGTAAATACTAGATGTAGATACCCATAATAGTTAGGAGAAAACTAAGATAAAGTTCTAAGCTAAGTTTAAGGATAAGACGAGCTAGCGAGACGGCTAAGCGATCGTGGAAGTTTCTATATTCTAATAAAAGACTAAAGAGTAGCTCGTCGACGACCTTAAAAGAGCGTCTAAGTTAAATATAAAGCCTATATCTCCAGAGATACGCCTTTTTCTCGTTTAACGCTTATACGAGTATATAGTTAACGGTAAGATTAACTCCTATCTACGCGAACGCGTCGAGGACCGGCTTATAGCTTTTAGTAAGACGGTCTACGGAGTTCTTAATAAGTCTATTATATTTGAAGATATTAAATACACTATTATTTAGGTAGTAAAAGGTATATACGATATATCCGACCTTTTAGATAATAACGATAGTGCGAATAATATCGGTATAGTAGAGGCCCTAAAAGGCCTTAGTAAGTTTAGTAAGTTCTATAAGAAGTGGATAAACGCAGTCGTTTATAAGCTAGCGGATCTTAGTATCCGTCCGGCGTAAGGTCGCCTATACGATCCTAACGCTCTATCTTCTTCTACTAATCCTTATCCTAAGACTCTTTTTTTATACCCCTTTAATATAAAGAGGGTTTTCTGCTTTAGCTACGGCGGTTAGGGATATATTTTTTGGGATTACCCGGCGAGGGGCTTTAGGGAGTAATAATAGTAGCGTAGAGAGACCTAGGAAGTATAAAAAGACGAGATACTTATAGCGCGAGATCGCGAATTACGGGAAAAGAGATCACGGGCAGCTAATAATAAAAATATATAGTCTAAGTAGTAAAAGGAGGTACTAGTGTATCTTATCCTTCGAAATATTAACCGTATATACGAGGAACTCGAGGAGATTAAGGATACCGCTAACGACTTCGCCGGTAGGCGCTGCTATGCTATTTCGTCGGATAAGTTTAGTAAAATCCCCCCTATAAATTTTATCTTAAGATCCTGTACGCTAGTATAGAAGATAGATAATACTTAGCCGGATTCGATTATTTTAACTTTGTAATAATTATATAAACTATAGCAGAAGTTCCCTGATATTAAGTATACTGATTTTTAGGATATTCCCGCCTCTGAGAGGTAACGAGATATTAACCCTAAACCTCTGGATATATATTAAGACCCTCGCGCTAAGCCGATTAGAGCGCCTCCGCCCTATCCCTGGAATAATACTATAGTTCCCTAAAAGATTACTCCCGCCTGCGGAAGTAGATACTATCCTCCCGCACCTATAGCTATCGACGAGAGTAAGGAACCTACTCTCTACACCCTAACTCCGCCGGCGCCGGAGCCTCCTTATACTCCTTCGCGGGAGGAGATAGGTATAGGCAGGGTATATAAAAATAATGCTTTATTCCGCGGACTTAAGCTAATTCGAGGAATAAAACTTTCTAGTATTTAGCCGTTCTCTATAATAGACTTTATAAGTAAATAGGATATTTCTATATTACTAATATAACTTTTTTAACTTTCCCCCCTTATATGAGCGGAACTTTACTATATTATCTAGGCCTAAGTTTCGGATAGGGATAGTAGAGGTGATATAAACCGCGCTCGCACGACTAAGAAAAAATAGTAGGTCACTAATATTATATAAGCTCTAAATACTCTAACCTTATAGCTACGAGGCAGGGTGAATTACGCGGCTTTATACCCGACTAACGGTAATAGGGAGGGCGACTTCGCCCGCCCTTATAAAGATAAAGCCTTTAGGTTAGATATATATATACTAAACACTCTAGGCTATATCTTCGCTTAAGTGAAATACACTTATTCCAATATAAGACTGCTAGACTCTAGGTCTATAATAGAGGCTATTAGTCGAACCTTTATTAATAATAATAAATTTCCTATTTATAAACTCGAGATACTTTATATAGTGCGTCTCGCCGATAATAAGATCCTCCCGGTTACTGACTTCTATCTCCTACGACTTATGGTTAGCGGTGTTTTAAGTATCATCTAAGCGTTTATCCTAGGCGATACTAACGAATAGTATATCCTTTTAGGTAAATAATAGCACTATAATAAGTAGTGGTTAACCACCGTAAGGAAAGCCTTACCGTCAAAGGAGTTAGAGGATATATCTAGAGAGTTCTAATATACCCTAGCCTAAAATACTACTTCGTTAAACTGGAACGGGCTTCTAAAAAGGTCTCTCCTGGAGAGGACGACGTGGACTCTAATACCTCGGGAGATAAATAGAATAATAAAATCCTTAAGAGACTCGAGAGGATATTAGCGGCGGGTTATAGGAAGCTTAGGGGCGAAGACTAGACTATATATCCGGATTCGCGAGGCGTATTCCCGATATTATCTTCTTCTCTTTTTTTATATACAAGGTCGGCAGGTTTTACGTATATAACGGGCAGGTACGAGACGGTTTATAGTAGAAGTAAATAGTAACCCGTACTTACTTACTTTTTTTTTCTCCTACTATATAGTTAGGTACGATAGATAGGATATACCTTCCTGGCTAGGGTTTATTTTGACTTATATATCGTTAGATAACTCCACGACTTCTGGAGTTCGGGGAGGATTTCTTCTTTTTCCTTTAGGTAATTATTATTATTGCTAGAAGAACCAGTTTAGTATAAGAAAAAGAGAAGATTATTATTATTTTTATTTCGTTTACGATTTTTTCGTAATAAGCTTAATTATTTCTTTTATTCTTTTTACTTTTCTTATACTCTATAGTCGATACTCTATCCGCTACTATAGCGGAAGACGTTATTTCTTTAGCCACAGCGAATCCTCCCGACGCGTCGCCGTCGATAGAAGATCCCTACTCCCTCTCTGACTTAGTGAATTTTCTGAATACCTGGGTTAATAAACTTCGTATAACACAGAATCCTTATAACTTATATTCCGTCCGATAAGCCTTCGACGGAGAGGAGACTTCTCCTTCTCTAACCTCTACCGATAATAGCCCTATTTTTCGACTAATATAGAGTTAAGCTACGAGACGATAAGCTATTATATAAGGGCACGCCTAGGTACCGGGAAGTAGCGTCGTGAAAGAGTAAGATATATCGGAATATCTACCACTATTTTCCTTATAGAAGCTATATATAGCGGTGGTGGAGGGAAGACTTAGCCTGGACGGGGCGGTAAGATATCGTAAGGGTTTCCGGATAGCTTTTAAATCCGTGGCGGACGATAAGACGCTAGATAATCCGTAGGAAAAGGAGGAATATAACCTATACACGTTAGAGTAGTGGGGAGATATACTATTACCTGTAGTATTATTAAGTATTCCGGGACTATCGTCTTAATATCACTACGCGAATTTAGCGTCCCCCTCCTAAGAATTACTTTATATAGGATTTTCGAAAATTAAGGGGACCCCCTACCGTTTCGATTTTCTCTATATATTTCGCGATTTAGCCTTTATTCCCTTATCCGAAGTTAAGCGCTAGTTTAAAACCTCGAATATCGATATCGGTTCTATAGCCGATACTTCTAAAAAAAAGGACTTAGTAAAAATCCTCCTATACACCTATAGGGATATCTTCGCTATAACGCTTCAGGATATTAAAATTACTTCCCGGATAATATACCGCGTTATACTGAAACCGGACACTTAACCTCCTTTAAAGTGGCGTTAATAGCGATACGGACACCGATAGCGAGAATTCGCTAAGCGTGCTATACCTAAAATAGAGCGAGCCGGTATCCTTATTAAGGCGTTTTTAGTACCTTAGGTGGCCCCGATACTTTACCCACCTAAACTAGGTTATAAATAAAGCCTAGAGAGAAAGAAGTCCTACGAGTGGTTCACGATTTCCGGATTATTAACGCTGTTTCTAAGAGACCTACTTACCTATATTATAACCTGGAGATAGATATTAATTCCGTGTAGCAGGGCTATCCTATAGTATACTCTAGCTACGACGCCTTTAACGGGTTTTAGGGTATCTAACTCGACCCGGCTTCGCGGGATCTATTTATAGTAATAGGGCCTAACGGTGCTTAGTATTATACCCGAATGCCCTAAGGTCTTTTAGGCTCTCCTAGTATATATGCCCGTTTCGGTAACCTTATCTTTATAGACTTTTTCGACGATAGAAATAGTATACTGGATTAGAATATCCACGATCCTTCTATCCTAAGATATATATGCGAGCTAGAGATAAGCCTTTTTATCTATATCGATAATTATAATATGAGCAGTACTAATTTCTTTTAGTACTTCCTTTACCTCTGGATCTACTACTTTCCTAAAGTTATTTAGGGACTTATCGGACTCTCCACGAAGAAATATCACTTTTTTCTCGACTACCTGGATCCGGTAGGCACGTATATATATAATAGACGTATTCGACCCGGATATAAATATCGCGATAAGTTTTTAGACTTTGCACGAAGATTCTTATAGGCGCTTCTAACCTCCTAGAAGGAGATATAGCCCCTCCTATAGTGCACGCCACCTTTTAGGAAATTTATCCTAGGTCGGGCGGGACTAAAGGATATTATTAAGAAAGCCTTTTAGGAGTATATCCTTACTATAACTCTATTAGGTAAGCCGAGTATTGGAAGGCAGTATATCCGTCGATAAATACTAGTATAGGGACCGGAGTAGGCTAAGGCTCTCCGGAAACTCTACGAAGAGATATAGGGTAGGGTGATATTCGGAGTAGTAGATAGAGTATAGTTTTATATCTCCGCTAACGCCTCCGATTATAGCTTAGGCGCAGTACTACTACAACTAGACGGCAATTAGTTCCCCGCGGGTATATAGATTACTATTAAGAACTAGAGCTCCGTTAAAGCGATTTAGTTTATATTCTTTAGGCTTACGGAAGCTAAACGTCGCTATACTATACCGGAAAAAGAGACCCTCGCCGTCCTGCGGGCGTTATAGAAAATATAGTGGCTTACACTATTAAGCCCTTACCCCGTTATAGTCTATATAGATTACCTTAGTCTTGTATAGTCTATAAATAAATTTACGGAAATATATAGTAAGCTTTTTAAGTGGTTAGAGAAGCTTATAGAGTTTGATTATATCTATATATATCGTTTAAATACGTAGAAGATTATTAAAGTCGTAGACGGCCTTAGCCGTATACCCGTGAGGGTTTAGGACGACCTAAGACCGCTTTAGCGGCGCTAAGCGCTAGAATACTCTTTTAAAGAGGGCCGACTTACCGTTATTACTCCGGATAGGCTTATATTAACTTCGACTAGGCCGACTTAGGACGAGTCGAGCTTTAAATTAGGTAGAGAAGAGATATAGCTTAGCGATCGGAGTGGTATTTCGGTTACTAGTATAGCTATACTAGAGGATTTACGGAAGCGGTTAGTTCCCCTTCGGGTCACGGTAAGGCTTACGGATATCTTATAGGAAATAAGGTAAGATTTACTACGATAACTCCTCGGGATATAGGGTTTAGGTGAGTAGTACGGGTAGGTTATACGCTGCATTATTTTAGGTCCAGATAGTTTTACTAAGGAGAATAAGCGTTAGCGTCGCGCGATTATATATATTAGCAATATATATTACGTCTACGGTATTTATCTGTATAAGGTAGAGTTAGATGATTCGTTAGTACGTTATATCTCCCGATAGGACGTGGTAAAAATCCTAAGGTGTTTTTATAACGATAACGGGTATTATAGTATCAAGATTATATTAGCGAACGTAAAGGGTAGATACTACTAGCCTAATAGGGTGAAAGATCTAATAACCTACGTTCGCTCTTATAAAGTATATTAGTAAATATCGCCTTAACTACCGAAACTTCCGCCAGGACGCGTTATAGTCTCTTATCCTTTCGAGTTAGTGGGTATAGATTTTATAGGATTAATCTTAGCGCCCTCCTAAGATAGAGATCGGTATATTTTAGTACTAATTTACTATATAATACGTTTTATCCTATTATTCCCGATAGCGGTGGCGGATACAGTATTAGTTTATAATAAGCTATATACTAGGATAGCAGTAATTTTCGGTTAGCCTAAGTTCTTTTACTGCGATAACGGATCCTACTTTAAGAATATTATATTAGAGGCTATTACCCGTTTTCACGGCTTAATAATGATTTTCGGGCTAGTTTTATACCCGAACTTAATAGGTCTGCTAGAAAGCGTAGTTAAGTTAGTGAAAGTATAGCTATAAAAGTACGCTATATCGCGTTCGCCTAACGGGAAGGTAAGGGGAGACGTTTCCCGATAGTATTTAGAGGTGCTAAATATTATGTAAAGATTAAATACTAGGTACGTGACGGTGATCGGTATTTTACTAGCGAGGGCTATATTCGGTTTTAGTCCCTCCTATAGCGATAACGCTATAGTGGAGAATAAGGACTTAGAGTAGGCTTAAGAGTACCGCGATAAAGGGACGGATACCTTATATACGACTCTACGATAATACTTCCCGACCGAATAGGGGAAACTTTTTCGCGTTATCGAGCTAGAGGAATACTTAGAGGTATTATTAGACTTAGACGGGTTTTATCACTTTACGTCCCTTAATATACTAATAAAGGATTAAGAGGAATATCGACTTCGACGTAATCGGTTTAATATTAGGATAATAAATAAGGATAAAATACCTCTACTATAAGTCGCGCGGAGAATATACCCTAGTATACTTATATAGGAGCTAGTAGATAAGTTAGGTAAGTCGACTTTAAAGTTTAACCCGACTTAAGTCGGTCCGTATAGGCTATTAGAAGCGGCTTCTCCGGTATTTTAGTAGACTACGATATAGTTAGAGTATCCGCTACACTAAGTTAAGAAAGAAGACTATAGAAAGATATATATTGATTACCTTAAGCCTGTTATAGAGAGACTATACTATTTACGGGATAGAGACGTTATAGCGGCTAGTGCTTAGGGGAAGAGAATATCGGTTAGGACGTAGGTTAACGGGGTTCGGATAATTAATTTACGAGCAGCCCCGTTATATTATATACGTATACTAGAAGAGGAGGATATCGGTAATGGTTTTTAAGGGTATCATGATAGCAGGATTCAGGGTTTATAGAGGTTTTACAGGGTAGTTTTACAGGTTCTGTTAAGTTATTCAGGTTAGGGACGAGCTGCTATCGAGTTAGGCAGGTTATAGGGCAGGTCATCTGACCTGCCCTAGAGCAGCCCACTATAACCTAAACTCCTCCGCCTATAGCTAGCTCGAGGGATCTTAGGAAAATCAAGCATCACTTTACCGAGGGTTTTGCAGCGCTATTCACTATACGTATCCAGAGAGGTACCCGCGCATGTCAGTAGGCGTATTATTTTGGGATACATGGATGTCATTATCCCGAGTATCCTCGGTATTGAGCCGATGCTTTCCATGCATCTCCATGACCAGAAAGCTTGATCTGAACTATTACCTTTTCTGCAATTGGACTTGTACTCCACAGATACGAGACCATCGATCGAAGCAAAGATTTCGTTCGACCCCAATTGATCGCTATCCCAC
Organism: Sodiomyces alkalinus F11; assembly: GCF_003711515.1. Classification (NCBI taxonomy): domain Eukaryota; kingdom Fungi; phylum Ascomycota; class Sordariomycetes; order Glomerellales; family Plectosphaerellaceae; genus Sodiomyces; species Sodiomyces alkalinus. The sequence continues at coordinate 1,061,336 of NW_021167080.1, read as the reverse complement.
TGTATTCTGGTCTTTCCATTCGTGTCTTGTCACATTTCATAACGATAGCTGTCGCTTGATCTTCCTGCCACCCGACCACGTCGACCTTCGAAACGTCATTCGGGCTCTTGTTAAAGAGAACTCAACATGAATACCCTAAGATACATGAGACCGGTCGCCTCGCGCCTGCAGGCGTCGACTATTCCCAGAATGGCAAGATGCTACTCGAGCAACTCTTACGAGTATATCCAGGTGTCGCAGCCGAAGCCGGGCGTAGGGCAAGGTGAGCCAAACGCACAAGCCGCATAGGCTAGCAACAGAGAAGATGAGAAGGGACCACTTGGCGTGGGTTGTTGAGACCGGTACTAACCCGCCCTTCCGTAGTGACGCTGAACCGACCCAAGGCGCTCAATGCTTTGTGCACACCTCTGATTAACGAGCTGAACACGGCTCTCAAGGCGTTCAACCAGTCGGACGACACGACAGTGATCGTGTTGACGGGGTCGCAGAGGGCGTTCGCGGCGGGAGCGGACATCAAGGAGATGGCTCCTCTGACCTTCTCGGAAGCGTACACGAAGTCCTTCATCGAATCGTGGTCTCTCCTGACGACGGAGATCAAGAAGCCCATCATCGCCGCGGTGTCTGGGCACGCCCTGGGTGGGGGTTGCGAGCTGGCCATGATGTGCGATCTCATCTACTGCACGGAGGGGGCCAATTTCGGCCAGCCGGAGATCAAGCTGGGCACGATTCCGGGTGCTGGTGGTAGCCAGAGGCTGACCAGGGCGATCGGCAAGTCCAAGGCGATGGAGCTCATCCTGACGGGCAAGTCCTTCACGGGAAGCGAGGCGGCGCAGTGGGGAGTGGCGGCGCGTGCGTTCCCGACGTACGAGGCGCTCATGGAAGAGACGCTGAAGACGGCCGAGACGATCGCCGGATATTCGAGGGTGGCTGTCAATGCCTGCAAGGAGGTCGTCAACAAGAGCCAGGACCTACCTCTCCGGGAAGGCGTCGAGTTTGAAAGGAGAGTGTTCCACAGCCTGTTCGGGAGCAACGATCAGAAGGTGGGCATGAAGGCGTTTGCCGAGAAGAAGAAGCCGGAATGGACCCATTCGTGAAGAAGAAACCGAACGTCACTATTTATTGAGAGGGATAGATAGGGAGATATTTCACATCGAGTTGACGTGACGTCTAGGTTGTCTTTCAATTTACAGAAGCAAGCCCTGCGTGGCCGATTACCGTGCTGTGGATATAGTTGTGGTCAGAAAATGTGTACGGACTTGGATGAAGATGATCATCGTATAAGGTTTCTAGAAGAGGAAACCAATGTAGGTAGGTGAGGAGTTTGACCAGGAGTGCAGTGCATGCCCTGAGATGATATTCTGCTTTCCCCCGGAACTGAACGGCGCATTCACATGTTGCAGCAGGCAAGAATGGTTTATTACCAAAGAACGTCCTTTCCTTTTCATTCACCTGCTCTTGTCCGGAGTAGGGAAATGGCAGGGTCAACGATTAGGTGGTACCGTGGTCCAGAGAAGCACTTGCACTGTACAGAGTACGGGCACAGTACAGTGGGGGTGTAATTATAATTACCTTACCGTTCTACACACAGTTTCGTAGGTCGCAACCGCCCAAGCTGCCCCTTCCTTTCTCTGTCCTTCAAGGAACCCATAGAAGGCGGTGTATTGACTTTGGCCCCTCGCCCTTCCCCCCACCTCCCCCGGGGTCGTGCCTGCCTAAAATGCGAGGTGCAAGTTGTTGATAGGTAAGAGGCTGGTCTCGTGGTCATTGTCATTCGTGTCTGCGATTTTATTTTCCCAATTTCCCACCTTCAAACAAATTTATACCGACGGGAGTCCCCGAGTCTCCGTTTCCCAGCCTTACCACTCCGCACTCGTTATCCCTCGACTTCGACCAACGGTTTTCAGCCCGCCACACCGGCACCAACTGATAACTGGGCGTCGGCTATTGGAGGATGCCGTATTCCCCTTTGCACTGGTGACCGTCTGATGGATGATCATGGAATGTCGCGCATTCGTTTACCCTTCTGTGGTTCCCTCCCGCCTCAATCTTATGCCATTTTCTAGAGGCATTTGTTCTATCAACTGAATATTCTTCGTTCATTTATTACTTATTTATTACTTTTATTTTGAGGATATAGGGTCCAAACAAATCTTTTGGTTCGCGCAAAGTGGACGGTCCTGTACTCTATATGACATGGATACTTTGAGACCGACCATGGATCTCGAAAAGGAGTTGACCTGCTCTGTACGTCTGCAACGTCGGGCTTACCATCCTCTGGCAACTGCGTGCCCCTTTGCTTCGAGTTACAGAAACAGGCTAACGTCTGAGGGGAATGTAGATTTGCACGGAACTCCTCTTTCAACCTCTAACGCTGCTCGACTGCCTCCACACCTACTGCGGTGCGTGTCTGAAAGACTGGTTCGCATTCCAAGAAATCCAAGCCCAACACGACGCCGGTACTCCTACGTTCACATGCCCCTCATGCCGCGCCCTCGTTCGGGACACCAGGCACAATGCTACTGTGACGACTCTGTTGGACATGTTTGTCTCTGCAAACCCGGAGAAAGATCGACCATCGGCTGAAAAGGAGGAGCTCATGGCCAGATACAAGCGCGGCGACCAAATTTTGCCCAGACACCCAGGCTCTAATGTGACACCAGAGACCAGGCGCTTCGAAGAGGAAGACCGGATGCTGGTCGACTCGGTGCGCGAGATGAGCCTGAGGGAAGCGCAAGGCAGCGCCCCGCTCTCATCTCCCGCACCGAGACGCCGGAGGCGCAGCGACAGCAGGTCGAGCGAGGGACGTGAGAGAGGGAGTCGTGATCCGAGCGGGGAAAGTGCCCGAAGCCAGCGTCATGACGGGGCGAGTGGCGTGAGTAGACGCCATGGTGAGGACACCCGCTACCACGGTGATCAGCTGCATCCACAGCCAACCCAGACAGGAGATCATCGACGGCGGAGACGAAGCGAGTCCAGGAGACGACGGGATAACATGTCGGACGCGCGTCACCGGCAGATCGAGCACCAGTCGTCCTTGCGCTCCCTCATCAGTTCGGATGACCTTAATGAGCGAGACATCGAACGGGAGATCGAGGAGTTTGCGAGGCAGATCCAGGAAGAAGGATTACTCGACGGGTTGGACCTAGACAACATTGACCTTAGCAGGAACGACGACTTGAGTCGCAAGATCACCGAGGCCTATCGCAGGAGGCAACGCGAGCGAGAGCGAGAACGGCCGAGGGCTACAGAGTCGAACAGGAGGAATGATAACAGCAACGCAAGTCGGAACAATAACACCACATCACGTCTCACTACTGAGCCAGTCCAGGAGGCGGTACGCCCCGTAGCATCAGGCGCGACCGCGTCAGCAGGAGAAGCCGATACATCGTCGCCACCGGTACTGGGACCAGCACCAGCACCAGCACCAGCACCAGCACCGGCATCTGCCTCCTTATTGTCTGAGAACGGACGTCCACACGACAGGCGCAGTCCACACGCCCGGTCAGTAAGTGCCACTAATATTACGGAGGAAAGCAGCCGACCACCATCTGCACTCAGTGCAGCTCACCCAGACATGCGGACTGGCCGACGACGAGGAAGGAGCTCGAGTGGCGGTCGGCCCTCGGCCATACCCGTCCCCGGTACGCAGTCAGATCTGAGTTTGGCCACTCGCCCACGGACCGACTTGGACCCTCGGACGCAGAGTCAAGATAGCCTTCCTGCTCCCCGGGCAGCATCCAGTGATGGACGAAGCTGCTCCAGTACAACTCCGATGGCTATCACCCTCACCGCGCCGTCCACCACGTCCACCCCCACGTCGCGCGATCAGTCGTTTGCCAGCCGGCTCCCGGATCCCACGAGCCTGGTCTCGGCCAACTTTGCGCCAGCGCCGGGCCCTCTGAACCGTGCCAATCGACCGGTTGACCTGACCGTTCTCAGCCAGGCTACGTCGATGCCAGTGTCGTCCGGGAATCCGGCGTCGGCGTCGGCGTCGGCCAGCCAGCAGCGCGCTCGCACACAGCTCTACCCCGAGCCGTCGATCACCTGTTCGCGTTGTTCGAAACAGCATATCGAGTATGAAGTCCATTACAACTGCTTCACCTGCGCCAGCGGGAACTGGAACCTGTGTCTGGACTGCTACCGAGCCGGCAAAGGGTGTCTACACTGGTTTGGCCACGGCTACGGCGCCTATGCCAAGTGGGACAAGGCTCGCCAGGCTGCTGGCCGCGAGGATCTGCCCCGGCCGCACGTGCTCACGGCCAACCGCTATCTGCCTCTCAAGAGCACGCCCGGCGGTGCCGATGGCCGGCGAACCCTGACCACGGATGATCCTGTCAAGCGGCTCGAGAGCGGCTACTTCTGCACGCGCTGCCTGGCGTGGGCCAACGAGTGTTACTGGCGGTGCAACCTGTGTAATCAGGGCGACTGGGGTTTCTGCAACGATTGCGTCAACCAAGGCAACTCGTGCACCCACCCCTTGCTCCCGCTCATGTACGAGCCACCTGCATCACACACCCCGCCACCCAGCCCACGATCCCGGCCGCCACCACAGGCCGCCAGCGTCCTGACGGGACCCAACGTCTGGAGCGTCGGGCCGTTCAAGCCGCTCACGTTCACGACGCGCTGCGACGTCTGCCAGGAACCGATTCGGCCGAGGGACGCGCGCTTTCACTGCTTCCACTGCGCGAGCTCGATCGAGCCCGACACCAACCCCGGGGACTATGACGTCTGCAAAGGGTGTTACGGCGCCCTTGTCGCGCGCGGCCAGGTCAGCGAGGAGAATGGGATGGCCGGGTGGCGCAGGTGTCCCCAACGAGGGCATCGCATGGTCGTGGTGGAGTTCCGGGACGGACCTGGAGGGCAGTTCCGCCACGTAGTGGCTGATGTCGTGGGCGGGCGCAGACTAGCAGTTGCGCCCGCGGACACTGAAGGGCTGCAGAAGTGGTCCTGGTTCGAGGGCGACAGGAAGGTAGAGAGACTGGTGACCTTGGATGTGGCTGCTTCGACGCCCAAGCCAACCAACTCCAACGCCGCGGCCAACACCAATGCCGGGCCAGACAGCGACAGGGCAGGCGACGATCCTACAGCGGCGGCGTTGTCGGTAGAGATGTTCCCGCCGGATGGAGGTACGGGCATGTCGGCTATGGCAACATGGTCCTGGTATCCCAAAGCCGACGACGAGCTACTGTTTCCTAAGGGGGCAGAAGTGAGAGAGGTTGAGGATGTGAACGGAGAATGGTTCTTTGGCGTATATATGGGGGCAAAGGGACTCTTTCCTAGCCCGTATGTTCAGCTTTTGGACGGGACAGCGGGGACAGCGGGGACACAGAGCGCAGCATGATAAATCATAGTGCCGCTGATAGACGGCTCAAGGGTCTGAGCGTTGGCTGATGAAGTTATGATGGAACTTACCGAGCGCGAACACAAGCACATGATGAATCTAAGATGGACAAGAAGCGGCGTTTAATGGATATAATGAGTAGAGATTATATACTTGACTGCCCAAAGTAAGGTAGCTTAGGTAGCTGACACAGCAATCATGGTCTTCTAGGTGATTAATTAGTATCCATCCTCCTAGAGATCTCTCTGTAATACTGTATCTTCAGTTCAGTTGATCTGAGTATCCGTATGTACCTATGTACGTACCTGCTCGGAAGGGGACGGACAGAGAGCCCCACAACCCCACAGCCCCACAATAGCGGGACAGGGAACGTCTCCAGGTCTCCGAAAGTCGGGGATTCGATCTTCGCTCTCGGACTTTTGACACGAGAGCTTCTCGAATTGGTCGTCAACTTCAGAAAGAAACATTGACCGCACGTCGCGTGCTTGACTTACTACCTCGCTGTGCGCTCAATTCGACATTTTACGACCATGTCATTTCGTCACAGCATTTGTCGTTTTGCGACGGCCGCTACTCCGCCTGCCGCCCCGAGCCCGTACCTCGTGAATCTGGCGAAGGCCCAAGGCGTTGTCAAGGGATTGACAGGCGGTAAGCCCTCCTCCTCCTCCTCTTTCTGTTCTTCTTCTTCTTCTCCTTATTCTTGTTGTTGTTTCAAAATATTTGTCAGAATACTTACTTTTTTCCCCTGCCAGCCATCGGGAATACACCACTCATCCGTCTCAACCGTCTTTCCGAACAGACGGGCTGCGAAATCCTGGGCAAAGCCGAGTTCATGAACCCAGGCGGTAGCGTCAAGGACCGTGCCGCCCTATACGTTGTCAAGGACGCCGAGGAGCGCGGCCTCCTCCGGCCAGGCGGCACCGTGGTCGAGGGCACGGCCGGAAACACCGGCATCGGCCTCGCCCACGTCTGCAGGTCGCGCGGCTACAAGCTCGTCATCTACATGCCCAACACGCAGTCCCAGGGCAAAATCGACCTGCTCCGCCTCCTCGGCGCCGAGGTGTACCCGGTCCCCGCCGTGGCGTTCGAGAAACCGGACAACTACAACCACCAGGCGCGCCGCCACGCCGAGTCGCTGGACAACGCCGTGTGGACCAACCAGTTCGACAACGTCGCCAACCGCCGCGCCCACATCGAGACCACCGGCCCGGAGATCTGGAACCAGACCGCCGGCCGCGTCGACGCCTTCACCTGCGCCACCGGCACCGCCGGCACCCTGGCCGGCGTCACCCGCTACCTCAAGGACGTCAGCGGGGGCCGCGTCAAGAGCTTCCTCGCCGACCCGCCCGGCAGCGTCCTGCACAGCTACATCCAGTCGGGTGGGAAGCTGGTCGAGCGCACTGGGTCTAGCATCACCGAGGGTATCGGCCAGGGCCGCGTCACCGAGAACCTCAAGCCCGATATCGGCCTCGTCGACGGCTCCCTCCACATCTCCGACGAGAAGAGCATCGAGATGGTGTACCGCTGTCTGGACGAGGAGGGCTTGTACCTGGGCGCCAGCTCCAGCTTGAACGTTGTGGCGGCCAAGGAGGTCGCCGAGAAGCTCGGCCGCGGGCACACCGTCGTGACTATTTTATGTGATGGTGCCTATCGCTACGCCGATAGGTTGTTTTCCAAGAAATGGCTCGAATCGAAGAATCTTCTTGGCGCGATACCCAAGCATTTGGAGAAGTTTATTGTCCTGCCATAGGCTCTGGGAGGGGGGGGAGGTGGGTGCAAGAGTCGTTTCTGCTTCCTCTCCTCGGTATTTTTGTTGGGGATTTTGTTTTGTCTGTATAGGTACATATATCTAGGTTCTACTTGTACAATTTTTTCCTCTTCTTCCAACGCCAAGATTAAGGTGGGAGCTGCTGTTGGGGGTGTTGGGATATCCAACCCCCTTGGCCTGCCATATTTCATCCAGGCAACGATCATGGCCTGCTCCTTTGGTCCAGGAGGATGAAGGCTTTCTTTCCTTCTTTTCTTTCCTCTTTCCTCTTTCCTCTTCTTTGTCGCCCCTTGTTCATGCCTCGCTCGCAGTCTCTCCTCCCTCCTTCGACGGGGCCACACTGACCTCCAACTTCAACGCTCCTGTGCTGTCGAATTGCTTGCTGTACACTTGTGCCGGCAGACCGTCCCCGTGCAGCTCTGCCATTTGCTCGAGTCGCCCAGCCAGCTCCGGCTCAACGGCTCTGACGATCCCCTGTAGCTTTTCCGCCAGCGCGGGTTCTACCACTTGTGTTGCCAGCTTCAGGCCGTGCAGAACCATGGCAACCTTGGCAACGTAGTCTCCTCCCACCTTGAGGAAGCCTACACCTCCGTTCTTGGCATCTTCGTAGGCTGCCTCGGGATACAGAGCCACCACTCCCTTGCCCTCCGGCCATACGCCCACGACCTGCTTGGCCCAGGCCGCGACCTGGCCGTCCACGTCCTGCCCGCCATGGTGGCCCACCGCCAGTGCGGCCGCAAGGTGCAGCGGCGCCGCCAGGGCCAACGGATCTCGGGCCAGAGGCCAAACGAGCCAGGCCGGGCGGCGGCTCTCCGCCATCTCGTGACGGGGATCGGCCACCATGTCGAGCACGATGACGGACCACCGCAGGGCCTGCTCGAGCTCCTCCTTCGCCCACCCGGCCTCGAGCGCCTTGAGCTGGGCGAAGAAGAGTACCTCGTGCAGCTTGGCCGGCACGTCAAGCGCCAGGCCCGTGCGGCGGATCTGCCTGGCGGCGTCGATGATGGCGTAGATGTGGCGCTTCGTGCCGACCTGGCGGATGATCTTGACCCAGTTCGGGGTGGACAGGTGGATGTGAGCGCGCCGCAGCCCGGCGAAGAGGCGGATGAAGTTGGACCAGTCCCGGGCCGTCTCCATCTTCTGCAGCGCGCTGTAGACGCAGGCCCGCGTCGACGGCCGGGCCTCGAGGGGGATGTGCTCGAAGCGGTGGGCTAGGCCGTCGATTTCGATGATGACCGGGTTGGTCTTGAGCGAGTGGCGGAACTTGGGGTTGAAGACGCGCTGACGCTGGTGCCGGGGGAGATAGGAAGGGAGGACAATCTTGTTCTGGATCTCCGTGAGGACGGGGGCGAGATTCGGGTTGACCTCGGCGTCGAAGATAACGTGCGGGTCTATATGGAATCACGGTTTGTCAGAAGCAGAGACCAACAAAGAGCCATCACATATATGCTCATGAGGGCCGGCAAAACCGCTGAATGCGGCCATCAGGACTTACTCTGCTGTTGCTCTGTCGACGCCTGGGCCTGGGACACGCTTCGCCGTTGGATCGCGACAGGCATTGACGGCCGGATAGGCACTCTTGCCATGAGAGACTTCCTCAAAATAGTGCGCTCCATCTTGCCCTATGCACCTCAGCTGCTTCTGGTCCTTCTGGTCAAGGACAATGTGAAGAGCGAGAACGGGTTGTGTTTGGTCTCCTCCAAAATTCACCACGCCCAGAAAAGCAAAAAAGTACGGATAGACCGTAGGGAGCGCAAGTACGAAGTATAAGGTACCGAGACATGGTGCGAAATGTACTCCGTAACTGTCCAGTAATATACACTGTGTGCTCACCATACAAGCACCTACTTTTTACTTTTGGCGAAGCCAAAATGTCTATGAACCTACAAGCATTTAAGGCGTGCGCGCCCGTGCCCGCATCCAATACTGCTCTTATGCTTACTGTGTACCGCAATTCAAGTCCCCGGTAAAACCTTGTCCCGAACCTTATCATACCCCAGAATCGTCAGCCAACTTTTTGATGCAGTTCTCGACATACCTTAAGGTACTGAACAGTCCAATCTATCCAGTCGCGCTGCTCTTCAGCCAAACCCACAGACACGAGATCAACAAGACGGTCGGCCGGTATCTTGCTGGCTGCTTTAACAAGACGATGAATTCCCCGTGTCTCCGGCGGCCCGTTGGCTGGTTTAAAAGGGCTCTCCGCCAGGCGCGACAGCAAAGAACCTGGCAAAGATCCATGGCTACTACTTCTACCACCCCGTCCCTATCCTCAGCGACATCACCGCCGCCGTCAATGCGGTCAATCTCGAGTAAGCAGGGTTTCTTCATCTCTTAACGGAGGATCTCCCTATTGTCTTCTTCTGTTTCTTCAAAGACGGCACGACTAATCATCAAACTATCGACCTACCAACAGCATCATCCACAGGCTCTACCACAAAACCCGCCGGCATCTCCTACCACCGCCATTTCGCCCTCCCTCCTCCGCTGCCCTCAGTCCGCCACACCCATCCCGACCCGTTCCCCGCCCTAACGGTGAAGCAGCTGGCCGTCCTCGACCCGACCGGCGCCCGCACCCGCCTCTTCGACCGCACCCAGCCCGACGCCGCCAAGGTCGGCGACGTCCTCCTCGTGACCACCCGCAAGGGCGAGCCCTTCGCCGGCGTCTGCCTCTCCATCCGCCACCGCGGCGTCGACACCGCCGTGCTCCTCCGCGGCCAGCTCATGCGCGTCGGCGTCGAGATGTGGCACAAGATCTACTCCCCCAACGTCGTCGCCATCGACATCGTCTGGCGCCGTCCCAAGCGCGCCAGGAGGGCCCGTCTCACCTACATGCGCCATCCCAAGCATGACATGGGCAGCGTCACCCACCTCGTCTCCGCCTGGAAGAAGGAGCGGCATAGCATGAGGAACAAGGGTAGGGGGTTCAAGGGCAAGACTGTCGGGGCGAGGTTTTAGGCCCGGCGAGCGTCCACCCCTTGGCGGGCGGAAAGGTTTGTCGCCATGACGGACAGAAGACTGGAAGAAGGAGATAGATATACACGGGGCCTTGTACAATACCTGACCTGAACGTTCACATGTAGTTTGTATTGTAAAAAAAAAAAAAATAAAAAAAAAAAAATAAAAAAAAAAATTCCACGAGGATGTACAGACAATATGGGCCGAGTTTTTCTATTCTCGGAGACCTTCATAGACCCAGAGCCAACCCCTGAACTGCCTTCTGCCCGTTCTGTCCCATCTCCCAAGTAGTGTACAACTAGAAATCACCTTTCATAAGAATGTGACCAAGAAGCTGGAGAAGAAAAATAGTAAGAATCATGGTGATAATAAAAAAACACAATGAATAAAATACGTAGAACAAAACGAGTAAAACAAAATATATGAAAATTGGTCCAATACTTCGACGTGTAACACCATGGAAATAGACCCCTACCCGACCCTTCTCTATACTCTAAGGAGAAAATGACGCCGAACTTCGAACTCCTCGACAAGTAAAATCAATTCGAATGCACTGGTGTTGTCACAATGCGCCGTGCCCTCACATGAGGCTCATCGTAAGGACCCAACTCGGCAGTGTCGGCTGGCTCTGTATGACGACGTTGCAAGCCCCCGCCGTCTGGCCTGTCCCCTTCACCGTCCGGCGACCGCCTGCGGGATCTGGTCCGTGGGTCCCGGGACATGGGCGGTCCTGGGTGAAAAATCGAAGAAATAAGACCTCGATGCATACTTCGCCCACGCCCCACGTCTACTCCAGTTGCCGCCGCCGCCGCAGTGCGACTGCGAGCTGTGGCCGTGGACATCTGGCGACTGAGAACCTGCTGCAGCTCTTGTCCCTCTGCCTTGAAGTGGTCTTCGCTGGGCAGGAGCACAGCCCGATCGAGGGCGTACGGAAGTCCACGATGGCGTCCTCGGATCTGCATCGCAATGATAACCAGTTTGCCGACAGTGCTGAACTGTGAAGACAGAGACATGTCGACGCCGGGGTATCCCAGGCTCAGTCCCACGGTACCGTAGGCGCTGATGATCTCGAAGAGCAAGCTATAGACGTTGAACTCGTTCCTCTTGATCTTCGAGCCTTCCGTGATTGTCAGCACGAAAAGCCCCAGACTCACATACCACAAATCGAATGAGAGCTGGCGACGCAAGTGTGTTCCGATAAAGGACAGCCCACTGGACTCGTCGCCAGTGCCGTCGTCCTCGCCAGACCCATAGATGCCGAGTGATCGCTCCTCGTAGACGTTCGTCCGACGTATGGACATGGCGATCGGGAAAACGGAGATGTACATCATTATCATGTAGGACACTTGGACGGCCGGATGAAGGGCCGAAATGCTGATGGAAGAAAACCCCGCCGTCCTCGTACAGGCCGCTTGGAAGATCCCGTTCACGATACGGGTATTGACGGGAAGCTCGTTGACGGCCGGTTCGTTGAGCTAAAAGAAGAGAACAGCAGAGTCAGCCTGGGGCCTACGGCCGGCCGGGCGTGGAAGACCGTAAAGAGACTTACATCAAGAACAACAAAAAATAGAAGATCGATGGCGTTGAGTGAGACCAGAATCCAGAACAGCCACCACGTAGCTGCAGTCGGAAACAAGAGCGTGAAGCAGCGACGAGGGTGGTCCAGCAGGAATCGAAGCTCCTCCCACACACCACTATCACGGGGCACTAGACGTGCCATGACCCAGATAATCGCCCGGAGCATGATGGGGAATCCCGTGTTCCCAATGATGATGACGAAGGCCATCATCATGAGTACATAGCGAGACTGATTGAAAGAGATCATGCTGTCCGGTGTCAAAGTGAACCCGACATCCAGGTAGGCCGAGTTGGCAGTAAACAAACCCCACCAAGTCCTAGACGCCCCGGCCGCCTCAACAACTTTTGCATAGCTCTCGTTGGCGCTGCTCCTAATCCACGGCACGAGGCAGACCAGGGAGAAAAGCCAGAAGCCCCAAAAGTAGACGGCAAGAATCAAAGCCAGGATCCTGAGGGACCGGTATTCGATGCCACCTAGTTCTTCGCGTTGCTCCTCGGATAGTTCTAGGAACTGGGAGTTTCGACCAATCGTGGGGGACCAGCTGAGATAGGGGGCATCATCGACTTGCCCCCTGGACACAATTCCCTTGATGGCATCGAATGTGGGACGCCTAGCCCTCTGGTGTGGTCTGGGGACATCGCGGCCCGCCTCCTCGTCATCTCCTGTGGCGTGATACGTCCTGTTGCCGCTCTGGAAGATCCGGGGCTTCCGGAATCTGAGAGGCTCTAGGACATTCCACAAGATGGAAAGCTCATGAGACCACTTCCCCCCGGTCCCATTCCGTGATGCGGGTTGAGATTCAGAGTGATCCTGTCGCCCTGCTTGGCTGGCATGGTTGGGAGGACGTGGAGGCTCGGCGATAGTGATAGTCTGCTGCTGTCGCTGCCGGGCAGCTGTGCCCCCGGAGTGTGCGTTGGCCCTGATCCCCGCACCTTCTGAGCCTCCCAGATGAGAATTTTGCTCGTCCGCCTCATCCTCGGATTCTGCTGCATGTCCGTCCTCTACCGGCATCGGCTTTATTCCCAGTTCGGCGTCCCTCGGGTTGGGAATTCGAAGCACCTCCTGGCTGCCGCGTCGGGGCCTGATAGCGACTCTGTTATCGTGGCTCGATTGAGGAGGTGAGAGTTTAGCAAGAGCTGTGCTTAGACCATCACTTCTTGTAACCGTATGGGAGAAGGTGATTTGTGTCGCATGGTGTGGCGATTGAGCTTCGGCCGAGTGAGGGCCCTCACTAGGGGGTTCCACGGTAGTGGGCTTAGATGTCTCATTTTCGTTGCTATCTTGACCGTCATCCGATGGATTTGGCTTGAAGACCATGTCCTCATTGGGAATCCTTGTACCCGAGTTCGGCATCATTGTGATGCTCCTTCCGGCGACGCCCGCCTCGGCCAGGTTTCGGCCATCACGGATTGAACTGAAGGATCTTGTCCGAGACTTGGGAATACTTGCTCTCCTCGCACGAGCATTCCTCACCATTCTTCGGAGGAACTTCTCGAACCAGTACAGGCGCAGGAAGACGACAAAGGAGTGTACGGTGATAGGATTCGAGGTCATCATGAAGATGTAGATGCAGACCTGCTGAAATGTGTTGAGCTTGTTGACGTTGACGGTGTTCAGGCCAGCTTGGGTGTTTGCGCCACTGGCGAAGAATAAGGCATCAATGTAATGGAGCTGGCCTTCGCTGGTCGCGTAGATGAGGATCGACGCAAGAATGGTCATCCCAACGATCCAGGAGTCTTGGAGCTGGTTAGCAACTTGCATGGCCGGTCATGGCCTTTCAGGGGTCGAGGGGGGCGAGACGAGTCAACTCACAGTGCGCCCAGATGAAGTTGAAATGTGGTTTCTTCGATGGAATTGAAGGTTTTGCGGCATGCAACTGGCGAAGTAGCCAGGCATAGGCTTTGCGAAACATGTTGAATCGACGTCGCAGTTAGAAGAGGTCTCCTGGGAGGTGAATTTCCGAAGGCCAATTTGCGCCTGTGTATTGATCAAGATGTCGGCCTCTGGTCTTCCAGGCTCATGACAACCCGCATCAGAGAAACATATTTGCGCGCATTGAGAGGACGTCGCAAATGCTTATCCGTATGTCAAGCGTTTTTCAAACAGGGGATGAAAACCATGTCGCTTACGATAAAGCGACAGATACTTTGATGGTAGATGCAGTCCTTGTCGTGCCTGTGATCTTTGCATGTCTCAAGTGATGATGGACGAGGTCCAGAGTCCAGGTTTATAGTGTTGTAAGAAACTGGTCCCTAGGGACTTAGGGCTAACAATGTTTCGGAGAGGCTAAGACGCAGTAATGAACACCTCGATTAGCGGTGGGCTTGTATTCCCTGTCGAACAGACCACAGTCTTTTCGGTTACGTAATAGGCCGGATTGCCAAGAGTACAATCCGGGCGGACGCTTGCAGAATCTGCACCATATAAAGTACGGTGGCAGCGTTTCCCTGACGGTCTGTGAGAGTTATAAAAATTATACACAATTACCTCAATCAATTTTGACCTATTTTGTGACGATTTTGACTACGCTTTATCTGATAATTAAGAGTCTCACTTGCTAAGTGAAGATATACCTATTTTACCTACCTATTTTACCTACCTATTTTACCTACCCTTTTACCTTTACTACTATCGATTTAAGAAGCTATCTAGCTGCGCCGATATAGCGTGTTAATCTATAAAATAACTATTAAGATATCGTATCTTAGCCCTGTTACGTATAAAACCTATAAGGATTAGGAGCTCTGGCGACGCCTATACGAATCGGTCGCCACCTATAATAATATATAGAGGTTTCTCCGCCTAGTTAATCCGACTTAGTCCCCCGAGGAGCCTATAATACCGAATTATAACTCTTTCCCCTCTATAACGCCTAGGCGTACCCCTATATAATATCTCGACCTTACAGACGCTGGTCAGAAAGCGTACGATATCGAAATCGCGCGCTAGAAGATCCTATCAACGTAATACGATAGCTACCTAAAAGGGATTAACGCTATACTAACCTAGTAGGTTAATACTATTAACTAAAGCCGCAGATAACTACTATAAGGAGGCACGCCTCGCGAGGTATATAACGCCGTTAAACGCGATACGGATGAGTACCTAGCCACCCGCTAAACCGACACCCACGAAGAATATATTAAGCACGCTTAGTACCCTACGAATAGCCTTAAGAAGCTCGGAGAGTAGTTAGATAAGTAGTAGCTATTACTGTAAAGCTATAAAGCTACCAGTTTAAAGCCCGCCACGTATATATAGGTTATAGATTTCTTTAGAGGTATACGCTCCTATACCGGACGCGATTAGACTAAGGCCGAGGGACGCCTTATAGATAACTAAGTAGTTATACCCGAAGACCTTTATACCCTCGGTTAGAAATATATTAATACTAGACTTAAAGACTAAGGAAAACGCGGTAGCCACTGCGCTATAGTATTCCCGGCACTATATACCGGAAGCGAAAAGGGCGAAGATACCTTAAATGCCACGGCTAAGCCTAAGAAGGGTGGCCGTAGGAAGAATAAAGCTAAGAATCCTGTAGCTATACCTTCTACTACTTTAGCTAACTATTCCTCTTCTAAATACCGTTAATCTACTCTACAGAGAGGGTAGATCTACCGTGTATACGCTATACCTAGCCACGATATTAACGCCTGCTTCTATCTATTCCCGGATACGGTATATAACGATTAGACACCCTTCGAGAGCACTAAAATAACCGTCTAACGGATCCTTAAATACGACTCCTCGCTATACGTAGAAGTAGAAGAACTACGCGCCGTAAAGAAGGTGAAGAAGAATATAAGCCGGGACTTAGTATAGCTTAAAGAGGCATGACTCGACTATAGCAGCGTCCGTAGTATCCGTAGCGGCGTCTCCTATGCCGTTAGCTTTATAGCAGGAACCGCTACTGCTAGTTACCCTCTTTAAACCTTTACTATCCTCGATTCCGGCACTACTATTTATATCTATAACGATTTTTCCCGTTTTTCTGATTTTATACCCACTATATAGGAGGACTATATAGTAGCCGGTAATTCGTCCCTGCCTATTAAAGGTTACGGTAACGTGACCGTAAGATTAAACGGACTAATAGGAGGCCTCGATTTTAGGCTATTAAACGTCGTATACTATAAGGATTTTACCTATAATTTAATCTCCAACTAACGCCTACGTCTTCGAGGATACTAGTAGGATTAAAAGCCACTAAATAACTGTATTCGGCGTTCTGATAGATCTATACTATGCTAGCTAAGTTACCGCTTCGATTGAACCGTTATTAAATACGTGCCCTCTAACTAATCTACGGCTACTTTTCTAGGCTCTTCTTCTTCTACTACCCGAAAAGGTGTCCGTAAATCGACGATACAGTATCCAAGCACTACGGAGGGTATCTTATAGTATCTACGCCTAGGGCACGCAGGCCCTAAACCACTTAGGCACCTAGAAGAGTAGACGTAGGGGGTTAAAATAAAGGGACTAATAACTATCGACTACAAGGCCTATAAGCTTATCAAGATTAAACGGCATATTAGCAGGCGCCCTTATACCGTACCTACCTATATAGGGGAGCGGTAGGCGATTAATTTCACGGATTTTAACCGAACGTCCGATAGGGACTCACGGTTTATATTTTTCACCGACCGTTATAGTGGTTTTACGGCCACCTATATTATAAAAAATAAGCTGGTAGTGGATATCCTCGTAATAATTAAGGAATTCCTCGCCTAGGTGGACCGTTAATTAGGCTATAAGGTGCGCGTTTTCGAATCAGATAACGAGCTAACTTAATCCTACGATATCACCTAATTCCTACGTAATAAGGGTATCCTTTTAGAGGTATCTACTGCCGATACTTAAGCGCAGAATAGGGGTGCCGAACGCGTTACTGCCGTGGTTATTTCGAAGGGTCGTGCGATAAATATCCACGTAAAACTACCGCCGTTTATATAGCCTAAGGCTATTCCCACAGCTATATACGTCTATAATCGGACGCTATAAAGACAGTATAATAATAAGGAATAGAAAACGCTATACGAGGTCCTCTTTAAAAGGAAGCCGATTTTATTATATCTTCGAGCTTACGGCTATAAGGCGTACGCGATAATAAAGGACGCCTAAAAGGGCGCGAAGAAGCTATTACATCGTATTACTCCCCGCGTATATATCGGCTACCTTATTAGCTACGATTTCACTAATATCTTCCGTATCTAGGTACCAGGCCGGCGCTACCACCGCGTTATTCGCACGCGCGATATGGATTTTAACGAATATACCTTTTTTAACGGCGATATTAACGCCTTTAAGAACGATCTCCGTTAATTAACCGAGGAGTAATTAAAAGACCTGATTAGTTACATCGAGTAGGAGAGGGCTAGAGATTTATGGCCGTTTACGGACGTATACGCTAAGGACCCCTCCCCCCTTATATAACTGCTTATTTTAAATTATTAGATCCGGGGATAAACGCCCCCGGATCCCCTTCCTCGACGGCTTTACCGTTAAGGTTATAGTTCGTAATACCCGGCTATAAGGGGGTAGAGGAGGCTATCTCGAGTTAATCAGGATAAGATATAGATCACGAATAGTGTGATTTAGCCAGTATAGCGCCTGATTACCGTCTATATCCGCCCGATCCATTATTTCCCACTCCACTAGTCACCCCGCTATCGGTTATAGCGCTAATAGCAGCCGTTATATTAGAAAACCGTAATACTCCTATAGCTGTAGAGTTCTAAGATAACGGAACACGGTACTATAATACCCCTATAGCTACGGCTATAGGGCTTCTATTAAATAAAGGAGCGTAACTAATTTAGTAAGGAGATAGCTAGAAAAGAGACTATTAGGTTACTACGTTTAACGCTAGCCGCCACGCCCCTAATATATATATATTAAATAGGACTCTGCTAACTAAATTATGGTTAAAAAGGTCTACGTCTATAGCATTATAGCGACGCTTAATAATACCCTGCGAATCCACGGCCCTAGCGGCAGCCACTGGAAGTATATCCCGGGAGGCTATCTCAGGAACTATTATCGCACGTTAAATAGGCACTTGAATGATTAACTTAGTAGAGCAGAAATCTCGTGTGTATGTATTATATTAAGTTATATCTAGGAGAGTCTTTTACGCCCTTAATTTAGGTGGTGAAGACTCTATTATGGGTACTATATTATTTAGATCCTATCCGGTCTTTTCCGGTATCCGCCCTTATTATATCCTGATACCTGAAGTCTCCGATATCCGGAGCCCTTAGTTATGGAGTGGATCCCCCCTGGATCCCTCATAGACTATATCATAGTCCTGCCTATACGATACACCCCCTTAGTTAAGGTGGGTCTTCCCAGATTAACTAACTAATCAAAGGCTTCGGTTTAAACTAAACGCTCTTAACTTTTCTATCGTAAAATTAATACTTAAGGGAAAACGCCCTCGTAAAAGGGATCCAAATTCGCCCTATTTAACCGTTTAATTTAATTCTATCTTAATTAGTTCCTCGATCCTGATTAGCCGGATCTAATTAATTAGATCTATATTTATCGAATCTGCTACGCCCTTAGAGGCCTTTATTACGGCCGCTTTAGCGCGTTTAATCTTTTTATATAGTCGTTTAGACTACTCGATACGATCCTTTTAATTAGTTAAATGAAGCTATTACTATAATCTTTTAATCCCCGCCTCCGGTAATGCCTTCGTTAATCCGTCCGCGATTATCTTCTTCGTGTTAACGTATATAACTTTAAAAAGACCTTATTATACTAACTAGCGCGCCTACTAGTTATATATATCGACGTGCTATAGCCTTATCCGTAGGCGTTATGCCTTCTTATTAATAAGGTTAATAGTCTATTAATTATCATAGTATAGCTATAGCTATTATTAGTCTAGCCGAAGCTCTAAATCCCTTAATATCCGGCTGATAAATAACGTCTCTTTAGCGGCCTCTATAAGAGCGAGTAGTTCTAATTCTGTTATCGATATCGTGACTGTCGGTTATTTACCCGCTTTCTAATTAACGGTGCCGCCGAAAAGCTTTATCGTATATCCTTATAAACTCTTACGGTCTAGATTATCCCTAAAGGACGCGTCGCTTACTATTAGAAAAAGCCTATCCCCGCCGAATTCCAGGCAGTAGTGTCTTATATAGTATAAGAATAGTAGCACTTATTAAGCCCTCTTAAGGTGGTTAGAGGAGAGGTTAACGTTATATTAGGAAAGCTTTAAGCAGGCAAACGCGATATCGGGTGTTATTATAATAGCGGCGTATAGGATAGAACCGATTATTCCCTAATACTAACGGACCTCGGGAATCGACGCGCGGGTACTATCTCGGGGTATTACCGGCTCCGTAGATAATAGGACCTTTAGTGGTTTTTAGCAGAGTATATCTGCGTAGTATTCAACCGCGATCTTCTCCACGTAAAAGGATTATAATAGCTATAATCTATAAGTGGCTCTATCTCTTAGGACCTTAATTCCTAGGAACTAACGAATTTCTTCGCCTCCTAATAACCTGTAGCTTCGCTTAAGGGTAGCCTCGAGGTTATCGGCGTCCGTTTTACGGTCTTTATAGTATATAAGTCCGATATCGTTAACGTAGAAGAATAGGATTAAACCGTCGCAGATTATAATATAGGGGTTATTAGGGACAGCTATAAAGCCTATCCTCTATAGTATACCACTAAATTCCTCTTACTATAATAATAGCGATACCCTTAAACCGAAGAGGGCTTTCCATAGTAGTAGGACCTTACCTAGTACTTTATAGCCTTACGGTATCTTTATAAACACCTTTTCTTTAAGGCTGGCGTTAACGAACGCGTTAACGGTATCGAACTGCCTTATCTTTAGGTTAACTCGGGCGGCGATCGCTATTAGTATACGGAAGGACCGCGAGGCTAGCGTTACGGCATAGTTATCTTTAGTCTCTAACCGTTTTTATTAATCCCCTCGGACTACGAGGCGTGCCTTATACTTAAGGAGGGTGCCCTCTTTATTAAATTTATAGGTGTATACCTATCTATAGGCGAGGACTTATTACTTATTAGCCTAATTACTACCTACCTTCTACTAGTAGCCTATCTATTAGTGCCTTTTAAGGTATTCCCCCTTAGCCTCTAACCACCACTCCCGTAACGGATAGAGGCGTATATCGCGGTAGTAGTTTAGTAGAGGCTGGAGATCCTCGCGGGTTATATACGATAGCGATAACGGCTAGGAGGTATAAGGGGAATCTATAACACCGATATCGTCGTCGTTAATAGCTTACTTCCTCGTGCGTATAGGGTTATAAGTCCTGCTAGCATTAAAGAACGCCTTTTAGG
This sequence comes from Sodiomyces alkalinus F11, assembly GCF_003711515.1. Classification (NCBI taxonomy): domain Eukaryota; kingdom Fungi; phylum Ascomycota; class Sordariomycetes; order Glomerellales; family Plectosphaerellaceae; genus Sodiomyces; species Sodiomyces alkalinus. The sequence continues at coordinate 1,041,359 of NW_021167080.1, read as the reverse complement.
CGTTATCGTTCTAGACCTTCTCGGTCGTGTATAGACTTACGATAGTTCTCGCGATAGATAGGCGCGCGGGTAATAGGCGCGCGGCCGACGGGAGTATAGCCGACAGGCACCCCCTAAGGGCACCTATAGCTATCCGTTAGTGGTTATCGTGTTCTTCTACCTTAGCGCCCCTAACCACCGCTAACACTATAAGGAACGCGCGCGCGAGATCTTTAGGGGATATTAGAGGCGTAGGAAACGGTTTAGACCTCGTAGTGGTAAACCGTAAAGTGTTCGTAGTAATAGCGGTAGCCTCTCCCGTAGTAATAGTGGTGGTATCGGAGTTACGAGGTTCTAAATCTATAGCCTAATAATTAGGCTATAGATTTAGAACCTCGTCTATAGTAATAGTAGTAGCCTCTTTTATAGCGATAGCGATAGCCTCGCCTTTATCCGTAGTAATAGCGGTAGTATCGCCTTTACCCGTAGTAATAGCGGTGGTATAGTCTTCTTCTATAGTAATAGTAATATCCGTAGTAATAGCGGTACCCGTAGTAATAGCGGTATAGTCTATAATAATAGTAGTAGCCTCTCTTATAGTAATAGCGACGGCCTCGCCTTTATCCGTAGTAATAGCAGTAGCGTAAGAGTCTTCCGACTCGAGATCTAATACGTCTATAGCTATACCCCTTAATAGTAGCCTATTCGTGGTTATAGTATAGATAATACAGATAGATTATAGGCGTTCCCTAATTTCCTCGGCGGAAGCTATAGCTTATAGCGTTTTAATTCTACCGTTAAATATCTTATTTTCGTTAAAGACTACGTCTCTTATAGTGATAATATCTATTAGGTGTGGCAGCTAAATACGGAAGCTATTCGAGGATTAGTATCCGATATAATAACCAATTTATACCTTCGGTTCTAGCCTTTACAGGCGGTTCCTTTTAGCTTAGGTATCACGCGTTTTTATAAAGGCTTTATAGCCGTACACTCGTAGGTACATAAGGTTAGGTTAACGGCCGCGTAGGCCTTTATATAGCGTTCGCCAGTCGTTAATATATCGTGGCGTCCTGTTATATAAATATATAGTAGTCTTAAAGATCTTAGGCTAGATAGATATAGGCAGATTAGCTCTAATCCTTATAGCCCTCGCCTTTCTTTTAATCATACCTTTAATCCGTTCTGCTACGCTATTCTAATCCTATAAATATAGTGCCGACGGCTAGTCTTCCACCCCCTTAGTAATAAGGAAAGTAATAACTTCTAGGTGCTAAAATATCTTAGAATCGGCCCGTAGAACGCGTAGCCTAACGTCGAATTAGGTCTTAAGTAGGGTAAAAACATCCTTTAGAGTGTGTAGAATAAAGCCTTAGTCTTTTTTTCTATAGGTAGTAATCCCACGTATAACCTATATACACGTCTATAATAAATATAATAGACTTATATAGTCCGCCCGCTAACTACTCCGCCTTTTTTAGATTATAAAAATCAATAGCTAGGGCCTCTCCGGGCTTTAACGGGTAAAAGGATAGTATCCGCCGGATCTATATAGGCACTTACGACTATCTATATGCATTATAGTCCGTTATATGTGGTCCCTTTATCTTTACCCCCTAAGTGGCGTCGACGGTCTTTATAAGACTATCGGTGCCGTAGTAGCCGAGGCGTTCGTGCCACCGTTATACCGTAGTCTTTTACGGTTACCGCGGTTATTATAATCTTCTATACGGGTTATCGCGGGGGTGCCTTACTAAGACCGCGAACGCGGTAGCGGCCATAGCTTCCGCACGCTTAATTATATACTAACCATAGATATCTAGTAGCTTATAGATAGGCCGGTCGTTAGCGGAGCTAACGATAGTATTATTTACAGTATTCTAGCGGTAACCTTATAGGCGTAGCTAGTATTCCGAGACGATATTAGTAATAAATTCCTTATAGTATACGACGTTACGGAGGTGTAATAGCCTCTTTATACCCGCTAAGGATTATATACATAGCTTAACGTCTCCGTATGCGAGGATAGGAGGCTTATAAGTACCCACCTAAAGCGTTAATAAATTAACCGTGGGTAGTCTAATCGCCGTAAAACGGCCTCGATTATTAACGATATAGATTAACGATCCTAAGTCTAGGATCGCGTAGTATAATAGCGCTCTAGCTTAGTTAATAGAAAGGGATATCCCTTATTCTTATTATAATCTTAATAGTATCGTTATACGACGACGCGCTACCCCTTAGGTTAGGGGGGCTCCTAGTCTCCCTATCGCGGTAACGGACAGGTCTTTATAAACTATAGTAGTAGTAGGCGTAGTATTATAGAGTTAATTTTCCTAGACTTCCTCTATCTTATTAGCGGTGGTAGCTACTACTTCCTGCCTCTTCTATATCACGGTATCCACGCGGCTTTTAAAACTATAAATACGTATCTTTTTTTCCGCGACCTTTATAATATCTTCACGGCCACGCTAGGTATAAGGGCGTATATCCGGCCTTACGTACTAATAGGCGGCGGTAGTATAGGTATTCTTATATATCTTATAAGGCCTCCTCGTTACGGGAGGGATAGTCTTTACGGACGTGTCACTATAAGGGCGCTTCTTAGTATTATCGTTAGTAGTACTATCCTTAGTATCGGGGAGGTTCCTAAGGGTATTAAAGGTGCCTCTCCTAACTCTAGGCTTTATAGCGGTGGATTATAGGCTCTTTATATTACTAATAACCGCCCGTAAAGCCTTTACGAAGTCGTTAATCGTTAGTTTATTTTCCGTAATCTTATCGTAGTTATTTATTAGGTAGTTATTACTCTATTCCTAGGTAATAGGTCTAACGGCTTTTAACGCGTTTTCTGCCTAATAGTCTATGCTTAATAGTTCTAAAACGCCTATATATTTATAGTGTATTATTGCTATTTTCTAGCTTACTACCTAAGCGTCTATATCCTTAGGTATAGCCTTTATTAGTATAGTGTATCGTCGGTATAGGATTAGGGCTTTCTTACGGAGGTCTATAGGTATTAGTCCTACGTGCGCGTGTAGGAGAGTAATCTAAGCCTATAGGTTATTTACGGTGTTATCCTATAGCTAGGCGAGAAGGTTATATAATATAGTATAAATGGTCCTTTCGATATAGGAGTATACCTCGTTAAACTCTTTCTACTACGCGTTATAGTCTACCTTTTCCTCGCGGTATATATAGCGATTTTATAAGTAACGCGTACGCCCCTTTTTAGAGAGGTCGTTAATAGATATAGGCGTCCTAGTTAATGGTTCTTTTATTACGGCCGTGGCCTTCTAGCGGGCGGCCGTCTTCTTCTTATCTACGGCTATAGCCGCCGTAGTAGCGGCCGTGGTAGCCGTGGCTTCTATAGTATCCGTGGTCTTATCGCCCTTTAGCGTGATAGTGGAAGACGGAGTAGCCGTGACGGTGGTGGCTATAGCCTCCTCCGCGTTAGGGTCCGCGGCGAGGGCTTCGTATTTACGAACGTTAGGGGGTATAGGTATAGGGAGGAGATAGGCGTTAGCCTCCTTGTCGCTTAGCTTTAGATTAAGGTAGTTATCCTAGTAAGAGGCCGATTTACCGTGTACGGCGCGCTCCTAAACTGCCTAATCCCTTTAGTTAACGAGGGTGGTGGCGGCCGACTTCTATTCGGCGTTAGATATATTAGAAGATATCTTTACTAGATTATTATTTATCGGTTAGTTAATTAATAGGTAGGTTAATTAATCTTTTAATTGCTCTGATTAGGTCGATAGTAGTTGTTTAAGAGTGCTTATATAGACGTGATTACTTCTTTGCAGTGGAATAGGGGTAGCCTTATTAATATCTATCGTTTAGGCGTTATAAACTGGGCTTATAACTGTCGTATCTTAAAAATATACCACTACGCTAAAAGGGAATTCCTATGTCTTGTACATAGGGCTTATACAAGTGCTTATATTCAATACGATATACCCCCTAGGTTAGCAGGCAGTACTGCCTGGTAGGCTGGATAAGTTATTAATAAGCACTAATAGCTCTGACTGTCTCTCTTTATTTTTCATAGTTTTTTCACGTTTCGAATTGAGGTTATTTTTTGAGGGGTATGCTTAGTAATAACTTTACGCTAAAACGGCTACCGGGCTTATAACTATCGCACGTTAAATAGGCACTTAAATGATTAACTTAGTAGAGCAGAAATCTCGTGTGTGTGTATTATGTTAAGTTATATCTGGGAGAGTCTTTTACGCCCTTAATTTAGGTGGTGAAGACTCTATTATGGGTACTATGTCATTTGGATCCTATCCGGTCTTTTCCGGTATCCGCCCTTGTCATATCCTGATGCCCGAAGTCCCCGATATCCGGAGCCCTTAGTTATGGAGTGGATCCCCCCTGGATCCCCTATAGACTATATCGTGGTCCTGCCCATGCGATAAATATAACTCCGGCGGCCGTAAAGATCCACCGTAAAGACCTCCCTCCTCCTCCGAAGAACCCTCGCGATATACCCTTGTACTCTTACGGCCACCTATTCCGATAGGCATAAGAAGACCACCTGCGGAGCCACGAGGAGATAGGGTTGTGGATACGGGTGCCGGTGTCCGTAGCAGATCGATATTAGGTTCTTAATTCGATATAGGTGATAATAGATATGTTTGATAAGTATAGATTTCTATATAAATATAAGGTAAGGCTTATAGTGCGAGGAGATTAGTAGTATTAATCCTCGCTTAAGGAGATATACGTAGTAACGTTGGCCGGACGGTTATTCCGCGCGTTAATAGCTATTACCGCCCGATTTAACCTTACGCGATTGTAATTTAACGTTATAAACGCGTTTATATATCCGCCCCTCTCCCACGATATCTTTATATACCCGCCGCTAGGCTTTCTAGCCCCTAGGAGTCGTTTATACGTGACAAAGGCGTTATATAGACTTAAGGAGTCTCTAATACTTTAGTAAAAGCACTTTTCGGCTATCCTTTTAGCGGACGGCTTCTAGATAGTACCGTAAGAACCGTGTTATTTTCTGCGCCGCGGTTTAATCCTATTCTTCTACGTTAACGATATCGTTATTACTTATAAGAAATAATATAAGGCGTAGATAGAGTAGGCCGTTAATAACCTATAACGCTATTATAATCTATAAGGTAGCGATTCTCTATAGTGGTTCCTTAGTATTAAGGTTATTCGCGACCGTGTCGCCCGTAAAATCTAGCTATTATAACACGACTACGTTACTAAGTTAGAACGCTTATTAAAGCCGAATAGTAAGTATACTAGTAATTATCGCCTAACGCACCTAATTAAGGTTATAGAGCTACTACCCTATTTAAGGACCTTAACTAACGTTAAAAGCTATTAACGGAAGATAGGATCTATACTATATATAGTAGTGATATCGCGGCCTAATATCGCGTTTATAGTATCCAGGCTATACTAGTTTAACGTTAATCTAGGGCCTATTCACTATAAGGCCGCCGATTATCTAATCCTTTATCTAATTAATAGCTAATTATTTATATTAGAATTAAGGGGTAATACTACTATCGAAATCTATACTAACGCTTTATTTACCGATAATACTCTTAATAGAAAGAGTACTTAAGCGTATATAATACGCTTATTTAGCGGTATAATCGCGTGGCGCGCTAATAAGCAGGATACGGTTATAATTTTAATAACGGAAGCAGAGCTATTAGCGTTAGTATAAGGTATAAAAGAGGGTATCTTTATATAACGCCTATTACTTAGTATAGGAGTGGAATTTAACGATCTGGAATTAAGGATCTTATACGATAATAACTAAACGATTCGATTAGTTAATTAAGCGATTAGCACGTTAATAACGCGCCTCCGCCACGTTAATATCCACGGCCACTAATTACGCTAAGTAAAAGAATAAGGGTAAATACTCGTAACGTACGTTACGAGTGCGGAAATAATAGTAGACGGATTAACGAAGGCGTTATGCGGCGAGAAATTTAAGATATTCAGGTCCTAGGTGGGCGTGATGGATATACGGGAACGGTTATAGCAGAAATAGCTAGAGGAAGTCCGGATAGAATATTTAGAGGACCTAGAGGATGAATTTATAGGCGGCTACAACGAATAGATTATATAGCTGATTTTATCTGCCGATTACGAATAGCTTTAATCGCCTAACTAACGTTTAGGGCGATTAGGGGGTGTATCGAATAGACTATAGTCTTTTCGGTTACGTAATAGGCCGGATTACTAAGAGTATAATCCGGGCGGACGCTTACAGAATCTGTATTATATAAAATACGGTAATAGCGTTTCCCTGACGGTCTGTGAGAGTTATAAAAATTATACATAATTGCCTCAATCAATTTTGACCTATTTTGTGACGATTTTGACTACGCTTTATCTGACATTCCCTGCCTTAAGAGACGATACCTATGTAAGGCCCTGTTCGACAATCTTAATAACTATTGAAATTTTGTCAAAATATCCAAAAAATGCATAACTCATGACGCACCCATGATATAAGGACCCCTTTTGTATAATACTTTTAGTGTAACTGTATTTTTTATATATCCCTCTACTATCCCCCTATTATCGAAGTACCACGCTAGGCAGGGATCCTTTTATTAACATTTTTCTAAAAAACGGCCGCTTTTTATATGAAGTACTTATTAAAGCTTTTAAACGTAATAACTATTTAAAATCTTTAATAAGATAGGATCCACTATTAGCCGCGCCGTTATAGGCGAGGCTATTACTACCCACGATAATAGTCGTACCCCTAAACTCGATCTTATAGTTCTGGTATTAATCCTGTAATGACCTGAAGTCACTTAACGCCTCTGGAGGCGTAAAAATACCTCTCGGTATTCATACGGGAATTATCCAGCTATAATATTAGATACTATAAGGGGGTTATTTATCGGTTCCGATATAGTATTTCGGGACTTATTCAGATTAAGTCAGAATAAATTCTATCGCCTAATAGGATAGATCGTATTAAATAGTATAGTTAGAGAGACGACTTACTATACGATAACGTAGAAGGTTATACTCTTCCTTTATATTATCGGTCACGGCGTATCCCTATATAATATATACCACCGCTTTAAGATATCCCTAAACACCGGATCGCGTATCTTCGATAAGGTCCTAGGTATAATATGTTAGCTTTATATTAAATACGTGAAAAACCCACTATAGGGATATATCTCGCGATATATTAAACTATCTTAACGGAATAATTAGTTTAACGGCTATATCGGGGTAATCGACGGTATATATATCGCGGCGTAGATACTACTTAAGGAATAATAGCGGTTCTTTAACCGAAATGGGTAACTTACCTAAAATATCCTCGCGGTAGTCAATTTTAACCTCTTATTCACCTATATTATAATAGGTGCTAAGGGTAGTATAAACGACTCTTCCTTACTTCGAGAGGCTTTCGTGGGAGGGTCTTTTCACGTACCTAATAGAAGGTTCTACCTTATAAATAGTGGGTTCGGCAGCGATATTAAAGGTATTATAACCCTATTCGATAGCGAGAGGTACTACCTTTAAGATTTCTCTAAAATAGAGTAGAGGCAGTTATCCTTAAAGGAGCGGTTTAACCGCCTCCACGCAGGTTACCATAGTGCTGTTAAACGTGTTTTTAGTATATTAAAGAGGTCTTTCCGTATCCTTAGTAGGAAGGTACCTAAATATAGCTTCGAAAAGCAGGTAGAAATCGTATACGCGGTAACTAGGATCTAGAACTTCGTTAGAGCTATACGTAACTAAACCACGGTTATTAATAAGGAATTTAAAGAGGAGAAGAGATTATTATAGCTAGCCGTAAAGCGTGCTAACTATAATATCGGTAATAATGGAGGATTAGAGATACGATACTAGATATCTAAGATAACAGAATAGCAGTAGTAGTTATATAGGTTTATTATTATTAAAGTAAAAAGGATTAAAATACTTTTAAGTACTGTATAGATTATTACGGTAGCGGAAGGAGCAGATAAGATAAAGCTCTACCCCGAACTAGTCCTCTTCGGGTAGGGGGTAAACACTCCTAGCTAATTAAATCCACGGAAAATAAGGCTTAGTTAGAATCTAGATCCACCCTAGCCCTACGCCTGCCCTTAACGCTATTACCACTATCACCACTATCACCACTATTACCACTTCCATGCGTAGTATTCCTTTCTTTTATAAACCTATACCTCTTTAAAGACGCCCTTTTTCTATCGACTTTCACCGCGTTAAATAGCGTTACCTTATTAGGATTTTAAGTCAGGAACTCTGCCACCGTAATAACGCTATTAGTACCACCTAATTCGTCGCTAAATTCCTTATCGTAAGCGGTAATCGCCTATATAAGGATAGGCTTATTTTAGCGTACCGCTAACGTAATTAATCCGGTTATTAAAGGATCGTTAGCTTCCTTCCTACGATACCGCTATAGAGCGTTATCTAAAAGGTCGTTACAAGGGATAGGTAAGCCTTTACTGCTAGTATTATTAGAATCCTATTATTACTTTCGACTACGCTTATAAGCTAGCAGTATAGCTATTAATAGCATTATTAACTAATGTTTACGTTAATCTAGCTCGTGTATATCGGTAATATTCTAGCCTATAGCGATAGTATTAGGCAAACCTGCTTTAAGAGGCTATCCACCTAATATACGCTACCCTTTCTACAAATACGTCTTCTAACCTCGCCGTATTTAGCCTCGAAGATATCCTACTATTCCGCGGTCACCTTTACTATACTGGTTTTATCGTCGTAGTTATTTATACCGGACTTACCGATAAGCGTAAGGACCGCTTATAGCTCTTTTTCCTTATTATCGAGCTTTAATATTATCGTCTTAACTATTAGATTAGCTATAAGAAATACCTCTTATATCTTAGGTAAGAATCTACTTAAGGCTAGCGTCCTAGCTAACCTCTTATTACTAGTCGTAAATAGGGTATTATCGCGACGCGTAATAACTATACATTCGAAGAGATTATATTCGATAGTATCGCTCTAGGCTACCCGCGTAGAGTATTTACCGGATAAGGAGATATTGGTTTAGGACGCCGGGCGGTCTAGTAAGGTGGTTTTCTGCGTATTTACGTCGTTTTCGGATACCTCGTCGTCGCTAGAGGGGTCGGAATCGATAGTATTCTGCCCTTAGGTGGTATTTTAGGTAGGCTCCTAGTCGATATCTTATATCTACGGCTCGATATCCCCGGAGCCAGGGTCAGGTATATCATCTATAGACCCTGCTATAACTTACTCCACGCTAATAGAACCTAATCCCGTTATATAGATATATGTAGGAGTCACGATGATAATCTATAGTAGTAAAAGAATAACGACTTTATATTTAAAAGACTTAACCCAGTATTCCAGATCGCTTCGATATTTCCCCGATATAACGACTTTATAAACTATATAAAAAGCTATATTAAGGCTAAGAGCCGGCGTTAAATTAGCGTCTTAGCTGCGTTTATCACTTGTATAATAAAACTGGAAAATCGTTAATAGTTGTTGAAATTGTCGAACGGGGCCTAAGGTACTTACGAAGTGTTATGGATACCTTGTACGGAAATTCACCTCTGCAGGATAGTGGGGTTCAGGTTCAAGGTTAGAAATGTTATCGTGTCAGGTACTCGACGACAATCTTTGCTAACACACAACCCATCCAGACGCCTCGATATATTTGACCTTTTCTCCGTTTTTATATGGTGGAATTGGTACCTCTGAAGTCCCCTCGCGGACTTTCCTTTCTCCATAGGTACGGAGGATGTTACTCAGCTGCCTGTCTGTCTCCTGCCAAATGAAACAGGAGGAGGGTACATAAGATATGGGGAACTCCCAAGTCCGTCTTAAAGGAGGAACAAACAACCTGGAAATTAGAGAGCCGGGTTTCGAGGTCGGCATCAGACCCTGGGTGCTTCGAACAGAAATCAACATCCCGGATACCGGATAGTTGGGACGCTGCACTGTAGTTATTGCGGGGTGCAGTGAACTACGAATATGCCCCACATGTCGGAATCACCACTCCCTTGCGAGCTGTCTATCCGTAATCCATGAGCGTTCGAGGCTTCGAGGAGCCATGGATCATTAAAAGGATGCATTGAGGACTTAGCTGTGGGAGAGAATGACACGCGTTGAGTGTTGCAGAGCATGGAAGGACGACTGGCCCATGCACCATAATCTTGGTAGTGTTGCAGTTTATGAAGTGTATTCTATCTCTCTGCTCAGTCTGGTGCCGTTTTCTATTCCGGCGCTCTCTCTGTGTTGGATATTCCTGTCCCTCTAAAGCAAGCCATTTCCCAGTCGACTCGTAAGATGCAGCAACGCCCGCCCTTATGCCCCCATTCAAATCCACAGCAAAGAACGAGACCTTTAACCAAGCCAAGAACGCCTCGCCTTCGCCAGATCCCTCCTGATCGATGCTACCCAAATACCAAAGCAATATGTTGCGCTCACTTTTTGGCTGCCTGTCGGTGCAGTTTCCGGAAGAAGGCATTACTGTCTCCCTTCTTCAACTTGGTCTTCTTGTTTTGCTCGATATACGCCATGTCCTGCCCGCCAGACAGGTCGCCGAGCATACCCGCCGTTCTCTTCGCCTTCTTCTTTGGTCGTCGGCCCATCGTACCCGAGTGGAAGAGATCGTCTACCACTTCCTCGTCGTTCACGCTTTCGTTTTCAACCAACACCTTCTGGAGCAGCTCCCTCCTCTCGGCGGCTGTAGCGAATGCCAGGTTTTCAGTCTTGTCAATGTTGTTGAGAGACGTGATGACCTTAAATGCATAGCCCTGGTCCACGAGGAATGCCTGCCGCTTTGAAGAGTAATACATCTCCGACGTGTCCTTGGAAACCAGTGAGTAGAAAAAGGCATTGAAGCCCTCATCATTCCTTCTCTTGGCCCGGAGGATCCGCCCTAACCGCTGGGCTTCCTGCCGACGTGAACCGTAATGCGAGGAGATCTGAATGAGGCAAGTGGCTTCCGGCAGGTCAAGGGACGTATCGCCGATTTTGGACAGGAAGAGGGTATTGACCTGCGGGTTGTGTTGGAAATTCTCCAATACCTTCAGCCGCTCTGCTTGTCCCGTTTCGCCGTAGATGAACACCTTGCCCAGCTTCAAGGCATACGATTTCAGTGCGTATACATTGTCGGAGAAAACAATGATCTTGTCCCCCCTTGATTCGTGATAGTTGATAAGATATTGGCACGCCTGGAACTTGGACGGATTCATGATATACAGCAACGCCCGTTTCCGCGCCGGAGCCTTGAGATATTCATCGTAAAATTCGGTAGGCATGGGGCACCACACCTCTGCGCACTGTACTCTGGCGATGTGTCCCTGTTGTGAAAGCTCCATCCAGTTCGCCTCGTACAATTTGGGTCCGATCAGAAAGTTGAGATCTGAAATCCTGTCGTCTTCTCTGAGAAGTGTGGCCGTGAGACCGAGCTTCGAGTGCGTTTTGATGGACGACGTGACCTTTCTGAAAATATTGGCGGGTACAACGTGGACTTCGTCCAACAGCATGAGGCCCCATTCTCTCTGCTGGAGAAAGTCCATCATCTTTTTGGCATCGTGCGACCTCTCCCTAGTTTGGGTCACCATCGAATATGTGGTCACGATGATTCCTGTAGCACCCGAGAAAACCCGACCCTTGGATTCCGAAGTGAAGGCCTCGACATCCTCCGGCTTGATGTTCGACCACTTCAGGAACTCGTTCCGCCATTGTACGACGGACATGGAGCTTGTACAGAGTACTATCACGCCCTTCTTCACGGTGCAGGCTGCGGTGATCCCGACCAAAGTCTTTCCAGCACCACATGGCAAGACGATGATGCCACTTTTCGCTCGACCGTTTCCGAACATCTTGCTGAGACTCTTCTCCTGATACGGGCGAATTTGAGTTCCTGGCCGTAGGTCTATTTCCAAGTTTGCGTTAAACTCGTCCTTCCGGAAATCGTACTCCTCAAGCACGGGGTACTGGAGGTCAAGACATCTCTTCTGCACAACCTCGACGGCGGAATCCGGTATTTCGAAAGAGTGTGTCACTTCCGCATCTTCGTCGTCGTCGTCGTTCAGCGTGGCGTATACCTGGTCCTCGGCGATGTTCTCGCCATCTTTCCCCGTGTCGTTTTGCTGTGCAGCCTGCCGCACACCAGCTGCATTCGTTGTTCCGGGTATGACAAGCGGTGCTTGCTTAGGTGCCGCTGTCGTGGTAATTTCGGCGGTACCTTGCGTGCGAAGAGGGCCAATAATGGGATCCTTCAGGAGCTTTTGCAGCACAACGGGGTCCGCGCTCTCGACGAAATACTTGGTGTTCTTCAGGACCAGCTTGACCTTGCCAAAGCTTGCTGTACAGCTTTCGATGAAGCCGCGAATTTGCTTCGGAAGTGGCGTCTTGAGAAAGCGCTCGAGGGTATTGATGATGTCGTCAGGCGACAGCCCAACCGAAACGGCCGCATATAGACTGTGTGGCGAGAGCGCATATTCGTGGACGAACGATGGGCGTGACACGGGTTCTGCAATTGTGATGAGAAAGTCCTGCGCTTGCTGCGCGAGCGGACTGAAACTCTCGAGAAAAATCCTCGCCTTTCCAGAGTCAATCCACAGGGGGCGATTTTGGTAATCCGGCTTGAGCTGCAGGTAAGAGTAATCTCGCTTCCCAAAGATGTACGATGTCGGGGTCTTCGCCAGCGGTGCGGCACGTTCATACGAGTCAACAGTGAATTTGTTGATGTTCTTTTCGATCGTCTCATCCTCGACTTCGCTGGCTGCGTCCGCTACGGAGGATTCATTGTCACTACCAATACTCCTTGGAGTAGCGACTCCAGCGGGAGTCGACACCTTCGAGCCTTTGCCTGCTTTTGCCGCGCCAGTCACTGTGCCTGCGGCTTTCCGTTTGGCTGGCATCGTGGTGTGAGGCGACGTCGCGCAAGGTCGGAGACTATGGGTTATACTTAAACCCAGTGGCGATGAAGAATCGATGGAAAGACAACGAGCTACCGATTCGTAGGAAAGAAGGCAAGGTCTGATATAGGGAAGGAGGTAGGTAAGCTGCCAAGGAGTACGTACCGTGATTACGTACTTTATAATATAATCAAGTTATCCGATGCCCTTAGCCACCTTATCAAGGTGTGATAAGCTATATTATATAAAACTTATAGAGTACTTTTAATCCTATATATCTAGACTTATTTCCCCTTACTTTTTTAATATAGTTAGATATCCCCGTAAAGTACTACAAACTTTACTTAGATAAATTTATTATTATTATTATTATTATTATTATTATTATTATTATTATTATTATTATTATTATTATTATTATTATTATTATTATTATTATTATTAAACGACTAGTTATAGGTCGTGGCACTAAGTAAGGTCGTAATAATAGATTATCTAGAACTAAGGAAGGAAGAAGGAAAAGGAGAAAAGTCTATAGTGCTAGGCTAGCTATAAGATAGCAATAACTAGGTGATATAGATCTATTAACTAAGCGTGTAGTTAGGAGGATCCGGAGTATAGCCGGATCCTTTATATCGGGGTTAACCCGTAATACTACCCCCCCCCCCTCTCCCTCTAGGGGCTATATAACCGCGCGTCCTTATTATAGCTCGGCTCCCCCTTATATCGCGGTAATAAAGGAATAGTCGTGTCCCTTTATCTTACCTTACCTTTACCTTAATATTAAAGAAATCTTAGGTCGCCTACTAACCCTTTATTTATATACCCGAAATAGTAATATAGGCTCCCTCGCGTAGCTCCTATCTATAAATATATAATACCCGTTTTTTCTTATAGGCCCCCTTTTCCTCTCTCCTCCCCTGTAACTATAATAATAATAATAATAGCTATAGCTATTCTATATATACTTATGTCTCCTTATAGCGACGATTCCTTTAACTCCCTTAATCGTAGACTTCTCTTATTAATACTTATATAGTTTAAGAGTTCCCTATCTAAGGTAAGCTATCTCTTTATCACGATCCTTTTTTAAGGTAACCCCGCTAACTTATAGCGTTTATAGATAACGCTAGCCCCCTACGATAATAGGGGTAATAATAGTAATAAGCGTATTACTAATAATAATATAGGTATAATACTCTTATACTTTAAGTCGATACTAATTATATAATAATTCGAGTTATTACCGCCGCCTCTAACTAAGAAAAAGAAGTTAGGGGGTAATTAGCCTCCTAAGCACCCTCTTAGTAGCGTTTATACTAAGCCGTGCCTCTTTTATACGCGTGATATCGCCGATAAGAAATATAAGCGCCTGTATTATAACTAGACTAGTCAGGGGAAGAAATACTAGGTATACTCTACGAAGATATACTAGTATACTCCTCTCCTAGTATACCTTAAAGGCTATGCATAAAGGTTATTTAAGACGGCTACCCTTATTAGCAATAATAATAAGAACGCCCCTATAAGACCTCCTCCCCCTTTAAGGTTATAACCGTATTACTAACCCTTTTTCTAGGAGTAAGAACCGTATCTTAACGCCTATACGGCGTTCTAGGATACTCTTATAGCTAAGGAAGCGATAATAGCGATATTACCTATAGCTATATATCCTATACAGGCTCCCGGTATAATAATTACGCCAGCCTTTTCTCCTCCTTAAAAGGTCTAGGAAAAGGTAGTATTATAGTTAACCTTACTACCTTTTCCTAAGATTATTAATAAGGTAACTAAACTAGCTATACTTCCTCCGGTAATAAAGGTCGCTAATAAGGTAGTTATACTAGTCTTTTCTCCCTTTTTAGAGGTTATAGAAAAGATAGTATTAGGATTAGATATATCGCCTCCGGAGGAGGTTATTATTAGGGCGGAATAGCTAGCCTTATCTCCTCCTTATAAGGTTGTAGGTAAGGTAATAATTTCGGGCCTAGTCCCTCCTGATATCGTAGCGGAAAAGAATACCTATCCTATTACTCCTACTCCTTTATCGGGGTTAATATTATCGGATAAAGACTTTAGGCGCTTTAGTCTTATAGAGCTAAAGGAGTATACTCGGTTATTTAGGGAGATACTTGTACTTAGTCGCGTTAATATTATAATTTCCGAACTCTAATAATACGCGGAGCGTAAGCGGGCTTTTACGCCTATAAGTATAATTATCGCTAAGGCGGTTATAATTCCTAATAATAGGGATAACAAAGATAATAATAACGTTAAGGAGATAGACTCTAACCTATAACGGGGCGATAAGGGTACGATTTTTACGGAAATCGATAATCCCGAGGATAGCGATTTTAAGGTTAAGAATATTAATCTAAGCTTATATTAAGCGTGGCTAAGGCGCGGGGCTTATCCGGCCTAAACTAAATCTAACTCTTACTCCTTTCTAATTATCGTAATACGATTATTTATATATTAGCTCCTATATTATAATAGCGTAAAGGTATTTAATAGGCTATTATTCGTTATTATTAAGCCGAATTTTCTTTTAAACTTATTAAGTGCCTATATTTACGCTAATAGTTTTAGCAGTTCCTATATAGGCTTATAGTATCCTACCTATTATACTAGTACCTTGCCTCTTAATCCCCTGCCTCGCCTTTTTATCCTCGCGTAAAGGATTTCCTCGACTTCGTATTCTTTATTATTAGTTACCTCTTAAATAGGCGGTGGTTAAGGGTCGTCTACTACTTATCCTAGAAAAGGGTTATCGCCTACGCGACGTAATAATTCTACGTAGAATTAGGGGTAGATTTATAATAGTATAGTAAGCTTAACTATATATAGGCTAATTACCTTTATAACTCGGTATTTACGATAAAGCTAATTAAGCTTATAGGATAATCGCGGAGTTAAGTAGTTAGCTAATAATAGCTAGACTAAGTCGTTAACCTTAAAACGCTTAGCCGGTATACGATATTAGTTAGTAGACTCCTTACTCCGGATCTATATCGATATAATTACGGCTTAGGCGAACTCGGTTATTTCCTATAAGTATCGTAGTAGGTTATAGGCCGTTAATACTCTAGGTTCTATAAAGGGCTCCTTAGTTATCTAGATTAGGTTAATATAGTAGCTATATTGTAAGAAAAAAGGACTAAACCCCGTTATAAAGCTCTTATAGTTACTTAGGGCTAGTTATATTATAGGTAATAGGCGATCCTAGTCGTTTTAGGCGTAATACATAAAAGCTTATAAATAGGCTTATACCTTTTAGTTTATACGCTCTATTACTTTATCGGTTTAGGGGTAGTATACTATACTAAGCTTACGCGATATTCGTATAAGCTTATAAAAGTGCTTCTAGAATCTACTTATCTAATTTAAACCTTAGTTATTAATAATCGACCTAGGTATTCTATAAAACCAGAAATAATAGTATAGGAATTATTCCGTATAAGCTTCGGCTTTTATTATCTTTATCGCTTCTAATATTATAGCTTTAGTTAGGTGGTTTGTAATAACCTAAAAGTAGCGCGCTTTTTTCTTACTAGCTAGTAATAAGTCTATTATAAAGTCTATCGATAAGTCGCTCCGTATTTATTCTAGTACTAGGAAAGGGCGTAAAAGGCCTTATTTCGCGTTCCTCTATATATACCCCTTTCCGTAGATATCGTAGTTCCGGATTAATTATCGGATATCCTTATTTATCCTTAGCTAGAAAAAGCGATACGCTATTAAGGTAATAGTATTTTCGTATCCGGGGTATCCTCTAATTACTAAGTCGTGAATTAACTAGATAATTTTCCCTTATAACGTTAACCCTTTAATAGACCCGGGCACCTAAATTCAGGCGTAGAATAGTAATAACCCGGTTATACAGACTAAGTACTCGGCTATTTATAGCTTTAATTCTAATAATAGTAAGAACTATTATTCTTCTTCGGTAACCGTAAATAAGGCTCCTTAATAGTATTTATCGGTTATAAGCGTCTTATCCTATAATTATTATAGCTTTTAGTCCGTCTTACAGATTATTTAACCGCTATTAATATAGCGAATACTAAGTAGAATCGCGGTATCGGGAATTAATTAAATAGAATAAGATTACTCCTATTCGTCTATTATACTTTAGGGCTTATCTTACTATCGATATAAAAGGGTATCCGCTATCGTGTTATCCTTTCCTTTCCGATACTTAAGTATAAAGTCGAATTATATAAGCTTATTAGCTTATCGGCTTTATCGCTTAGTAAGCGTTCGTTTTATTATAAAGTATTTAAGGGCCTTATAATCGGAGAGGACTATAAACTACCTATAATTAGTAAGCTTAGCCTATTATATCGTTAAATATCTTATAATCGCTAGTATTTCTTTATTATAGATTAGGTAATTATATTCTGCTTTATTAAGTTTATAAGTATAGTATACGACTATATAGCGATTTCCGTCCGTGTCTTCTTATATTAGGCTACCCCTAAGGGTAAACCCTAAATAGTCTATCTCGATAAATATCTTATTTACTAGGTCCTACTATAGTAATATTAGTCTTTCTTAGAACCTCGTCTTTAGCTCGCGAAAGGCCGTTTCTTCCTTAACACCCTATTAAAAGGTATAGTCTTTCTTAGTTAGTGCTATTAATAAGGCTAAGATCCCCGAAAAATCCTTAATAAAGATTTAGTAATAATTTATAATCCCTAGGAAGCTTTATACGCCCTTAACTATTATAAGCGCTTCCTACTCGCCAATAGCTTATAACTTCTTTAGGTTATAAGATACGCTTTTCCCCGCGGTAATTATAAATCCTAGGTACTTTACTATCTTTACGCTAAACTCGTACTTTAACGGATCTAGGTTTAGGCCGGCGTCCGCGAGCGCGCGGAGTACTTACTTTACTTTCGCCTTATAATCGGCCTAACTCCTATTAAAGTAGATTAGGATATTATCGATATAAACGGTAATAAAGTTATTTAGGAAGCGTTATAGCGTTTTATTAATATATCGCTAAAAAGTCGCGGGAGCCTTATTTAGGCTAAACGGATAGATAAGCTATTCGAAGAGCCTAAACCGAGTTTAGAACATAGTCTTATATTCGTGTCCTAAGGCTATTCTAATCTTATAAAAGGTAGTAATTATATTAAGTTTTATAAATTATTTTACTTAGTTTAGGTTTTATAGTATCTTAGCGATTAGGGGAAATAGATAATAGTCTCGCTTAGTAATCGCGTTTAATACTCGATAATTAAAATAAACTTAAAGTCCTCCGCCTAGCTTCCTTATACAAAGGATAAGAGCCCCGGCTTCCGAATTACTAGCACGGATAAATCCCTTATCTATTAGGTTAGTAAGTGTTTTCCGTAATACTAAGAGTTCTTCTCTCGATATATTATAGAGTGGCTTTTAGAGAAGCGATAGTTCCTTATTATCGTTTCCGGGTATACGGTTTACCTTATAGTCGACTCCTAATTAGTATAGCGGTAATTAATTAGCCTTATCGGGTATAAATAGGTTATTAAATTCTTATAGTAACTCTTCGGGTATAAAATCCTTTAGGTTTACTAGTTATTTCTTATATAACGCTTTTTCGATATCTCTTAAGCTTACTCCCTGGATTAAGACCTCCTTACCCTTTTATTATAGTCGTTAAATAATACCCGCGAATATAGATCCTATAACTAAATAGGCGTCGCGGATAGCTTATACTCTAATAGGTTCCTTTTCGTGATAAAGTTATATATTTAATCCGGCTACTCTATAGTAAAGCCGTTTATCTTTAGCGTAATACGGTATATCGTTTTATTCTATCTAGGGCTTCCCGAGGAATATATCTTAATTAAGCCCGGGTACTATATATACGAATATTCGTTACGGGTAACCGCTAATCTTAAGCTTATAGATAGCGATCCCCGCGTTACTAATAGTCCTAATAGTTTCCGAGAAGCTATTTAGTAGTCGATTCGTCTTATCGACTAATAGTAATTAAAGTCTTTAGGTAAATTATTCACTTATAGCGGTATAATAGTTATAACTAATATTAATAAGGGCGAGGATATGCTATTTATTTATTTTAGCTACTATAACTGCCGGGTTATTATTAGCACGCACTTTAAACGCCTCCTACTCCCGCTATATCACGGCTATCGACTTTAACGCCTATTTTCGCGTTAAAGCTATTCTTTTTCCGAGTTATCCTTATTAGTTATTAAATAGGTAGTCGTAAAGAGTGAAAAGGTAGGGTTAAGTAAGGAACCAGGTATAATCATAATAGGATTATAATAGGGTTAGAACGTGGATATAGCTAAAGAGTTAGATTAATGGCTAGCCTCCCCCTTAAAAGGGGAGGCTCCCTCGCTCCTTAAGGCTACGCTTTACTCCTCGAGGATTACTTATTTACTTCCTCGAGGACTACTTTATTTACTATAAGGGACTATTCTATTTACTATATAATAACTTACTTTATTTATGCCTTAAGGGGTCTTAGACTAAGTATACCTAGACCCCTATAGGTTTATACTAGAGACCTATTATAACTACTGCCGTAAGCACCTAATATAGCGACCTCCCCCGGATACTCCTATCCTTAGGAGCGCCCGATCCGTGCCGGCCTCTTAGCTCCTCCGAAACCCCCTCCGTAACCTAGTTTCCGAGTCCGTCTCCTACGCCCCGATACCCCGACCTAGAGCCCTCCACGATAGGACCTAATAGGTCCCCGTTTAGTTCCTATACAGGGCCTTCCTTAGCCGTGACTCTAACCCGGGTACGTACCCTCTCCTTAACTAAGCCACTAAAGCTAATATCCTAGCCTAGACCCTTATAGGTTCTAGGGTAGTTCCCCCTAAAAGCCTTTTAGACCTGCCCCTTTATCCTCCTAGGTTATCCCTTTAATCTATCTATACAGACTCCTAATCTAGTATTATATAGAGTTTAACGTTACTCCTTCCGCGAACTCGTAGCTTCCTTCTTTATACTAAAAATAGGTGCTATATAACCGCTATAGGGGATATCTTATAACCTACCGTTACTCCCTCTTCCTATTCTTTTCTTCCTTTTCTATACTTAATTTTCGATT
The DNA here is from genome assembly GCF_003711515.1 of Sodiomyces alkalinus F11. Taxonomy (NCBI): domain Eukaryota; kingdom Fungi; phylum Ascomycota; class Sordariomycetes; order Glomerellales; family Plectosphaerellaceae; genus Sodiomyces; species Sodiomyces alkalinus. Next base: position 1,021,421 of record NW_021167080.1, on the reverse strand, counting down.
ATACTACGCCTTATAAGTTCTACCTAATATAAGGTATCGTGTACTAACGGTTTATAGTTTTACTTAAGTAATTAATTGTTTAACTACTATCTTATATGTATTCTCTAACCTATCTCTAGTCTATAATACTAGCTAACTACGCGATATAGTATAGTTATTATACCTTTCTAGGAAGATAATAATAATAATAAGCGTATCGTTACTCCTATAAGTATAACGCGGTCCTCTAAAAGGATTAAGATCGTGGTTACGGCGTTAACCTTATAGTCTGTTAAGTAATTAGCCCCGTAGCTAGCTACGCTAGAGCCTCTTACTCCTATTATAGCTATATCGTTATTAACTACTACACTATCAGTTACTCCACGCTAAAGGGTAGTAGATATCGGTATAGGCGGGGATCTAAGGGCCCCCTATATACGTGATACGAGTAAGTTAGTAACGATTAACTTTAAGGAGAAGACGTATACTATTAAGGCCAAGACGTGCCGCTATACTGATAATAGCCGTTACACGAATAAATACCACTATTACTCTAAGTATAATAGCCTTAAACACCGCGTGGTAAGTTATATATCTTTATTATTATTCCGATATATCTTTATTCCCCTTTATATCTCCTTATTACCCTTATAGCTATAGTCCCTCCTTTTATAGACTACTCCGTAGTCAATATTAATCTAATATATATAATAGCTCCCTATTACCGGTGAGAACGCTACCGAGTACCTATAAAAGGTTTTAGTTATCGTTATCGAGAAAGGTAGTCCAAATAAGAGTCTTCGTATAAGTATTATATTCTCTCTAACTATAACCCCTTACTAATCCTATATAGTACTAGGCTATAGTAGTTCGATACTAGGTTATCCTTAAAAAGGCTCTCGGTTAAGCGATGCTAAAGGTTAACCGGTTATCTACTAATGAAGCTATAGCTACTTAGCGTTAAGCTAAGGAAATTACCGACGCCTACTAGAAAACGGCGGAAGATATCTATAAAAGGCTTAATAGTATAGAGTTAATCATTAAGTAATTCGTCGGGCTATAGTAGTAGTATCTAGCCGTTAAGCAGAAACGCCTTGATATTAAATAATAACGCCTTATATTATATAAGCGCAACCTTATAGCCTAAAAGCGGACGGCTACTACTTTTAAGTAGATAGCCACTTTTAATCTAGCCTAGGCTTAGGCCTAGGAAGACCTGCCCATACCCTTAGGGTCTACCTTAGCCCCCGCGGGGGTTAGCTTTATAGGTGATGATATATTTAGTAATAGTAGCCCTACGTAATCTTAAGGCTTTATGCCGTAAGGTTCTTAGGGTCCCCCGGATCCTTACGAAATGCCCGACGATAACGATATAGTGCCGACCTTATTAGTGAAGAAGGGTAAGGGGAAGAAGGCTCTAACGCCCTTAACTCCTTTATTACAGAAGAAGAAGAAAAAGTAGAAGGCGAAGACGCCTCTGTCTTTTTATCCTTTAATACTATCCGTGGGTAATAGGTAAAAGGGGGGAATAGCGGCTATTACTACGGGGTAAAGCTAGGTATATATAGAGGATAATAGTAATAAGGTGGCTAGGTGGGAGCCTACCCCTCTAGACGATAAGTTAGTGGGGTTTAAGGATATCCTTTCGGGGGCGTAATAGGTATATATAGAGGATAACAGTTATTTGTTTTTTAGGTTTTTTTTACTAGCCTTCGGGTTAGGTTCTTCCCTTTTTTTTTTAACTAGCTTTAGAGTATTCCTATTATAACCCTAATAGTCCTAACTATGCTTTCCTTATAATATAATCGTGTCTTTATCGTGATGGTTAATTCAGGGGAAAAGTAAAGGAAGTAGACTTTAAGGGCGATAAGTTATTATGCTAAAGGAATAAGAACGGGGTTAAGGGCGTTATGCCTATAAAGGAATAGAGGTTGGAAGCAGAACGCTTAAAAAAGGGAGAATAGAGGTTAAGAGTAGAACGCTTTAAAGGAAGAAAATAGGAGGTTAAGAGCAGAACGCTTAAAAGGAAGAAAATAGGAGGTAAGATAATAGTGCCTATATAGTCCCCGTCTAGGTTAAGGGAGGGTCCCTGCCTAAGAATTTATCTCTATATTCTACTAAAGGGTTTTTCTAGGTTAATATAGCCGATATATAGGCCCTTATCCTATTAGGTCCCTTATAGGGATAGTATATAAACCTATTTAGTTCTTAATAAGTCTTATTATCTATAAGGAGGGGGAAAGATAGAATAATATCCTTACGTTATATCTATAAGGTCTTCTATAGGAATAGTATATAAACCTGTCTAGTTCCTTAATAGTCTCGCCTTAAAGTAGGCGTTAATAAGTTTATCGGGGATATTCCGCTTCGGCTCCTAGGTATTTTCTTCGTCGCTATAGCCGGCCTATTTAATTAGGTACTAGCGCTATTTACCCTTATATCGATAGTCTAGGATAGCTTCGACCTTATACTTATCCGAATCCGGTTCGAAGTTAACTACGGGTAGAGGTTCCGGCTATAACCTATCGCGGGACCTCTATAATTCTAGCAGGGAAACCGGAAAGATATTATAAATCCTTATACCCTTCGGTAGTTCTAGTTAGTAGGCTAGGCTATACATACCGACGGTCTTAGTTATCTTATACGGACTAATGAACTTATCGCTAAGCTTTTTCAAGGGTCTTTTCTATCGGATATTCTTCGTGGATAGTAAGATATACTCGCCCACCTTAAAGGAGCGCTAGACATAGCCGTTATTATAATACCGTTTATAGGAGGCCTATACCCTCTTAATAAGGTCCGAAATAGAATAGCGCTAGGCTATAAGGTATTCCGCCCGGGTCTCGGCTTCGGCGGCGCGGACCTCGCCTGCCCTCGGAAGCTATACTTTATTAGGTCCCCTTAGGTTATAGCCTATTAGGGTATCGGAGGGGGTATAACGTATCGTAGAATACCACGCTATATTATAAGTAAATTCTGCTAATAATAACCGGTTAACCTAGTTATTCTATTCCTGCGACTAGAATATACGTAGGTAATACTTAAGGTTCTAGTTCTATCGCTCTATCTATCCGTCCGTCTACGGGTACTACGTTATAGATAGGCGTCGGGTAATACCGAGGCAGCGATATAAAGGCGCCTAAAAACGACTCGTAAATAATACCCCACGATTAGATACGATACTATCGGGTAGACTAAAGGTGCGAAAGACGTGATACTATAGAGACTTAGTAAGTCCTTCTACTATTAGGGCACTACTCGTGGGGATATAAATAGAGTACTTTATTAGGCGGTACACTACTACAAGGATAGTATTCGTTTTATAGCCTAGGCCGTGGACCGGCGGTAACCCCGTAATAAAGTTAATAAATATCTCTATAAAAGGGCGCTAAGGTACTAGGAAACTCGCTAGCCTACTATATAGCTTATAATACCGCGGCTTAGTACATTAATATACGCCGTAGGTAGATATTAACTAACGTATATCCCTAGGTAGATAATTATAAAAGTAGAAGTCCGAAATCCTCTTAATAGTCCTTATAACCCTATAGTGCCCTACGCTAGGTCCGTTATAGAAGTATTATAGGACCTTTTAACGGAGGCTAGAGTAGTCTAGTATAAAAACGCGATTCTTAAAACGAAGGATACTACTACTCCTAGACTAGTGTCCGTACGTGGTATTATTACCGTGGGCCTTACGCTATCTAGTATAAAAAGGGTTATCCGCTTACGCCTTTACTACCTCTTTTAGTAAGGTAGGGGAATCAAGAGCGGGAAAAATAGGGTTAGACTCGGGGGTAATATAGGAACTACGCTAGTTTCTGATAAGGCCTAAAATAAGATACCTCGATAAGGGCTTTAAAAAAGGATTATCCGCTTACGTCTTAACTACCTTTTCTGGTAAAATAGGAGGAGCGGGAATAGCGCGGGTACTATACTAGGTCCTATATAGGCCTAAAGTAGGACGCTTCGAAATAGACTCTATAAAGGGAGAAAGGCTATCCGCTTACGTTTTAACTACTAAGATAGGAGGAGCGGGCTCTAAAAGAAGGTTATCCACTTATAAACGACTAGTCATAGGTCGTGGCACTAAGTAAGGTCGTAATAATAGATTATCTAGAACTAAGGAAGGAAGAAGGAAAAAGGAGAAAAGTCTATAACGCTAGGCTAGCTATAAGGTAGCGATAACTTAGTAGTATAAGTCTATTAACTAAGCGCGTGGTTAGGAAGATCCGGAGTATAGCCGGATTCTCTATATCGGGGTTAACCCGTAACACTATCCCCCCCCTCTCCCTCCGGGGGTTACGTAACCGCCCGTCACCGTTATAGTTCGGCTCCCCCTTACGTCGCTATAATAAAGGAATAATCGCGTCCTTTTATCTTACCTCGCCCTTATCTTAATATTAAAGAAATCTTAGGTAGCCTATTACCCTTTATTCACGTGCCCGAAATAATAACGTAGGCCACCCTCGCGTAGATACTATCCGTAGATATATCGGCCCCGTTTTCCTCGTAGGCCCTCTCTTCCTCTATTCCCCTCCCTATCTTTAATAATAATACTAATAGTAATAGCGGTTCCGTATATACTTATTCTTCCTTATAACGACGATTCCTCTAATATCCCCTATCCTTAGATAATAATAGTAATACTCGGTTAGTTTAAGAGTTCCCCGTCTAAGGTAAGCCGTCTCTCGCTCGCGATCTTTTTATTAGGAACCCTTTGCTAACTTATATCGTTTTTATAGACGGCGCTAGCCCCCGGCGATAATAGGAGTAATAATAATAGTAAGCGTACCGCCGATAATAATATAGGTATAACGCTCTTACGTCTTAAGGTAATACTAACCGTATAATAGTTCGCGTTATCGACCTCGCCGCCGCCTAAGAAGAAGAAATCGGCGGGTAATCGGCCTCCTAAGCACCCTCCTAATAGCGTTTATACTAAGCTATACCTCCCTTACACGCGTAATATCGCTAATAGGAAGTATAAGCGCCTCTATTATAGCTTAACTAATCGGGGGAAGAAATACTATATATACTCTATAAAGATATACCGGTATACTCCTCTCCTAATATACCTTAAAAGCTACGCGTAAAGGTTATTTAAGACGGCTACCCTTATTAGCGACGATAATAAGAATACTCCTATAAGACTTCCTCCCCTTAAAAGGTTATAATAGTATCGCTAACTCTTCTTCTAGGAGTAAGAACCGTATCTTAACGTCTACGCGGTGTTCTAGGATACCCTTATAGCTAGGGAAGCGATAATAGCGATATTACGTATAGCTATATATCCCGCGGAGGCTCCCGGTATAGTAGTCGCGCTAGCCCTTTCTCTTCCCTAGGAGGTTTAGGAAACGGTAGTATTATAGTTAGCCTCGCTACCTTTTCCTAAGGTCGTTAATAAGGTAGTTAAACTAGCCTCGCTTCCTCCGGTAATAAAGGTCGCTAATAAAGTAAGTATACTAGTCTTTTCTCCTCTCTTAGAGGTCATAAAAAAGATAGTATCGGGACTAAACGTATCGCCTTTAAAGGAGGTTATTATTAAGGCGGAATAGCTAGCCTTACCTTCTCCTTATAAGGTTATAGATAAGGTAGTAGTTTCGGGCCTAGTCTTTTTTAATATCGTAGTGGAAAAAAACGCTTATCCTATTACTCCTACTCCTTTATTAGGGTCGATATTATCGGATAAAGACTTTAAACGCCTTAGTCTTATAAAGCTAAGGGAGTATACTCGGCTATTTAGAGAGATACTTATACTTAATCACGCTAACGTCGTGATTTCCGAACTCTAATAATACGCGGAGTATAGGCGGGCTTCTACGCCCACGGGTATAACTATTACTAATATAATTATAATCCCCGATAACGGCGATAATAAAGATAACGATAAGGTTAAGGAGATAGACTCCGACCTATAGCAGGGCGATAAGGGTAAGACTTTTATAGAAGTCGATGATCCTAAGGATAGCGATTTTAAGGCTAAGGATATTAATCTAGGCTTATATTAAGCGTAGCTAAGGCGCGGGGCCTATCCGGCCTAAACTAAATCCGACTCTTACTCCCTTTTAATTATCGCGATACGATCGCTTATATATTAATTCCTATATTATAATAGCGCGAAGGTATCTAATAGGCTAGTATTTAGTACTACTAAGTCGAATTTCCTTTCAAACTTATTAAGTGCCTATATTTACGCTAATAGTTTTAGCAGTTCCTATATAGGCTTATAGTATCCTACCTATTATACTAGTACCTTGCCTCTTAATCCCCTGTCTCGCCTTTTTATCCTCGCGTAAAGGATTTCCTCGATTTCCTATTCTTTACTATTAGTTATTTCTCGAATAAGCGGTAATTAAGGGTTATCTACTACCTATCCCGGAAAGGGGTTATCACCCGCGCGACGTAATAAGTCTATATAGAATTAAGGGTAAATCTATAATAGTATAGCGAGCTCGACTACGTATAGGCTAATTACCTTTATAACTCGGTATTTACGATAAAGCTAGTTAAGCTTTTATAATAGTCGCGGAGTTAAATAGTTACCTAACGATAGCTAAACTAAGTCGTTAACCTTGAAACGCTTAGCTAGTATACGATATTAGTTAGTAGACTCCTTATTTCTAAACTATATTAACATAATTATAGCCTAGGCAAACTTAGTCGTTTTCTATAAACGGCGTAGTAAGTCGTAGGCCATTAATACTCTAGGTTCCGGAAAGAGCTCCTCGGTTATCTAGATCGGATTAACGTAGTAGCTATATTCTAAAAAGAAGGGACTAAACCCCGTCACGGAGCTTTTACGGTTATTTAGGGCTAGTTATACTACGGGTAATAGGTGATCCTAGTTATCCTAAGCGTAATAGATAAAGGCTTATAAATAAGCTTATACTTCTTAGTTTATACACTTTATTACTTTATCGGTTTAGGGGTAATATACTATACTAAGCTTACACGATATCCGTCTAACGTTATAAAAGTGCTTTTAGAACCTACTTATCTAGTTTAAGCCTCGGCTACTAATAATTAACCTAAGTATTCCGTGGAACCGGAAATAATAGTATAGGAACTATTCCGCGTAAGCTTCGGCTTCTATTATCTTTATCGCTTTTAATATTATAGCCTTAGTTAGACGGTCTCTAATAACTTAAAGGTAACACGCCTTCTTCTTACTGGCTAATAGTAAGTCTATTATAAAATCTATTAATAGGTCGCTCTATATTTATTCTAGTACCGGGAAAGGGCGTAAAAGGCCATATTTCGTATTTCTCTATATATACCCCTTTCCGTAGATATCGTAGTTCCGGATAAATTATCGGATATCCTTATTTATCCTTAGCTAGAAAAAGCGACGCGCTATTAAGGCGATAGTGTTTTTATATCCGGGGTATCCTCCTATTACTTAATCGTAAATTAACTAAATAATCCTCCCTTATAACGTTAACCCTTTAATAGACCCGGGCACCTAAATTCGGTCACGGAATAATAATAACCTAATCGTAAAGACTAAGTACTTAGCTATTTATAGCTTTAATTCTAATAATAGTAGGAACTATTATTCTTTTTCGGTAACCGTAGATAAAGCTCCTTAATATTATTCGTTGGTTATAAGCGTCTTATACTATAATCGCTATAGCTTTTAATCCGCCTCGAAGATTATTTAACCGCTATAAATATAGCGAATATTAGGTAGAATCGCGGTATTAGGAATTAATTAAATATAATAAGATTACTCTTATTTATCCGTTATATCTTAGGGCTTGTCTTACTATTAACGTAAAAGGGTATCTGCTATTATATTATCCTTTCCTTTCTGATACTTAAGTATAAAGTTAAATTATATAAGCTCGCCGGCCTATTAGCTTTATCGCGTAGTGAGCGTTCGCTTTATTATAAAGTATTTAAGGGCCTTATAGTCGGAGAGGACTATAAACTATTTATAACTAATAAGCTTAGCCTACTATATCGTTAAATAACTTATAATCGCTAGTATTTCCTTATCGTAGATTAGGTAGTTATATTCCGCTCTATTAAGTTTATAAGAGTAGTATACGACCACGTAGCGATTTCCGTTTATATCTTCTTATATTAGGCTACCCGTAAGGGTAAACCCCGAGTAATCCGTCTTAATAAATATCTTATTTACTAGGTCCTACTATTATAGTATCGGTCCTTCTTAGAACCTCGCCTTTAGCTTATAAAAGGCCGCTTCTTCCTCGGGACCCTATTAAAAAGTATAGTCTTTCTTAGTTAATACTATTAATAAGGCTAAAATCCCCGAAAAATTCTTAATAAAGATTCGGTAATAATTCGTAAACCCTAAAAAGCTTTATACGCCCTTAACTGTTATAGGCGTTTCCTACTCGCGAATAGCTTATAACTTCTTTAGGTTATAAAATACGCCTTTCCCCGCCGTAATTATAAATCCTAAGTACCTTACTATCTTCACGCTAAACTTATACTTTAACGGATTTAGGCTTAGGCCGGTATCCGCCAGTACACGAAGTACCTACTTTACCTTCGCCTTATAGTCGGCCTAACTCCTATTAAAGTAGATAAGGATATCGTTAACATAAGCGGTAATAAAGTTATTTAGGAAGCGCTATAATATCTTATTAATCTATCGTTAAAAAGTCACGGGAGCCTTACTTAGGCTAAATAGATAGATAAGCTATTCGAAAAGCCTAAACCGAGTTTAGAACGCGGTCTTATATTTATATCCTAAAGATATCCTAATTTTATAAAAGGCGGCGACTATGTTAAGCTTTATAAACTATTCTATTTAGCTTACGTTTTATAATATCTCGGCGATTACGGGAAATAGATAATAGTCTTATTTAGTAATCGCGTTTAACGCTTAATAATCGTAATAAAATTAAAGTCCTCTGCCTAGCTTTTTTATAAAAAGGATAAGAGCCGCGGCTTCCGAACTACTAGTACGGATAAATCCTTTATCTATTAGGTTAATAAGTATTTTCCGTAGTCCTAAGAGTTCTTCTTTTAATATATTATAGAGCAGCCCTTAAGGAAACGATAATTCCTTATCGTTATTTCCAGATATAAGGTTTACCTTATAGTTTACTCCTAATCGGTATAGTGGTAATTAATTAGCTTCATCGGGCGCGAATAAGTCGCCGAATCCTTATAGTAACTCTTTAGGCATAAAATCCTTTAGGTCTACTAGTTATTTCTTATATAACGCTTTTTCGATATCCCTTAAGCTTACTCCTTAGATTAAGACTTCTTTACCCTTCCGTTATAGTTATCGAATAATACCCGCGAATATAGATCCTATAACTAAATAGGCGTCGCGGATGGCTTATACTCTAGTAGATTCCTTTTTATAATAAAGTTATATATCTAATCCGGCTACTCCGTAGTAAAGCCGTTTATCTTTAGTATAGTATATTACGTTATTCTATTCTATCTAGGGCTTCCCGAGGAATACGTCTTAATTAAGCCCGGGCACTATATATACGAATATTCTTTATAGGTAACCGCTAATCTTAAGCGTATATATAGTGATTCCCGTGTTATTAATAATCCCGGTAACTTCCGAGAAGCTATTTAGTAGTCGATTCGTCTTATCGACTAATAGTAATTAGAGTCTTCAAGTAAACTATTCACTTATAACGGTATAATAATTATAACTAGTATTAATAAAGGCGAGGATATACTATTTATTTACTCTAGCTATTATAAATACCGGGTTATTACTAGCACGCACTTTAAACGCCTTTTACTCCCGCTATATCACGGCTATCGGCTTTAACGTCTATTTTAACGTTAAAGCTACTCTTTTTCCGAGTTATCCTCGCTAATCGACTTATCCCCGCTCTTATCGCGATCTTTCGTACGAGTCTCCTTACCTTTCCAGACTATATCTTAGTTTTCCTTTAGCTTTTTATAATTCCGCGCGATATACCCATTCTTATTATAGTTATAGTATATCCGAGTCTTTTACTTCGCCTTCCTATTACTAACACGGTTTACTCCGCCTATTTTCGTATTATTATCGGTATCCTTCTTCGCGGTTATATAGTCTTAAGCTTATTTATTCTAGTTTCGTTTAAACTAATAGCCTTTAAGTTTCCCGGTAAACTCTTATACGCTATTAACCTTTATAGTATAATAGTTAATAGGGATTCGGGCGGAGATAAGTTTATCCTTAAGTTGTGAAGTAATCGCCCCTTTAAGGAATAAGATCTATATAGTAGCTTCCTATTCGGTAATACCCGTAAAGGCGATTTATCTTTTAAAATAGGGTAGGAAGGCGGTAAACGACTTATCGATTTATTAACGAATTATATATAAGGCTTAGGCGGCCCGTGATTATTCTATAGGGTTAAGGTAAGTACGATTAAGATACGCTATAAAGTTATTAGGGTTTATAAGCTTACCCGGTCCGTCGCTTTTATAAAAGGCTGATATAACTTATTATACTTCGGGTCTTAGGTAATTATAGATCGTATACTAAGCTTCTATATTATTCTAGAATAAGTCGCTATCGATTATAAGCTTTTACTATATCGCGTAGGCCTATACGCTATAATATACTCGCTTCCCTAAGAACTTCGCCGGGCTATCGATAGTTTTACGGGGTATTACCGTTAAGGTTAGGGCGACTACTAATATTATCGGCTATAGCGTAGGCGATAGAACCGGTAATAGGGTAGACCCTACTAGTATAAGGATTATCGGGGTCTATAAAGGAGCCGGAATATTTAGGTTAAGCGGTATTAGGTTTTACGGGGTAGGCGATCCTAGGAGCCGGGCTATAAGCTATTCGACTAATTAGCGTTATCGCTTATCGGCTTCTTCTCTCGCGCGTTATCGGTCTATAAACTAGCGTATTTCGGAGTAGTATTCTTATATCGGAGTAAGCCTTAAGTTAATATCGGTATATTCTTTATAGAGAGGGCCTAGCCTTATATTTAGGGCTCGGTTATTTTCTTCGGACCGTTAATTCGTCTACTCTAGTGCCTATTTAATTCTAAGAGGTTATTAGGCGGTAGTATTAGGTTTTTAGTCTATTGCTAGCGTAGCACGTAGGTATCGCTAAGTTCTAGATATATAAACGACTAGTTATAGGTCGTGGCACTAAGTAAGGTCATAATAATAGATTATCTAGAACTAAGGAAGGAAGAAGGAAAAAGGAGAAAAGTCTATAGCGCTAGGCTAGCTATAAGGTAGCGATACCTTAGCGATATAGGTCCGTTAACTAAGCGCGCAGTGAGGAAGATCCGGAGTATAGCCGGATCCTCTATATCGGGGTCAACCCATAACACCGCTTATATCTTAATTACCTTTAATAAAGTAGGAGGAGCGGGAAAATTATAACCGGGGCTATTACGGGAACCACGCTAATTCCCGATATAGCCTAAAATAAAACGCCTCGAAAAGGACTCTAACAAGGGATTATCCGTCTACGCCTCTACCACCTTTTCTGGTAAGGGGGAGTTAAGAGCGGGAATAGAAACTAAGATAGTATAGGAACTACCCTGGTTCCCGATATACCCTATAATAAAACGCTTCGAAAAAGACTCTACCGCCTCAGCCTGGTTAGTAACCAGGGCACGGTTATAGGGCGTATATTAGGGCTTTCTCGATAACCTATCCGCGGGGTTTAACGTCCCCGGGCGGTATCGGATCTTAAAATCAAACGGTGCTAATTCTTTAAGCTAGCGGGTATACTGCCCCGTAAGCTTCGGCTTATCTAATAGGTAACGGTGGTTTCAATAGTCTATTAGGACTATTATAGGGCTCTAACTATAAGCCACGTAGTGCAGCTACGTCCGAAAAGACTCCATAATAGCTATAAGCTCGGAATCGGGCGTGCTATAGTTAAGCTTAGCGCTATAAAGCTTACGGGATATAAACGCGATAGGTCTTTATAGCCTATCCTCGAGCTAACTAATAATAGCTCTAATAGTAAAAGCAGAAGCGTTTAGCTTAATATATATCGGTAGAGTAGGATTAAAATACCGTAAAACGGGCGCTTTCTAAAATAATAACTTTATTTCCTCGACCACGGCCTAGGCCTGCTAGGAGAGTATAAGGACCCCGGTATACCCCTTAATAGGGCCCTCTATATAGCCCTCTTTAAGATAGTCTATAAGAGGCACGACCATTTTAGAGTAGTTCTTAATAAAGCGCCTATAAAAACCCGTAAAGCCTAGGAAGACCTATATCTTCTTGACACCATTAGGAAGCTCCTAGTCGCGGATAGCCTTAACGCGGGATAGGTCTATACGTACCCTATCTAGGCTATAGATAAACCCGAGGAATTCTATATCTTTAGTCTTAAACTTATACTTATCGGGGTTAGTATATAGGGACTACTACCTAAGTCTAGTAAGGACCTCGCGGACGTATACTTAGTGGGTGGCTAGGTCTTTACTATAGATAAGAATATTATCGAGGTAGACTATATAGATAGTATCGATAAGACCCGTTAACGCTTAATTAATATAGCTTTAGAAGCTCGCTAGCGTATTAGTAAGACCGAATAGTATAATGAGGTATTCGTAGTGGTCGTATTTTATACGGAACGCTATCTTCTATTTATCACCTACCTGTATATAAAGCCGATAGTATATATCCTTAAGGTCTAGCTTAGTATAGTACTACGCCGATAATAACCGATCTAAGATTTCGTGGATAAAGGGGAGGGGGGTACGATCCTTAATAGTTACCTTATTTAATCCCCTATAGTTAATATAAAGATATAGCTTTTATTATTATTAATCTTACTCCGCTATCCTAACTAATCTATCTATAGGAGCCTTTTTAGGCTATACGGTCCTTCTAGGGTGGCTTATAAAGGGGAAAACCCAGGTAAAACCCGGGGAAAACCTCTATACACTTCTTTAGGTGGAGAGGTACCGCTACGGGGCCGATATAGCCCCGGTTTATCCCTGTTACGTATCTGGATCTTACCTTTAGGCCGGTGGCTAACGGGAAGTATAGCAGGCTAGTAGTTAGGTGGGTTAGCCTAGGCTAATCTCTATTAGTAGGACGGGGGCTAAAGGGGCGCTACCGTGCTTCCGCTATACAGCAGCTATAGCTCCCCCTCCTTAGGCTCCCTATATCCCATAAGGATTATGCCTTTACTCCTTCCGTTTAGTTAATAAAGAGAGTAAGGGAGGCAGGCGCTTCTTACCTCCCTAAGGTAGGTTCCTACTATATCCGGCGGTAGGTAGGGGGGATAAGGCCTAACCCTATTATAAGAATTAGATAGTTAATATCCCCTAAGGCCTTTATGCCTTACTCCTCCCTCTTCCTCCTATAATGCTAATAAGTTCATTATAGGTTTTCCCCGGTCTTTTCCCGCTTATAGTCTTATAGGTATATCGTTACGGCCTATACTAACTAGTAAACCCTTTTAGTTTTCTCGTTATATTCCTATTATATTTTAACTATAGGTGTCTTATAGGTAACGTCGTGGTGGCGTAATAGCGTAGGGTTAACTAGGTAGTATAGTAGCGATTTATATATATAAATAAATAGTCTAAAATAGTAGCGTAATATAAGTTCTCTTCGTAGCGTAGCGGTGTCTTAGTAGTAGCGTGCTAATACTCGTAGATATCGTCTCCTACTAATACTAATACTAATAATAATAACCACCGCTATAAGCGTGGTATAGTTTATATTATACCGCATATAGCCCTTAGTGGCGTCGGAGTAGTATCGTAGCGCTAATATAAGGTAGTTACGTGGGGAGACGACTCACGACTAGAGGAGATTTATACGACGCACTAAACCACGACACGGAAGCCGGGGCAGTTATAAGGTGGTTCCTATAACGGAAGAGGCTTAAGGACTTCCGCCTCGCCCTTAAAGTTATAGAGGCCTACGAAGACACCCGCGACACCGAAGGGGGACTATATCGGGGATAAGGTAGCACGACGACTAATTAATTATTAGGATAGGGGCCCTATAAGCCGGGACCCTAACGGTATCGACGTGGTACTATTACGACACCGATTAGCTCTTATTATTATTACCTCCCTCGGAGGCACTAATACCGCTTTTAATATACTTAAGACCCTGCTAGACCAGTTAGCTAATACCGTTAAGGAGCCGTAGCGGGACCGGGGGGGGGGGGCTACTTATAAGGTATTCTAGGATAAGGTCTATCTTACCCTCTAAACGTCTTATCTTCTAATAAGGTAACTCCTATACCTCTACTAACGCGGTGCCGCCGCGACCGTGACCGGAAGGTAACGCCCGGTTTAGGGCCCGGCTAAAAGACTAGGACGCCGTCCCTAGGCGCTCCTTAGTCTATAGCTTATTAGCGTGGAACCGCCACGGTACCGAAGGGGGATACCTATAATAGCGATACCCGCATTACTAGCGGCCTTTACCGCTATATATGCCTAATAGATATCTATAAGGCGTTACTACTACTTCTTAGTAGCGGAGGGGACTTACCGAACTATTAGCTATATCTACCCCGACGTATATATAACACTACTATAGTATTAAGGCGACTTATATCCTTATAGGGACGGCGACTATTAGTATACTAGTAATAGGCCGTGCCTATACCCGTGGTATTAGCGTAGGCTTCTATATTATCGGGGTAAGTATCTAAACGCTTCCTATAACGAATATAACTACCCTATATTAGCGTTATAATACTACTCCGATATCACCGGGCTATATACGGCATAACACGAACTATTCCGCGCTCGTAGTAGCGGTTATTATTATTCGTATTAGTATTATTAGGAGACGATATCAACGACTATTAACACGCTGCCACTAAGGCACCGCTATACCACGAAGAGAACTTATACTATACTACCACTTTAGATTGCTTATTTATATATATAAATCGATACTATACTACCTAGTTAACTCTATATCACTAAGCCACCGCGACGCCACCTATAAGATACCTATAGTCGAAATAGGATAGGAATATAACGAGAAAAACTAAAGGGGTTCTCTAGTTAGTATAGGCCGTAACGATATACCTATAAGACCGTAAATAGGAATACACCGGGGAAAACCTATAATAAACTCGTTAGCGTTATAGGAGGAAAAAGGAGGTTTAAGGTATACAGGCCTTGGGGGATATTAACTATCTAATTCTTATAATAGGGTAAGGCCTTATTCCCCCTACCTACCGCCGGATATAGCAGGAACCCACCTAAGGGAGGCAGGAGGCGCCTACCTCTCTTACTCTTTTTATTAACCGAACGGAAGGAATAAAGGTATAATCCCTAAGGGACGTAGGGAGCCTAAGGAGGGAAAGCCGTAGCTACCGTATAGCGGAAGCACGGTAGCGCCCCCATAGCCCCCGTTTTACCGATAGAGATTAGACTAGGCTAACCCACATAACTACTAGCTTACTATACTTCCTATTAGCTACCGGCCTAGAGGTAAGATCCAGATACGTAATAGGGATAAACCGGGGCTATATCGGCCCCGTAGCGGCACCTCTCCACCTAAAGAAGTGTATCGAGGTTTTCCCCGGGTTTTACCCGGGTTTTCCCCTTTATAGCCACCCAGAAGGACTATATAGCCTAGAAAGGCTCCTATAAATAGATTAGTTAGAATAGCGGAGTAAGAATAATAATAATAATAATAATAATAATAATAAGGTACTTATATTTATTACAGTAAGCGTTTAGGTATTTACCCCGATAATATAAAAGCTTACGCTAATACCACGGGAATAGGCGCGGCTTATTATTAGTATACTAATAGTCGCCGTCTATATAAGGATATAAGTCGCCTCGGTGCCCTAATAGTATTATATATATATTAGGGTGGATATAGCTAATAGTTCGATAGGTCCCCTCCGCTACTAAAAAGCAGTAGTAACGCCTTATAGATATCTACTAGGTATATATAGCGGCTAAGGCCGCTAATAGTGCGGGTATCGCTACTATAGGTGCCCCCCTTCGGTGCTATAGCGGTTCTACGCTAATAAGTTATAGGCTAAAGAGCGCCTAAGGATAGCGTCCCGGTCTTTTAGGCAGGCTCTAAACCGGGTATTACCTTCTGGTTATAGTCGTGGCGGCACTATATCGGTAAAGGTATAGGAGTTATCTTATTAGATAAGACGTTTAGAGGGTAAGATAGATCTAATCCTAGAATACTATACAAGTAGCTCCCCCTTAATCCCGCTACGGCTCCCTAGTGGTATTATCTAACTAGCCTAATAGGGTCTTAAGTATATTAAAAGCGGTATTAATACCCCTAAAGGAGGTAATAGCGATAAGAGCTAATCGGTACTATCATAGTACTTATTACGGGCTATGGCCCGTAGAATAGTCCCCGGCAGTGGCCGGGACTAAGAAGCACGGACCCTCTAGGAAGGCCTATGCGATCCTACACGTACTTAGTGGCCTATATATATCGTATTGAATATAAGCACTTAAATAAGCCCTATATATAAGATATAGGAATTCCCTTTTAGCGTAGTGGTATATTTTTAAGGTACGATAGTTATAAGCCCGGCTTACAATGCCTAAACAATAGATATTAATAAGGCTACCCCTATTCCACTATAAAGAAATAATCACGTTTATACAAGCACTCTTAAACAACTACGATCGACCTAATCAGAGTAATTAAGAGGTTAATCAACCTACCTATTAGTTGACTAACCGATAAACGATAAGCTAGTAAAGATATCTTCTAATATATCTAACGCCGAATAAAAGGCGGCCGCTACTATCCTGATTAACTAAAGGGATTAGGTAACGTACGAGCGCGCCGTACGTGGTAAATCTGCCTCCTACTAGGAAAACTATCTTAATCTAAAGCTAAGCGATAAGGAGGCCGATACCTACCTGCTTCTTAAGTCCACGCCACCTAATATCCGTAAGTATAAGGCCCTCGCCGTGGACCCTAACGTAGAGGAGGCCACGGCCATTACCGTTATAGCTACTCCGTCTTCTACTATCACGCTAAAGGGCGATAAGAATGCTACGGACACCGCCGCTACCACGGCCGCTACTATAGCGGCTATAGCCGCCGGTAAGAAAAAGATAGCCGCCCGCCGGAAGGCTATAGCCATAACGAAAGAACCACCGACTAGGACGCCTATATTTATCGACGACCTCTTTAAAAAGGGGTATACGCGCTACCTATAAGATCGCCGCATATACTGCGAAGAAAAGGCAGACTATAACGCGTAGTAGAAGGAGTTTAATAAGGTATACTCCTATATCGAAAAGACCGTCTATACCATGTTATATAGCCTCCTAGCCTAGCTATAGAACGATACCGTAAATAACCTATAGGCCTAGATTACTCTCCTATATGCGTATATAGGACTAATACCTATAGACCTCTGTAAGGAAACCCTGGTTATATACCGATAATATACTATGCCTATAAAGGCTATACCTAAGAATATAGACGCCTAGGTAGTAAGCTAGAAAACAGCGATAATACACTATAAATATATAGGCGTTTTAGAGCTATTAAGCGCGGACTATTACGCGGAAGACGCGTTAAAAGCTATTAGACCTATTACCCAGGAATAGAATAATAACTACCTAATAAATAACTACGATAAGATTACGGAAAATAAGCTAACGATTAATAACTTCGTAAAGGCTTTATAAGCGGTTCTTAGTAATATAAAGAGCCTATAATCCTCTACTATAAAGCCTAGAGTCAGGAAAGGCACCTTTAACACCCTCGAGAACCTCACCGATACTAAGGATACTACTAATAATAAAGATAATAAGAAGCGCCCTCGTAGCGATATATCCGTAAAGGCTATCCCTCCCGTAATAAGGAGGCCTTATAAGATATATAAGAATCCCTATACTACCGCCGCCTATTAGTACGTAAAGCCGGATATACGCCCTTATACCTGGTATAGCCGCGAGGATATTACGAAGGTTACGGAAAAGAAGATATATAACTATAGTTTTACAAGCCGTGTGGACACCGCGATATAGAAGAGGCGGGAAGTAGTAGCTGCTACCGCTAATAAGATAAAGGGGGTCTAGGAAGATTAACTCTATAATACTACGCCTACTACTATAATAGTTTATAAAGACCTGTCTATTACCGCGACGGGACTAGGAGCCTACCTAATGTAAGGGGTAGCGCGTTATCGTATAACGATACCATTAAGATTATAATAAGAATAGGGGGTATCCCTTTCTATTAACTAAGCCAGAGCGTTATTATACTACGCGATCCTAGATTCAGGATCGTTAATCTATATCTTTAATAATTAAGGCTATTTTACGGCCGTTAGACTACCCACGGATACTTTATCCTTATCCATTTAGGTAGGTACTTATAAGGCTCCTATCCTCGGATACGGAGACATTAAGCTACGTATATAATCTCTATCGGGCACAAAGAGGCTATTACGCCTCTATAATATCGTATACTATAAGGAATTCGTTACTAATATCGTCTCGGAATACTAGCTACGCCTATAAGGTTATTACTAGGATACCGTAAACGATACTATTATTAGCTCCGCCGACGACCGGCCTATCTATAAGCTACTAGATATCCACGGCTAATATATAATCGAGCGCGCGGAAGCTATAGCCGCCACTGCGTTCGCGGTCTTAGTAAGGCACCCGCGTAATAACCCGTAGGGGAGATTACGATAACCGCGGTAACGGTAGAAGACCACGGTATAACGGTGGTATAAACGCCTCGGCTACTATAGCACCGATACTCTCGCGAAGATCGTCGACGCTACTTAGGGGGTGAAGATAAAGGGACCTTATATAATAGACTATAACGCGTGTGGGTGATCGTGAGTGCCTATATAGATCCGGCGGATACTATCCTTTTACCCGTTAAAGCCCGGAGAGGCCCTGGCTATTAATTTTCACGATCTAGAAAAGGCGGAGCCGTTAGCAGGCGTCTAATATAAGTCTATTATATTCGTTATAGACGTATATATAGGTTATACGTAGGATTACTACTTATAGAAAAAAGACTAAGGCTTTATCCTATCCGCGTTAAAAGACGTTTTTACCCTGCTTAAGACCTAATTCGATATCCGGCTAAATATCCTATAAGCCGATTCCGAGATATTTTAGTATCTGGACATCGTTACATTCCTCGCTGCTAAGGGGGTAGAAGGCTAGCCGTTAGTATTATATTTATAGGATTAAAACGGCGTTATAGAACCGATTAAAGGTATAGTTAAGAGAAGGGCGAGGGCTATAAGGATTAGAACTAATCTGCCTATATCTATCTAGCCGAAGATCTTTAAGACTACAGTGTATTTATATAATAGGACGCTATAATATATTAACGACTAGCGAATACTATATAAAGGCCTACACGGCCGTTAACCTAACCTTACGTACCTATAAGCTTACGACTATAAAGCCTTTATAAAAACGCGCGATACCTAAGCTAAAAGAAACCGCCTATAAAGGTTAGAACCGAAGGTATAGATTAGTTATTACGTCGGATACTAATCCTCGAATAGCTTCCGTATTTAGCTACTATACCTAACGGATATTATTACTACGAGAGACGTAGTCTTTAACGAAGACGAGATATTCGACGGTAGGATTAAAACGCTGTAAGCTATAGCTTCCGCTAAGGAAATCGGGGAACGCCTATAATCTATCCGTATTATCTAATCTAATAAGACCGCGAATAGGCTACTATTAAGGGGTATAGCTATAGACGTATTAGATCTTAAGTCGGAAGACTTTAACGCTACCGCTATTACTACGGGTAAAGGCGACGCTACCGCTATTACTACGGGTAAAGGCGACGCTACCGCTATTACTACGGGTAAAGGCGACGCTACCGCTATTACTACGGATAAAGGTAAGGCCGTCGCTATTACTATAAGAGAGACTATTACTATTACTATAGACCAGGTTTTACATCCATAGCCTAATACCTAGGCTATAGATTTAGAATCTCGTAACTCTTACACTACCCCTATTATTACGGGAGAGGCTACTACTATTATTATAGACTATATTACCGCTATTATTACGGGTACCGCTATTATTACGGGTACCGCTATTATTACGGATACTACTATTATTATAGGAGAAGACTATACTACCGCTATTACTACGGGAGAGGCTACCGCTATTATTACGGATACTTTACCGTTTACCACTACGAGGTTTAAACCGTTTCCCACGCCTTTAATATTCCCGGAAGATCCCGCGCGCGCGTTGCTTATAGCGTTAGCGGTGGTTAGGGGCGTTAAGGTGGAAGAACACGATAACCACTAACGGATAGCCGGGGATACCCTTAGGGGGTGCTTATCGGCTACGCGCCTATGACCCGCGCGCCTATCTACCGTAAGTATCTATAAGACTAAGAAGGTGTAGAACGAAAACGCCTAGAAGGCGTTCTTTAATATTAGAAGGACTTATAACCCTATACGCGCGAGGAAGTAAGCTATTAACGATAATATCGGTGCTATAAATTCCCCTTATACCTCTTAGCCGCTATCGCTATCGTATATAACCCGCGAGGATCTCCCGCCTCTACTAAACTACTACTGCGATATACGCGTTCACCCACTACGGGAGCGGTGGTTATAGGCTAAGGGGGAATACCTTAAGGGGTATTAATAGATAGACTACTAGTAGGCGGTGGGTAGTAATTAGGCTAATAAGTAATAAGTCCTTACCTATAAATAGGTATACACCTATAAATTTAATAAGGAGGGCACCCTTCTTAAGTATAAAGCACGCCTTATAGTCTGAGGGGATTAATAAAAACAGTTAGAGACTAAAGATAAGTACGCCATAACGCTAGCCTTATAGTCCTTCCGTATATTAATAGCGATCGCCGCCCGATTTAGCCTAGAGATAAGGCAGTTTAATGCTATTAACGCGTTTATTAACGCTAGCCTTAAAGAAGAGGTATTTATAAAGATACCGTAAGGCTATCAAGTACTAGGCAAGGTACTACTACTACGGAAAGCCCGTTTCGGCTTAAGGATATCGCCACTGCTATAGTAAAAGGAATTCAGCGGCACGCTATAGAGGTTAGGATTCACGCCTATACCTAATAACCCCTATATTATAATCCGCGACGGTTTAGTCCTATTTTTCTACGTCGACGATATCGGACTTATATACTATAAAGACGGTAAGACTAACGCCGATAACCTTAAGGCCGCCCTTAAGCAAAGCTATAGATTATTAAGAGGCGAAGAAATCCGTTAGTTCCTGGGAATTAAGATCCTAAGGGATAGAGCCACTTATAGACTATAGCTATTATAATCCTCCTATATAGAGAAGATCGCGGTTAAATACTACGTAGATATACTCTGCCGAAAACCATTAAAGGTCCTATTATCTACGGAGCCGGTAATACTCCGCGACGGCACCCGCGCGTTAATTCCCGAGGTCCGCTAGTACTAGGGTATAATCGGTTCTATCCTATACGCCGCTATCGTGATAAGACCCGATATCGCGTTCGCCTATTCGAAGCTTTCCTAATATAATATTAATCCCTCCTCTAACTATCTTAAAAGGGCTTAATAAGTGCTACTATTCCTATACTATATAAGACACTACTACCTGGAATTCGGCGGGGATAGGCTTTTCCTGATAGTAAGCGACGCGTCCTTTAAGGATAATCCAGACCGTAAAAGTTTATAAGGATATACGATAAAGCTCTTTGGGGGAACCATTAACTAGAAGGCGGGTAAGTAACCGACGGTTATAACGTCGTTAATAGAATCGGAACTACTCGCTCTTATAGAGGCCGCTAAAGAGACGTTATTCGTTAGCCGAATATTAAGGGATTTAGAGCTTCGGTTAGACTAATAGTAACTATAGCTATACTACGATAATTAATAGACTATTAACCTTATTAATAAGAAGGTATAACGCCGACGGATAGAGCTACGGCATGTCGATATATATAACTAGTAGGCGCGCTAGTTAGTATAATAAGGTCTCTTTAAGGTTACGTACGTTACTACGAAGGAGATAATCGCGGATGGTTTAATAAAGATATTACTGGAGGCGGGGATTAAAAGACTATAGTAATAGCTTAATTTAACGGATTAAAAAGATTGTATCGAGTAGTCTAAACGGTTACACGAAAACATTAAACGCGCTAAAGCCACGGCCGTAGCGACTATAAAGGCCTCCGAGGGCGTAGTAGATCCGATGGATATAGATCCGATTAAGCAGATCCGGCTAATCAGGATCAAGAAACTAATTAAGACGGAATTACATTAAACGGTTAAATAGGGCGGATTTAGATCTCTTTTACGAGGGCGTCTTTTCCCTTAACTATTGATTTTATAATGGAACAGCTAAGAGTGTTTAGTTTAAACCGAAGCCTCTGATTAGGTAGTTAACCTAGAAAGACCCACCTTAACTAAGGGGGTGTGTCGTATAGGCAGGACCACGACATGGTCTATAGGGGATCCAGGGGGGATCCACTCCCTAACTAAGGGCTTCGGGCCTCGGGTATCAGGATATAATAGGGGCGGATACCGGAAAAGACCGGATAGGATCTAAATAAGATAGTACCTATAACAGAGTCTTCACTACATAAATTAAGGGTATAAGAGACTCACACAGATATAACTTAATATAATACACACACACGAGATTTCTGCTCTACTAAGTTAATTATCTAAGTGCTATTTAACGTGCGACAACACACCGCGTAGACTTTTCCTTTCCTCCTTTCTTTCCTTAATTCGAATAACCTATATACTCGGCCTTAATATGTGAATAACTTTTAATAAGCCGTTATATATTCGACCTCATAAGATTATAAGCTTGAACGCCTATATAGAAAGAGGTCCTAGTCACTTCGCCCTAAGCCTACTAAGGGACTAAGGGTAAGTCGTAGGGACCTTATATAATAAGATCGACGAACGCGTATTATAACGCTTATAGGAAGCGGTAAGGATATATATCGCCCGTATTTATAATATAATTGCTAGCCTATAAGTAGCCTTTAAAAGGTCTTAACTTAACCCGTACCTTATACCCACTACGTACCCGACGCTTACCCTAGTCGTTACGCCCTCGCCCTTACTTAGGCTACTAGAGGCAGAGACTACTATACTTATTCCGTTACCGCCGCCGGCACCCACGCTCTTATACCGGGTATAGTAGGTCGCCGTTCTCGTAAGATATAGTAGAAAATGTATAGAATACACCGCCTAGTCCTAGGCTATACGACTAAAACTTACACTCGATAGGCCGCTATTCCGTAGTAATAAGGAGGCGTGGTACTTAATTAACGCGTGCTTAGATACCTAGCCTTAGTAAGTAGTTAGCACCTTCGGTAATAAAGGTATAAACGGTAAATTTAACCCGGAGGAATTTATAGCCTACCTTAACCGTATATATAAGGACCGTAACGAATAAGGTCGCGCTACTAACGCCCTTAGAGCGATAAAGTAAAAACCCGACTAGCCGTTCGCGCGCTTCCTACCGACTTTTGAAAGGAACCTAGCGTAAGTAGGAGGCTATAACTAGGTAGACTATATTAAAATACTATTCCTTAACGGCGCCCTAAATAATAGGCTATATAATAGCCTAGTAGTAGCCGACCTCCCCGATACTTACTCCGAGTAGGTCGATAAAGTATAAACGATCGTATAG
The DNA here is from genome assembly GCF_003711515.1 of Sodiomyces alkalinus F11. Classification (NCBI taxonomy): domain Eukaryota; kingdom Fungi; phylum Ascomycota; class Sordariomycetes; order Glomerellales; family Plectosphaerellaceae; genus Sodiomyces; species Sodiomyces alkalinus. Next base: position 997,872 of record NW_021167080.1, on the reverse strand, counting down.
AGATAGGAAGGTATTAGTAAGTCGTACTAACCGATTCCCGTCGCCCGTAAACTAACTAAGGATATTAATAGCGATATCGTTATATGTAGAGTTAATAAGGTCGACGAGTCTAAGGGGACCTAATAAAAACCTAACCGCTACACGAATATCACGTGCTAAAACTCCTAGAAGAAGGGCCACGTTTAACGGCACTATAAGAGTAAGAAGGATATAGTATCCCGAATATCCTTTTAAGAGGAGGAACCCGAAGATATTCCTAAGAATACTAAAGACTCGGAAAAAGAGTAGCTTTAGTGCGAAATTAGGCACCGGAGCCGATAACGCGAGACTAACGCGAGTAGGAGGAGTTTAAACCGCTATTACGGAGTAAGTTAGTATTAATCTAAGTAAGAGTTAATAGTAGTGGGTTAATAAACGCTTTTATGGATACGGGTTATAACTACTATACCGCTATAAATAAGAGGTTTACTCGAAAAATACGCTTACCGTTAGTTAATAAGAAGAAACGACTACTAAAAGGCTTCTTAGATAAGACTAAACCGGCTAGTAACGCCGGTATCGTAGTTTTTACGCTAGATATATAAGGGTATACCGAGCGCATTTTCGCGTATATAGTGCTAGGTCTAGACTAGGACCTTTTCCTTAGGCTTTTATAGATAGAATATAATAATGTGGTCCTCCACGGTAAGGAATAAAGGCTCCGTTACGGAGTAGCCGATATCGATATCCGACTTTAGGGCGAAGAGGAGCCAAAGGTAGTATAAGACATCCGCACTATAGCACTAATAATAGGGTCTATATTCGCAGGACTATATAGACGATTACGGTACCGGAAGGGAAAAAGATAGGAAGAGGGTTTACGGGCTATATTGCTAAAGGATATCAAAAAGGCCCTAAGTATAAAGGAACTAGTAGACCCGCGAGAATATATCCCCGAGAGTATTATATAAGAATTCGGCGATTTATTCGCGCCCTTATACTCTATACGTTTACCCCTATACCGACTTAGCGCCGAATATAAGGTCCACTTATAAAAGGATAGTAGTAGTAACGAATAAGCCTTACTATAAGGCCCGCTCTATAATATATTATGTAAAGAGCTCCTTATATTACGGAAGACGATAACGGATTTAATAGATAAGGGATTTATTCGTGCGAGTAGCTTAGCTACCTCCACGCCTATACTATTCGTGAGGAAGCTAGGAGGCGGCCTCTAATTTTACTATAACTACCGCGCCCTAAATACGATTACTTAGCGAGGTTATTACTTACTCCCCCTAATTATAGAGACCCTATATAACCTAGCTATAACGAAGTGGTTTACTAAATTAAATATCGTCGCCGCCTTCTATAAGATACGGATAGTACCCGGATATAAGTATAAGACCGTATTCCGTACTTTATTTAGCTTATTTAAGTAGCTAGTATACCCTTTTAGGTTAACCGGCGCGCCTACGACGTTCTAGCGATATATTAACTTATCGCTACGGGAGTCCTTTAATAATTTTATCTTTACGTATATAGATAATATCCTAGTATACTTAGACGGATCTTATAAGGACTATAAGAAGAAGGTATAGCGAGTACTTAGTACCCTTATAGACGCTAGGCTAAACCTTAACCCGAAGAAGTGCGAGTTTAGCGTTAAGATAGTTAAATACGTAGGGTTTATCGTTACGGTAGAAAAAGGGGTATCTTACGACCCCGAGAAACTTAAGGCTATTATAGAATAGGAAGCGCTAGTCTCCGCGGCTAGAGTATAAAGTTTCCTTAGGTTCGCTAACTTTTATAGGATATTTATCCGCGACTTTATAGCTATTACCGCGCTACTTATAGCCTTAATAAAGAAGAACGCCCTATTCTACTAAGGCCCCGTATAAGAAGTAGCCTTTAAGGAACTAAAGCAGAGGTTCTAGGAAAAGCCTTACCTATAATAATAATAACCCGGAAGGAAGACTTAGCTAGAAACGAATTACTCAGGGTTTATATTAGGTAGCGTATTCCTATAGGAAGATAAATAAGGATATAGATCTATTATCGTATACTACTTACGCCCACTTAACTCCGCTAAGTATAACTACCCGATTCACGATAAGGAGATACTAGCGATTATAGACTACCTATAGGCTTAGAAAGCTAAGCTAATAGGTAATAGCCGATTTCAGATTTACTCTAATTATAAAGCGCTCGAATACTTTATAATAAAGAGGGCCTTAACCGAGCGCTAGAGTCGCTAGGCTATTAAGCTTACCTAGTATAACTTTATATTAGAGTATAGGCGAGGGGCCGATAACGTCGCGGCCGATACGCTCTCGCGTTAAGAATAGGATATACCTAAGGATTCTTCCGATATCCGAGAGTAGGGGAGGTATATCTAGATAATCTCCGATATAGCTATCTCCCCCCGGGTATACCTAATAAGAGTAATATTACTAAAGCTTATTATAGTCTTCGAAGTAGACCCCGACCTATAACGACTATAGAATAAAGTTAGGGCTACCGATAAGCGTTATTAAGGTGCCTTTACTATAATACTAACGGGAGAACGGAGTTTTCCCCCTAAGCTAGAGCTTAAAATATAGATTACCGAGTATAGAATTAACTAAGGACGGCTAATATTTCGTAACCGCTTATAGGTATTAGGGGATAGCGAAGACGGGGCTAGCCACCCGCTATAAGGCCGTCTTTTATAAGCGATCCACGACTTAGTGGTTAGCGGATACCTAGGCAGGGATAATACTATTACCCTAATCGCCCGCTAGTTCTTCTAGCCCGGTATAAGTTAAGATATTACAAGGTTTATACGAAATTACGATATATACCGAGCTAGCTATATATAAAGGGGTACGAAGAGAGAATTACTACGCCTACTTCCTATACTAGAGCGAATCTTCTACGATATCGTGATAGACTTTATAACGGACCTACTACCCATACGTAAGGGTAAGTATAGATACTTATAGGTAATTACCGACCGACTCTTAAAATTAGTAATACTCGAAGTAATAGATACTATAAATACCGAAGCCTATACTAAACGGTTCTTACTCTACTACTATAGGTTCTACGGATTACCGAAATCTATTATTAGCGATAGGGGGTTAAACTAGATTAGCCGCTTTTAGAGATACTTCTATAAACTCGCGGGTATTAAATAGCGATTAAGTACCGTATACTACTCTTAAACGGATAAAGGTCCTAAACGTATTAACTAGGAAGTCTAAGCCTATTTATAGGCGTATACCTATTACGCCTAAGATAATTAGAATATGCTATTACTAGTAGCGTAACTAGCCTTAAATAACTAAGTAAACTCGATAATCTAATTAAGCCCGTTCTTCATATACCACGGGTACTACGCGGAGCCTCTTTAAGTTAATAAGACCGCGCTAACCGAAAAGCGCGAGGCTTCCGCGCAGGACTTACTAAGTCGCCTTAAAGAGGCCACCTAGTTCGCCTAAGCCGTGATAGCCGCTATATAACTACGTTAAGAGGAGTTAGTAAACTATCGGCGTTACCCTACTAAGAGGTTCGAAAAGGATTACCTTATATAGTTAGATATCGGTAATTACTCCTCGCCACGGCCGTTAAAGAAACTTACCTAGCTTTACTATAAATATAAAGTTATAAAGGGTATTAACTCCAATATCGTAGAACTAGATATCCCCTTATAGATTTATAATCGTTTCTATATAGATCTCCTATAACGAGCCGACCACGACCCCCTATTAGGGTAAACGATAATAGACCCTTAGCTATTACCTATCCGCGAAAGGCTAGACGGGGAGGAGGAATAGGTGGTAGAGGAAGTCCTCTACGCCTATACCCGAAGGCGAGGTCGCGGTAAGGTCTAAGAGGTATTAGTACGATAGGAGGGCTATATAGAATTAATATAAGAACCACTTAAGAGTATACGGGAGATATAAGCGCTTAACGAATTCGAGAAAAAGCACGGCCTAGTATAATCGAATAATAGGCCTTTATAATAGTATATAAAAAAGATATAGGCGCGAAAGAAGGCCGATACGGCGGTAAAGAGGATAAGGACTAAAAGCGAAATCGTATTAAGGGCGTACCCCCGCTTTACTTAATTTATAAGTAGCGGAAAACTAAGTAAAATACCGAAAATAACCTAAATAACCGAGGAAACCTATTACTCCACGACTTCTCCCTCCTCTAACTCCTCCTCTTATAAGGCTATACCGCCCTTAGCGGTACCCACCTACGACTCCTCTATCGGCTTAAAGTAAGCCGCTAAGGTGGCTATACCCTCCTTATTATTAACGATAAGGGGAGCGATAACCTCGTAAAGAGGATCTAAGGCAGGTATAGCCTTAGGGGCTACCTCCGGGGTACTGGCCGAGAGAGGGTATAAAGCGACGAAATACTTATAAAATCGTCTCCTATAGTAAGAGAGGCTATTTACTTCCGCCCTAATAAAGGCTATACTATCGTTACGGCCCTTTAACTTATACGATATATCCTTAAGTGTCTTATCTATACTATATATAGAGGAGGCGATATCGTTAAAAGCTCGTACTATACCTACCTAAAACTCGGTAGTAAAGGGCGGGGCGGCGGTAGGCGATAGGGCGGCGGCGGGAGGCGGAGCGATAACGGGAGGCGGCGCGGCGGCGGGAGCGGGGGCGATAAGCGGGGCGGGCGATTATAAGAGAACAGCGATACTCTTACCTAACTTAGCCTAGCTAAGGGCAATTTAAAAGCGACTATAGGTATCCTAGAACTAGTAGCGATTCTATATAGAAGAATTAGTATAAAGGCCACTAAGCGAAGGGTAGGTATAAACTTATATTTTCGTTATTAGGGTCCTTATTTATAGCACGAGCGGTATTCTATAGGGCGTTAGCGGCGTCGTGGGCGGTAAAGGGGAGCTATATTACCTATTAGTTATAGTTATTACACGTATAACCGGTATACTTACCTCCGAATACTTATAAGTACGGTATAAGTATTTATAATACTTAGCGTTAGCCCTGGCCGCGCTAGGGCCTAACTAGTGGTAATACTCGACTTTATACTCTTATTTATATTACCGGGTAGTATACTACGAACACGGGGCGAGGTAACGGGGTTTAGGAGGATTCTTAGGAGCACGGCGCTTTTTAGTAGGGGGGGGGGGGTCGGAGTCTACTTATCGTTAGTTACGGCCGACCTCGTAACCCGTAGTAATAAGGGCCGCGAACTTATATCGTTATTACTATTACCCTTATAAGGGCGCTTATTAGGTGAGGCGAAGTCAGATATCTATAGACGGTTAGCCACGGCACGGAACCACGAGTAAGGGGAGTATTAACTTATAGTAAGGAGGATACTTACGGCGTAAGAGATAAGCTGCTACTCGGCGATATTAGTTATACTATTAGGGGACCCGCGAGGTATCTTAGAGCTACTTATAATATGAAAAATAATAAAAAGAAAATAGGAAATCGGAAGCTGTGGAAGAGGAAGAAAATAGTAAAAAACGAGGAATAGTAAGAGGTTTATTTTACTACCCTTCCTATGCTATTAGGGTGGAAGGAATGACCCCTGGTTATATACACGGCAGGCACGTTATTTCTAATAAGTATATATACTAACGAGGAGCTCGCGATAACACCGCTATATAAGAGCTCCTTTATACTATTTTAGCCTTAAAAGGACCTTGGCTGCTACGGATTACCTCCCTTCGAGGGAGCCTTTAATAGAATCGAATAAAGAAGGCTATTTTTAGATTATACGCGGGGAGGCCAGGGTAATACGAGGTTAGGACCGAACGACTACGATATAACCGTGACCTCGCCTCTATCGAGGGGGGGGGGTATATTACGGGCTATAGCCCGTAGAATAGTCCCCGGTAGTGGCCGGGACTAAGAAGCACGGACCCTTTAGCGAGGCCCGTGCGATTCTACACGTACTTAGTAGCCTATACACCGCGTAGACTTTTCCTTTCCTCCTTTCCTTCCTTAGTTCGAATAATCTATATTTTCGGTCTTAATACGTGAATAACTTTTGATAAGCCGTTATAGTACTATATCGATACTGCTAGGGTCCCGGCTTATAGGACCCCCCTCCTAATAATTAATTAGTTATCGTGCCGCCTTATCCCCGGTATAATCCCCCTTCGGTATCGCGGGTATCTTCGTAGGCCTCTATAACTTCAAGGGCGAGGTAGAAGTCCTTAAGCCTCTTCCGTTATAGGAACTACTTTATAACTACCCCGGCTTCTATATCGTAGTCTAATACGTTATATAAATTCCCTTTAGTTATAAGTAGTCTCCCCACGGCACTAAAAAGCTCTCTATGCTCTTCCTCGGTTATATCCTAGTACTAGAGTACCACGTGCTCCGCTATTTCTGCCCCCCTATCGCTATGGGGGCACTATATTATTAGAAATCCCGGTACCTTTACTTTTACTAAGAAGGCTTATAGGCCTAGCTTTTCTAATCTAATTTGGGTAAGTACGGCGCTCCATAGCATTAGGAGTCCTCTATATTTCCCGAGGGAGCGTTATATTAGGGGGCGGCTCGATGCCGCTATAGCGTAGGTATAAGGCCTCTATACCTTTACCTAGGTTAAACCCTAGTCCCCTATAAGGGCTTTCCTCGGGGCCGCGTTTTTAGTCTAGGTCATTAGAGCGTTAAGTTAGGCTATCCACGCGAGGGCCGCGTAGGTCCTATAATACCGATTTAGTACCGCTAGGGCTCTCGCCGCGGCGTATACTCCGGCTAATATCTTATCTTTAGTTCCCTCCTCTTATATCCGGCGGACCTTCCGGGCACTAAGGCTTAAGAGGTATAAGTTAAGGGGGGGGATAAAGGTCTCTGTTTCGAGGACTCTAACTAGCGTAGCTTTATAGACTCCGGCCACTAATCGGAGGCGCCGGTTCTATACTATTATAAGTACCGCTATAGGGCCTTATTAGGTGCCGGCCCTTATTTTATAGATAGTTAAGGCGTAGTAGGCGATTACTAATCGTATTACTATAAGATATAATCTCCTTACGTCTACGAAGCTATACTCCTACGCTACCGCGCTAAGCCTTAAGAGGGCGTATACTTAGGTGGCTAGACGGCTTTTTACCTCTTTATTGTTTTATAGGAAATTAAGCTTCCTATTAAGCTAAACGCCTAGGAACTTTATCGCCTCCGTTACCGGTACCAAAGTAATACCGAGGGGGAGCGGGGTGGGTAAGGGTTAGCATGACTTCGTGAAGGGGATATAGATATACTTAGCTAGTTTAAACTATAGTCCGCTCGCTATCTCCTAGTCTAGGTATATCCGCTACGCGGTGGTAAGGCGTTACCGCGTTTATACCTTTATCCTACTAAAAGCGATAATATTCGTAGTATTAGTAAAACCTACTACTATCGTTTTAGGAACCCTTTTTAGTTCTTTATATAGAGTAGAGATATAAAGGATAAAAAGGATAGGGGAGATCGGGGAGCCTTATAGTATACCCCTATAAAGGTGCTACAGGGGGGCTATTTCGCTATTAAGTAGTAGCTAGGCTATACGGTCTTAAAGAAAGCTATTAATTAGGGTAGTAAGCTACCGGGGAAAGCTTTTCTTTTTAAGTACCTTAAGGAGGTAAGAATAGGGGATAGTATCGAAGGCGCTTTTAATATCTAGCTAAAGTATCGAAACGGTGCCGCTATAGGCCTAGCTCGTCCTTATAGCCTTTATAACTCTTTATACTACTATTTTTATACTTCGCCCTATCTGGTTACCTATCTATCCCTTTAGGAGGAGCCGATACTCCTCCGCTACGGTCACGATCCGGTCGGCTAATATCCCTTTAAGGACCTTACCTATTATATTAAGGAGTGATATCGGTCGCTAGCCTTTTACTATCCTATAGTCGGCCGGCGGCCGGCCTTCTTTCTTAAGGACTACTATAGTAGTATAGCGGTACCTTTTCGGGTAGTAGCTCGTTTTCAGGTAGACTCTAAAGATAGTACTAAGTCTTTAGTATAGGGGGGGTCTATATAATTTTAGGAGCCCTACTAAGAGTCTATTAGGACCTAGTACCGCCTAGGGTTTTATCTTCTTAAAGCGCCCCTACACGTCCGCTATAGTAACGTCTTAGCGGATATCCTACCCCGGGGGGAATTCCGCGCCTAAGGGCCTAGGGGCGGTAGGGAAGGGGGGGGGGAAGAACTTCCGGTTTAGGACTTCAGCCTTCTCTACGTGTATAGTTACCGGGTAATCGCTATCGTCTCGGTATAGTAGTAGCACCGATAAGGGGTCTAGTAGTATGCCCCCTTTAGTTTATACCTATTTCTATAGCCTTTAAAGACTGCTATTATCCTTCCTGGTTAAGTAGAGTAGGTGCCGTTAGTATACCCGCTTTGCTACCGCTATAGCCTTATCTCGGCGCCTCTCCGCTTCCTAGAACTTATTTTATCGGTTCCGGGACTTCCTAGATATATATCTACGGTAAAGGGGCCTTACTTCCTAGGTAAAGGCGGTTAGCTCCGCGTTCCACTAAAGGGTGGATAGGCGTTTAGGGGTGCCCCCCTAATAGCGCGGCGCGGCCTTATCGGCTATAGTTATAAGGTCTACTTTTAGGTTATCTAATACTAAGTCGATATCTTTTAATAATATAAAGGGGCTAGTCTACTATAGCCGCGTAGTAGCGAGCTAGGGGACTTATAAGGGGTCGAAGTCTTTCTAGACCTAGTAGGGCCTAGTAGCGTCCCGCGGTAGTATTATTATAGTAGTTAGCGAGGTATCCGTCTTTATAAGGATTCGGGCCGTCTATAAGTAGTAGTTAGACCCGATAACGGTTTTATCCGGGCCGCTAAAATCATAGCGGAGCCTTTACGTTACCTATATAAGGTTAATAGTACTAGCACACCGGCCTAGGCGGTACTATATAGTTATTCCGGGGGGGGGTTACTAGGTCGAGGTTCTACTAGGTCGTAAGGGTAAATAGGGTATCGGCTCGGGGGTAGTACCGCGGTGGCTATAACTATAGGGGTAGTATAGGTTAAAGTCCACTATAAGGATGTATCGGCCTTATAGCGGTACTATATCGAATATATCTTATAGGGGCGTATTCTAGGGGATCCTAGCTAACTAGTAGTTCTCTAAGTAGATTAACTAGATTATAAAGGTATTATCTCCGGTCCCGAATATAACCGCGTAGGTATCGCAGTAGGCCCGCTATATCCACGTATATAGCGGGTATCTCTTCTAGATATTTAGGAGGGCATAGCCTCCTCCCTAGATTAGCCGATATACCCCTTAGGAGGGGTATATAGGGCTTTTCGTGAAACGGTTAAGGCCGGGTTCCTAAATTACTATTATATTATACTCGGCGCGGTACCGGAGCGGTAACTCCCGCCACGTCTAACTCCTCCCTATATTCTATAAGAGGACGTGGATTTCTATTAATTAAAGGAGGGGGGGGGTTAAGATAACGTGCCCGGTCTAACCGGGGTTTAACTCTAGGGTTCCTACTATAATGCCTTATCGGCCCCATAGGGGACTATATAGGCGCTTATCGGGCCTAGTATCGGGGAGCCCTCCTATCCCCTAATCCTTTTCGGGGGCTAACCCCTACCTCTATAAAGGGGTTAGTCCTAGTCTTAGGCGATAATAATTAAGGGGAAGATCTACGGCTACCGCGGGTATACCGCTTCGGTCTAGCGGGTAATATTAAAGTCCCTAGCTCGGTACTTATACGCTTCGCGGGTTTTCTTAGCCTTTTTCTTTAATAATCGGTATAAATCGTCGAAGATATTATAGTCTCCGGTATATGCGGCGTAACGGCGGGGGCGCCCCGGCGCTATAGCTTCGTAATATCCTAGGCCCTAAGGGTATACTAATTCGGGCTTAGCGTAGTAGCGGTATACCCTCTCCGCTATAAGGCAGCTATTCGCTCGGTGGCTAAAGTATAGGCACTTATAGTACCTTAAGGGGCTAAGGTCGGGATCGTATAGTTTATAGATATAGCTACCCCCCTTTAAGAGGAGGGTATTCCGGATAAGGCTCGCTGCCCTTTCCGGCGAAGCCGATTCGATAAGGAGAAGCGTTACCCTACTAATACCGTGGCAGAGTACCCGCTATTATACTCGGATAATTTTTACCTTAGGGTTTATATTTTATAGGGATACTAGTAGGTCTTTTTCGGATAAAGTATTAAGAACCTCCTAAGGGATAGCTTTAGCTAGTATAGGGTAAGTATATACGGCTAGGGTAACTCCTTTACTAAAGGCCTTCTCGATCTATTATTCCTTATAGGTGGCCTACTATTATACCCTTTCGGTAAAGGTAAGGTAAATATCTCCGCTTAGTAGCTTCTATACCGCGGCGGTATCGTATCGGGTAATCGTGGCGTTTATAGCTTAGATAATCTCCTTTAGGGTCCTATCTTCAAGGGGCTAGTCTTCGAGGAGAGTTCCTTAACGGATAATTAGTTCCCAGTAATACCTAACAGGGATTATTTTAAGGGGTATAAGGTCCTGGGGCGGTACCGTTACGGGAGCCCGGGCTACGATATTAGTCTAGGTCTCTTTAATACTATTCGTCCCTTTTCGGAGTTCCTCTCGGATAATATAATAAATAGTAGCGTATAGGTATATTAGCGGTATTATACCGGCGTCCTTATAGGCGGTACGTATTATAATTAATTCCTTTACTAGCTCTATAACCTACTCGATCGTGTTTTTATTAGCTAGTAGGGCCTGAATTTCTGCCTTAATCTTAGTTACTGTTAGTTCCGGGGGACGCGGTAATCCCCTTTTAGTCTCCTATCGGTTCCGCGTTATATCCCGCTACGGGTAAGGGGGGGAGCGCTCGTATTACAAAAAGTGGGTCCGTTACGAATTCTGTATAAATAAGATCAGGCCACTATCCCACGTCTCTTCTAGCTATACCGTAGCGCTAGTATTACGGTACCGCTACGATAGTATCCCGGGAGGGAGGCGGTAGTTATAATCGCCGTCTTAGTGGTTTTATCAATTTTACTCCTATTACGTGCCCGTTGTTAATAGGCGTGATAAAGATAGCTATATAGTCTTCTTATACTTAAAAAAGATATAGCTTACTACCCTTCTTAGGGATAAATAGGATAGGGGTACCGGCTAGACTAGTGGACGGCCTAATCTAGCCCTTTGTAACGGCGTCCTATAGATACTAGCGTAGTACCTCGAGCTCTTATACGGCAAGGGGGTAAATAGGACCGTAGGGAGGCTTCTTCCCTTCCTTGATCTTAATAGCGTAGTCCTACTACTAATACGTTAGTAGCCTCCTAGCGTTTTCGACGTTAAAAACGTTAGCGAAATCTTAATACTATTCCGGCAGCATAGTAGCGGGTACCGCGGCTTCTAAGAATCTATCTCTATATCCCACTAAAGGGTTTTCTACTAGGCTAATATAGCCGATATATAGGCCCCGCATAGAACCTATATAGGCTAGAGTAAGAATAGACTTAGCTTATCTAACTACCCTATATAGCTCTTTTAGGGATATAACTATACTAAGCTCCGCGTAGGATAAGGGATAGGTCTATATACTATACTACTAATTAACGTTAGGATTAACGGCTATAAGCCACGGTCTTCCTAGGATTATATGGGCGCCCTAGGGATTAAGCTGTATATCGTAGAACTCGGCGCGCTATACTCTTTTCCGACCCTAGTAGTCGGTAGTAGTAATAATCCTATAGAGGGACCTAAGGGTTATCTTTATTTATCCTTCCGCAATCTAGGATACCGGGATCGGGGACCCCTTAAGAACCTAACTAGGTCCTAGGAGAGACCGATCCAAAACGTTAATATTAGCACCTCCGTTAAGGAGAGCCGACGTCTATATCTATTCCCTACCTCGGCGAAAGGAAACGCGTGCCTCTATTAGTATAGTAGTAGGGGTAGTCCGAGGCGGGTATAGTTCCTAGGGCACCTCGCCCGTGACACGGCTAACTATAGGGCGAGAGGTGGATACCGGTTAGGTATTCGGGTTACTATTACTTAAGCGCTATACCCGAGGGCTAAGGTATATAGTAGCGTAATACCCCTTTTAGTTATAGTTATAGTAAGTAATAGAATCGAGGTACGATAACGGTCTAAGACGTATAGGGTAATTAGGGGCAGAGGCTAGTATAGGTATAGATATAGGGGTAGGCGTAGGGATACTAGTAGAACCGTAGGTGGCCGGGGTATAGAGATTATAACCGTGGCTATATAAACGGAGACAACGTTATTAGGTAGCGGACTAAAAGTCTGCCCGGCCGATACCTAACTCGTTAGTAATAGTTAAGGCCTTAGCCCTTTAATAGGCCGGGGCTAGGTCTTAGTAATCCTTAAGGACCCCTATAGATACTATATAGTCCCGAATAGGTAGGAGGACCCTTATTAGGACTATCTAAATCCTCCACTAATCTAGGAGTTCGCCCGGTAATTCCGACTCTAGGGCTTCCTACTATTATATAAATTTAGCGTAAGACTCGCCCTCTCTCTAAGATAAGATAGACTTGCTCTGGATCTATACCGCTACCTCCTATAGGCGGGTATTATTATCGTTAACCTAATGCATTAACTAAGCCTATAGTACGGCCTGGCTAACCCTATTAGAGTCGCTATCGTACTTATATCGTAATTTAGCCTGCTAGTATTCCTTAAGGTAATAGGGCAGGCACGATATAATAAAGTAGTTCTTCGCGGCGTCCGTGGGGAAAGACTAAGAGTCTAGGTTAAACCGTTAATTTATTTGCTAGATAAACATGCGATACTTAGCCTAGGATACGCTATCCTATTTGGATAAGGGGAAATTAAACTTAGCCTATATAGCGGATCCGTGTATAAATAACGTCGTGGATATATCGTGAGTATACTAGGATCCCGATAGGGTTACGATAATACGATACCGAGGTTCTACTATATAACGGTGGGTAATATCGGCCGGGTTAGGATTAATAGCGGCGGCGGCGGTAGTAATAGCGGCGGTAGTATCCGCCTCTAGCTTAGTAAGGTACGCGAGCTTACGCTTACGGTGGTTCTATACCTCTATCTATTTAACGTGTTCGTCTAGTTATTCCTTTATTAGCGTGGCTAGGTTAACGTTCGTATACGGGGGCAGGTTAGGGTTATACGCGGGTCCTGTTATGGTTATAAGAGGGACGGGGACAGTAATAGGGGTAAAGGTAGTAGTAAAGGTAGTGCTAGCGATAGGAGCAGGTATGGGGGCAGGAATAAGTGCCGGTGCGGTAGTAGAGGTAGGAGTAGTAGGAGTAGTAATAGTTCCCAGCGTATCCCCGTCGTATTCCTTATCGGTGGGGTCGTCTTCTATAAAGGCGGTCTCGCTATTACGGACCTATCGCTTAAACTAACTAGTAGCCTCGTTAGAATTAAAGGTAGGATCGTTTATTTCGTGATAGTTAGATATCTCGGTGACTCTCCTTAACGGTCTTCGCGCTCTTAAGGGTAGATCGATTAAAATATTGAATAGGTAGTCATAAGAAGTGAAAAGGTAGAGTTAAGTAAGAAATTAGGTATAATTATAATAGGATTATAATAGGGTTAGAATATAGGTGTAGCTAAACAGTCAGATTAATCGCTGGCCTCCCCCTTAAAAGGGAGGCTCCCTCGCTCCTTAAGGCTACGCTTTACTCCTCGAGGACTACCGTATTTACTTCGAGGGACTATTCTATTTACTATATAATAACTTACTTTATTTATACCTTAAGGGGTCTTAGACTAGGCATACCTGGACCCCTATAGATTTATACTAGGGACCTATTATGACTACTACCGTAGGCATCTAATATTAATCGACTTATCCCCGCTTTTATCGCGATCCTTCGTACGAGTCTCTTTAACCTTCCGGACCGTGTCTTACTTTTCCTTTAGCTTTTTATAATTCCGCGCGATATACCCCTTTTTATTATAGTTATAGTACGTCCGAGTCTTTTACTTCGCCTTCCTATTATTAATACGGTTTACTCCGCCTATCTTCGTATCGCCGTGAATATTCTTCTTCGCGGTTATATAGTCTTAAGCTTATTTATCGTAGTTTTATTCGAACTAATAGCCTTTAAGTTTCCTAGTAATCTTTTACACGCCGTTAACCTATATAGTGTAGTGGTTAGTAGGGACTCGGGCGGAGATAAGTTTATCACTACATCGCGAAGTAATCGCTCTGTTAAGGAATAAGATCTATATAGTGGCTTCCTATTCGGTACTACCCGTAAGGGCGATCTATCTTTTAAAACGGGATAAGAAAGCGGTAAACGACTTATCGATTTATTAATAAATTATACGTAAGGCTTAGGCGGCCTATAATTATTCTATAGGGTTAAGGTAAGTATAATTAAGATACGCTATAAACTTATTAGGGTCTATAAGCTTACCCGGCCTATCGTTTTCATAAAAGGCTAATACGACGTATTATACTTGGGGCCCTAAGTAATTATAGATTATATACTAAGCTTATATATTATTCTAGAATAAATCGCTATCGATTATAAGTTTCTGCTATATCGCGTAAGCCTATACGCTATAGTATACTCGTTTCCTTAAGAACTTCGCCGGGCTATCGATAGTTTTACAGGGTATCGCTATGAAGGTTAGGGCGATAACTATTATTATCGGTTATTGCGCTAGCGATAGAACCGGTAATAGGGTAGACTGTATTAGTATAAGGAGTATCGGGGTCTATAAGGGAGCCGGAATATTTAGGTTAAGCGGCGTTAGGTTCTACAGCGTAGGCGATCCTAGGAGCCGGGCTATAAGCTATTCGACTAACTAGCGTTATCGCTTATTAGCTTTTTCTCTCGCGCATTATCGGTCTATAAACTAACGTATTTCTAAGTAATATTCTTATATCGGAGTAAGCCTTAAGTTAATATCGGTATATTATTTATAGAGAGGGCCTAGCCTTACGTTTAGGGCTCGGTTATTTTCTTTAGACCGTTAGTTCGTCTACTCTACGACCTATTTAATTCTAATAGGTTATTAGACGGTAGCGTTAGGATCCTAATCTATCGCTAGCGTAACGCGTGGGTATCGCTAAGTTCTAGATATATAAACGACTGGTTATAGGTTATAGTACTAAGTAAGGTCGTAATAATAGATTTTCTAGAACTAAGGAAGGAAGAAGGAAAAAGGAGAAAAGTCTATAGCGCTAGGCTAGCTAGCTAGCTATAAGGTAGCGATAACTTAGCGATATAGGTCCGTTAACTAAGCGCGTAGTCAGGAAGATCCGGAGTATAGCCGGATCCTCTATATCGGGGTTAACCCGTAACACGATAATACGATATTAGGGCTTGGCTATACAGCGGTGGATAGTGGTATTAACTAGGTTAGGATTAATAGTAGGATTAATAGCGGCGGTAGCGATAATAGTAGTATTAGCCTTAAGCTTAGCGAGATAAATATGCTTACGCTTATAGTAGTTCTACACTTCTATCTACTGAACGCGTTTATCTAGTTATTCCTCTATTAGTGTGGCTAGGTTAACGTTTATATACAGGGGCAGGTTATAGTTATACGCGGGTCCCGTTATAGTCGTGGTCTAAGGAATAGGGAGGATAATAGGGGTAAAGGTAATAGCAGAGGTAGTGCTAGCCATAGGAGTAGGTATAGGGATAGGTGCCGGTATAGGGGTAGACGTAGGAGCCGTGTCGGTTCCCGGCGTATTCCCGTCGTCTCCCTCGTTATAGGGAGCGTCTTCTATAAAGGCGGTCTCGTTATCGCGGAGCTGCCGCTTAAACTAACTAGTAGCCTTATTACAATCGAAGGTAGGATCGTTTATTTCGTGATAGTTAGATATCTTAGTGACTCTCCTTAACGGTCTTCGCGCCTTTAGAGGGTAGAGCGATTAAAACATCAAATAGGTAGTCGTAAAGAGTGAAAAGGTAGGGTTAAGTAAGGAACCAGGTAGGACTATAATAGGATTATAAGGTAGTCAGAACGTGGGTATAGCTAAAGAATTAGCTTAATCGCTGGCCTCCCTCTTTAAAGGGGAGGCTCCCTCGCTCCTTAAGACTACGCTCTGCTCCTCGAAGACTACTTATTTACTTCTTCGAGGGCTACCTTATTTACTTCGAGGGACTATTCTATTTACTATATAGTGACTTGCTTTATTTATGCCTCGAGGGGTCTTAGACTAGTCATACCTAGACCCCTGTGGGTTTATACTAGGGGCCTATTATTACCACTGCTATAGGTACCTGATAGAAGTATAGCTAGGAGGTATTATAGGAGGTAGTATTTTACTTAGTTTAAGGGCTTCCTTAATAGTAGGGGTCTTATAGAATAATACTATATCTATAACTAGTATAGATTCCTTATTACCTATAACAGGGATTAACTCTTCCTAATCTAGTAAACGAAAAAGCTTTATTATTATAAACGGTATTAATAAATTCTATTATAACGCTAGTATAGTAAAGATATTCCTCTTTCTTTCTAATAGTACTATTAGGCTTATTATAGAATATTAACTTAGGCTTAAGACGTTAGATACTATCTATAAACATAAAGACTATAAGACTTACCCACCGCTTATCCTAACCACCACGCTCTATTTTTATACTAATAGTCTGACTACCCTTAGTGTTATAGATATAACCGTTAAGATACTTAAACGGGATAGGCGTTTTATCTATATTAATAATACGATTATTAGTAAAGCGATAATTAAGAAGGATAAATAATCTCCTTTTACTATAAAGGATACTATAATACCCTAATAATTATTCGGCTAGGTCCTTATTAGGGTAATAGGTCTCGGGCTTATAATATCTAGAGTAGGAAAAGAAGGGATAGCCTAGTTCCGCCGAATAAACCTAAGGAAGCTCGTAATAGCTAGGATAAAGTCTTCTAGTAGTTTAATCGCTTATTTAGTAATATATCGACGTATAATATTAAACCGCTAAAAAAAGCTACGTAGCTAAGAGGTTAAGAAAATAAAGACCAATAAAGGGTAATCTAGATATATCTCCTTAAATATACGCTAAGCTTGGAGGCGTAGCTAGGCCGTGCTAATAGGGCGGCGTTTACGATATCGTTAAAGGAAGAGTTTATATAACTTAAGCTTTAGTTCGGGATATTCGGGACTATACGATTGATAGTAACCACTTCTAGTACCTAGTATAGTATTGTCAAATAGGTAGTCGCAAAGAGTGAAAAGGTAGGGTTAAGCAAGGAACCAGGTGTGATCACAATGGGATCATAATAGGGTCAAACGTGGGTGCAGCTAAAGAGTTAGATTAATCGCTGGCCTCCCTCTTTAAAGGGGAGGCTCCTCCGCTCCTTAAGACTACGTTCCGCTGCCCCTTGAGGACTGCTTGTTTGCTTCCTCGAGGGCTGCCTTATTTGCTTCGAGGGACTATCCTGTTTGCTGTGTGTGATAACTGCTTTGTTTATGCCTCGAGGGGTCTTAGACTGGACACGCCTGGACCTCTGTGGGTTCACACTAGGGTCCTATTGTGACCACTGCTGCAGGCACCTGACAAGTATCCCTTTTACACTACTAGGTCTTAATCGTTAACCTTAGTATCTTAAAGAAGATACTAGCCTCGAGGTACCTTAGTCGTCTATACCCGGGGGCTATTATAATATCGGTCTCGCCCTTACACTCTCGAGCACGCCGAGGGGGGTATTTATTTATAATAAGGACCTTAATTGAAGGCACGAGATAGTACTTAAGGAATTCCAATACCGTAATATAGCAGCGGTTAGATTAGCTACGTTATACTTATCGAATAGGCGTTAAACGGGGTATATTTTCGGGCACTAGATATCTTAGCCTTAGAGCTAATTTTAGCCCGAGGCGTTTTTTAGATATTAATATCTATAGGCTATAGCATTATAGTAGCGGAATTAATAAATATACGTAAAAAATAATATAAGGTACTAAAGCACTAGAAATACAGAATTATATACTTAATATTAATGATTTACTACCTTATAAAGTTCTCTTGTTTTATTGGTTAGTTTGTAATTAGGTTACGTTAGTGGGATGCTAAGTCCTTAGTGCTAATCCCGAAGTTGTTGGGTTTTTACGGTATCCGTAACTCGACGCGTTGAGCTCTGGCAGGTGCCAGTGCCCCTTATTAATAATGAGTAAGCGGAACTTGAAAGTCCAAAATTGGCCGACGTTTGCGCATATCTTAGGCTTAGAGAAACTGCCTTCATCTCTCTCATGCCACATGCCTTCCGTATAAAGGGTACTGGAACATCTTTCTGTCGAGGGGACACTGCGAGGCTCGCCCGATTCCATTACCATGTGGTAGGCCACCTCCTTCCCCCTTCAAGCGCCCAGCCATCAGTCCTAGCTCTTCTAACAGCAGTCCAAGCAAACATATTCTCAATGCGCAAGTCGCCATCCGCTCCCCTTGCTGTATGTTACCATCCCTCTGGCTTCTTTAACTCTTTGAAACTCATAGGTCGTCTTGCCAGCATCCGTCACTGACCAAGCATTCAATACGGTAGGCAAGAAATGGTTCGACTGCGCCCAGTGCCATCATGAGCAAGAGTCACACCCTCTCCTACAGACGCTCGAGATGACGTTCGCCTGCAAGAAATGCAAAAAGTGCTTCCGAAAGGACGCGAACGAATTCGAAGACGCGGATGAGTACTGCCCACACTGCGACAACCACTTCGTTATCGAGGCCAAGACACCCACGCCTGCAATCTCGATTGAGGGCGAGGACGCGCGCGTGGACAACAGGATGCTCAAAGACGACAGGATGAAGCCGGCCAGAAAGAGGACGATATTTGACCCCGTGGATGAGGCGGACAAGTTGGGATAAGATTGTTATGGCTCCGTTATAATAGATGTACATGATCACGAAGCGATGACTGGCCGATCTCTTTCGACGGCATGCAAACATGGCGAATTAGAGCACATGTTTCCACCATACGGGCTCATGAAGACGTTCCTCCTGGGGTCTGGTAATACACTAGTCTCTGAATGTACTCAAGTCTCCTCGCGTCATTTCGCCCATCCCTGTGCACCCTGTGGGAGACGTTGCGAACTCAAGACTCTAATGCTCGCTCTCGCCTTCGGCAGATCCTCTGGTCAGAATGGCAGCAGTTCCGGTGCCTGGGGTACGGCCGGTCTTCTTCTTGGCCGCCTCCTCTTGCTTCTCTTGCTCGATATTCTTGACGTAGCTTTCGATCTCTTCTACGGGTAGCATCTCGATGGGCTTCCCGCTGGCCATCAAGGCAATCTCGATGTTCTTCGCTCCGGTCTGGACAACTTCGAGTAGGGACTTGACCGCTAGACGAATAGTCGCCTCTCGATCCATATCTTCCTGGTAGTTCCGCTCGAGGAACTCGCGTACTGTCTTGCTAGAGCGGCCGATGGCGTTCGCCTTCCTGTGCGGGTCGTTAGAACTGTCATTACCCCCGCATGAAGTACAAGACAGGAAACGCGGGCACATGACAGGGGGACGCACCATGCCGAGTAAATACCAGAGGGTTCTGTCTGATACAGTCGGGGGACTTTGCTGCCGTTGTCGAACCCGACTATCAAGGTGCTGATGCCGAAGGGGCGGACACCACCACTCTGGGTGTAGCGCTGCTGGACACCCGCGACGTATTTGGTCATATACTCAATCGAGGCCGGGTCCTCAACCGTGAGCCTGTGTGATTGCGCTTCTAACCGTGCCTTGTCGACGAGGATCCGGGCATCGGCGTTCAGACCGGCGAAAGCCAGGCAGACGTGGGTGTCGAGGAGCTGAATCTTGGAGGGGGTGATCCGGGTATCTTGGAGTTTCATCGCGGATCGCTTCTCGCAGCCAAGGACCACGACGTCCTTTCCCTTGACGCCCACCGCGCAAGTCCCTAAGAGGTTGTTGAGCATGAAACAGCCAGCGAAAGGATGGAACGGGCAGCGCGATCCAGGACTTTGTTCTTACCTCGCTTGACGGCCTCGCCAGCGTACTCAACCTGGAAAACGTGCCCATCGGGACTATGAAGATGTTTAGCTCAAGGCATTTCGCGAGGATGCATCGGTGTAGACGAACCTGAAGACTACTCATTGATTAGCACATATGTTAAACATGGTCGCAAGGATAGCTTACCAGAGAGCGCTCTGTCGTATCCAGATGCCATGATTGCTGATTGTGTGCTGAAGTTCCAATTATGCGAGTCTAACCAAAGAAACAGGGATGGAGGCGGGGAGTGTTGCGGGTGTCTAGATTTGTTTAGTGGACGGAGAACGTAGTTGGGGATCGAGCTGAGTTAGGTAGGTAGGCTTCTATCATCTGACGAAGCTCTAGTTCGTAATTACCTTGTACCTCAGCTACAAGTAGCAGGTCAGAAGGCTGAAAGCTCCTTGGACGCCCCAGATATGACCTTATCAAATATATCATATTAAACCACATAGGTAGTGCTGCTTGATTATAAGTGGGCCCGATTCGTACCGAGCGTCTGTACGACCGTGTTCATGCAGTAATTAATACGGAGTACTTTGCACATCTTAAATTGCCCGACTTTCGTCCTCAGCAGACAAGCAGACAAACGAGATACCTGACTATGGCCGCGCCGATGAAGACCAGCTCCGGGTGGTCTGGTCTAAGATGCCACTAAGTTTGATTCGAAATGGAAATGAAGAAAAACGGGAAGCAGGAACTGCTCAGAACTGCCCTGCTTCAACCCAACTGCGACTGGAGATGCTTTCCACTATGTATTGGCCCGTTGTCACCAACCCTTCGCGAAAGGCTTCACACCATACGACTTCCAATTCTCCATCTCTCGAGGCAGTATTTATCTCTCGATACACTCCTTGCGCTACAACCAGGGGAGCCACGAGCGCGTCGACCTGGACTCCTGCGGCGAGGGCGAAGTCTAGGCCCCTGCAAATGCAGGATGCGTACTCCCTGCCCTGCCGATACTTACTGGCATCGATTCGTAAGCTCGGGGGAAGATCTGGATACAGATTAGGATAATCGTCAAGGACCGGCGCGCAAACGGCTGCGTGTACGCGGTTACTGGAGGCGTTGAGCAGGAGCAAGGCCGTCCAGTAGGTAAGAAGTGCAAGTGCCGTGGGGTCGTCCCTGAATGCCAGACAGCCGGCAAAGGGATTGTGTTGTGGGTCGACGATGGCCGAGGGAGACTCCGTGTCCTCGGCCCAGTAGATCGGGCGGGCGATTGGTTCTCCTTCCCCCGGCCCAGTAAGCGTGGCATGCCAGTGGTCTAGCTGGGATTCCACGGCTAGGCAGTCGTGAAGGAGCTTTTGTGCCTTCGTACGACGGGTGGTTGTTGCAGGTGCAGGAACGAGGGCATCAGTGCGGACGAACAGGCCGGGGCTGAGAAACAAGATATCGAGAAGGCGATCCAGGGCTGATTTGGGATGAAACTTCCAGGGGACGGTCCTCCATTCCTCGGACGATAGGAAGGTGGCCGTTCTGTTTAGAAGGGCCAGCATGACCTTGGAGAGGAGGGAGGCGGAGAGAGTTGACAACGGTTAGCCTCTTTCGCCGTACAGAGTACGCCGTGATGGACTTACTGCGACGTGCCTGTAGACACGGACGAAGTAATGATGAGCGGGGAAATGTTGGAAGCTCTGCGGTCCCATTTTCCTGACCTCACTCAACTGACCCTCCGGATCTTTTCGAATAGTCGCTGGGAGAAATGAGGAGTTGTGCTGTTATTCGATCAGCACATGGGGGTCCTTGGTTTAAACATGACCACTGACCTCAAAAGCCGTCAGGAAAATGTTCTCAGCCGGACTGGGTTTGTTGTCTGGGGGCTCAGGGTGTATCATGCTTATCATGCTCCGAGCTCGAACCTCCAGCTCTTTCCCACTGTTCACAAGTTGCAGATTCAGGGGTGAGTATGGGGGCAGCGATACAGAGGCTCCATGCTTTTCACCGCCCATTCGCTGCGTGGTAATCTGCATGCAAGTGCTCACGACGACTACCCGAACAGCGTATGCGATCCCTTGGGTCGACAATAAGATGAAATCGTCCCAAGCTGGCCCCAACGGACCAACTACCCTCAACTCGGGCTTCTCGGGCTCTAGTGACTTTGCCTTGGTCTGCTTAGGAGGGCATAGTTGTCGTGGAGGGTGGGAAGCGCACCGGCCACCGTCGTCGATGGTTGCTGTGATGAAGATCCTTCCTCGCTGGTAACCAGCACAGTCGCGACCGCTGCGGAGACATTTTTGACAGTGTGGTCGTGAATTATCGCATTATGAGAGTGTTGAGCCGGTGTTGCCTTCGCCACTTCCCATGGACATGAGTGATTACCTTGACCCTGCGAGCCCGGCAGGTCTCACATCCCTTGTATTTCCCGGGAACCCCAGCCATAGATAGTTGGTGCGCCATGCAAAAACGGTGGCAGTCGCGAGCGGTGGATGAAGAAGATGCTCTTTCTAGAGAAGTGGAATATTGGGGTGTTGGACGACATGGGCTGGTGTAAGTGCGCTCTCAGGCGTGACCAGTTAGTCCGAGAGCGAGGAGAGATATATAGGTTCAACTTTGCCTTCATCGCCGAGAATACACGTTCACTCTATCCAGGGAAAATAGAACGGAGACGATGTTCGGGCATCACGGATAGACTCTTATAGCGGACAGCTCACAGCTCACAGCTCACAGCTCACAGCTCACAGCTCACAGCTCACAGCTCACAGCTCACAGCTCACAGTTCACAGTTCCTCTCAATCGCGTACTTCCTACAGGGTTGGCCAATCCTAGCGATGGACGGACAGGGGCAGCTCTACGACGCTACGAGAGATGAAGCCTGGGGTATCAGAACTCCGTGCTCATCTAACCTAGGACAGCAACGGGCGAATGACGTGCGGGAGGCAGCAGATGGACGGTTGAGTTATTAGTAGATGAACATTATTATATCAAGCCATTACGGGCATAGGTCCGAAGGAGAAAGACGGGCGGACGGTTCATCAGCCAGCCAGGACTCGCCATCCCGTGAGAAAGCCCCCGAAACGGAAAGTAAGGATGAATGAAGTGGTACGTAAGAACGCCAGGACTTCAGGGGTCGGCCATGACTCTGCTTGGTACCAGGCAGCTAATGGCCATGACTTGTCGTGAAGGTGCCCCCTAGAAAAGCGCGACAGCCAGCAAAGCAATGTCATTCATGTCGTAGGGCTGCAGGGGTCAGAAGGCCCACTTGAAGGATGTGAAGGATGTTAAGGCGTCCTCGAACTCTCGTTGGTCGTTATCGAAAGCGCACAAAAAAGGGGCAAATGAGAGCTGACACTGGATGTCCCAGGATCGCTTCCTTGCCCTGCGGGATGTCATGGGTTTGCAGCTGTCGCTGCCGATAAGCCAGAGAGCTCAAGCTTAGAGATTGTTTTTCTGTATCCGTACTCCGTCTCGCACGCGTTCTTCCGTGTCATAAGGTGACAGGATTTAGAGGAGCAGGAAAACGCCCAAGAAAGCAGCACGCTCGAAAAACACCGTCAATCCATGCTGTCAATCCCCGTCTTCTTCTTTTGGTATCCATCTAAACAACGGCGAGTATATAACGTTGAGAACGAATCTGGTGATCTATGTACCAGGATATATCCAATTCGAAACTGGAAATGTCCCCCTGGATTTACAGAGGGACAGTGCGATATGTAAGGTAAAAAAATAAAAGGAGAAACTGTGGTCGGATCATGCCAACATGATCATGATGATCCTGATCAGATCTGGGAAGTGGGCTTTTAGGTCGAAACAAACAAGAATATCGGAGCTGAGAAATCGATATCGGGTGCGCATTCATCGATTCGCCGAAGATCGGCCCTTAAATGTATTTGTAGGGGTTCATGATACCGTTCTGGAACAGAATGAGCAAATCACGGTAGTACGGTAGTGGAGAGAATGTAGCAAAAGAACTTACGGGATCGTAAAGATCCTTGATATTCTTCATTAGGCCAACCATGGTTTCTGACCGGCTGTAGCCGATAAACTTCTTCTTTGCGAGACCGAGGCCATGTTCCGCGCTGATGCTGCCATTTCTCGATTGAATCCACTCGTATACGAATGGCTCCAGAACTTGCTCGATGCTTGGGTCGTACCGCCGGACAGCCACGTTGAGATGGAGGTTGGAATCGCCCATGTGTCCGTACCCAACGACGCCCACAACGGGGTAACTGTCATCGTTGCCCACCAGACCGGCCTCTTCCATTCGCGCCTGGGTCTCTTCGACGAGCTTGTATAGGTCGCTCAGGGGGATAGACACGTCGTACTTGTAGGTGCCTCCCCAGTGACCAAGGCACTCGGGAATACCCTCCCGCCAGGACCAAAGGGACTTGGCTTGTGTAGCGTCTTGCGCCAGGACGCCGTCGGACACAATTTCCCTGGACATGACGTCCTCCAAAAACGATTCGAGCTTTTCGTAGTCGTGATCGCCGTTCGAACCGCTGGTTTCGATGAGGCAGTAGAAGGGATGATCGCCTTCCAATGGCTTCTGGGTTTGCCTCACGTCGTGAACGAGCCGTTGGCTGGTTGCGTCCATGAGCTCAAAGGCGGAGAGAATCTCGGAAAGCTGGCCCTTGGCCGCTCGGAAGGCCTGCTGGACCTTGTCGAAGGACTCGAGGCCGAAGAAGGCGACGTTGACAGCGCTGGAGCGTTGGGGACATATCACGGAAACCTTGGTGATGATGCCGAGAGAGCCCTCGGCGCCGATGAAAAGTTGCTTGAGGTCATAGCCCGTGTTGTTCTTGCGCAGCATGCAGAGGTCGTCCACGACGGTTCCGTCGGGCAAGACCGCTTCGAGGCCCAGGACGTTGCCGTGCAGGCTTCCATACCTCAGCAAGCGCAAGCCACCGGCATTCGTGGCAACGTTACCGCCAATCTGGCACGAGCCCTTCGCACCAAGGTCAAGCGGGAAAATGTACCCTCGCTCGACGAGGTACTGATCCGCAACTTCCAGGATGACGCCCGCGTCGACGACGAGGGTTCCGCTAACCTCGTCAAAGGAATGAATGCGATTCATCCGGCTCATGTTGATGATGACCTCATCGAACACGGGGACCGAGCCGCCGACGAGACCGGTGTTGCCGCCTTGCGGGACAACCGCGAGCTTTTCTTCGTTGCAGTATTTCAGGACTTCGCTCACCTCCTCGGTGGAAGCAGGCTTGAGGACGAGCCGGCTCTCGCCACGGTACTTGCGCATCCAGTCTTCATTGAACGGCTGGATGTCATCTGTCGCGTCTCTCGTGACGCCGTCAATGACTCCGGCCTCTCCGAGGAGCTTCTTGAAGTGGGCGACGTGGCGCTCCGTGAGCTGAGTGAATCTCGGGTCCCGCTGTAGGTCTGGATAGGAGGCGGAAGTGAGCTTAATCTTCTTCGCATCGGCACTTAAATCGGGGGCTCGTCGACCGATGGTGGTGGTAAAGAGGCGCAGCGATGCCAGGTTCTGAATCCGGGCCGGTGTACGATGTTGGATCACTTGTGGGGAGAAGGGCAGTCTTGGTCGGCGGACTGCTCTGAGAGCTGACAGTAGCGCCGTTGGACGAGGAGCCATGATCAATGCCGCAGGCGGACAACTGGGGATCGTCGTTCCGATTATGATTGGGCTCAAGACGGCCTCTTTGGTTTGCGAAAACGTGCGACGAGACAGGCAAGGTATGGAATTTGGGGATCTGAGGATTTTCCTAAGGTACTTTTCGTACCTGTCCCTTGCCACAAAGGTGGGAAACTACCAGTCAAACGCGATATCTCCAGGTACATATACGCTAAATATTACCACTGCCGAAGCGATATCGGCCTCGTTCTCGGGTCCACCAGGATTCTTTGTGTCTGTACCTAAGGTACCTAAGGTACCTTATGACTCCTTGATAGCTTTCCGCCAGCTTGTGAGCGTCGTCGAACGGGGCCTTAGGTAATTATGTAGGTAAGTACACCTCTGCCGGGGTTAGAAACGTTAGCTTAATACTTTTCCCTATATCTCGAAAATGACTGGCCAGGGATAATAAGAGACCATGTAAGTAAAAGTATATCTATATAGGAGGAAAGTAATAGTATTTCTAAGTACTTCTACCCGTAGAAAAATTATAATTCCGTCCTTAACACTATTATTAAAAAAATCAGAAATCTGTATAACCTCTATCCCTCTTAATAACCTAATATAATTGCTACGGTATCGTACGAATAAGAGACTCTAAAAACCTCCTATTAATAGCCTCCTAAGTAGCCTTAATAGCTGTCTTTAATTCTTTACTTCCTATCTATTATAGCTATAGATATTAGTCCTTAATCTATATCTTTATCTTAAACTATATATACTTTATAGGAGCGAGATTAGGGGAGTAGCGGGGGTAGTTAATTAAGATAATATCGTAGTCTTAAAGCTACTCCTTAACCTTCCGTGATCTATAGGAGGGCGTACCGTCGTGTTAATATATCTTATAAAGCAGTCGCTCTTCTATAAAGCTATTAATCTTCAGGTAGATACACTCGACGAATCTATCCCCGTTAACGCCTTTATACTCCTTCGGCTAGATATAATAGGGCCCTTTTATACGCCCTAAAATATAGCCTTAAAATATCTATCCCTTAGGGTTCCTCCGAAGCAGCAGGAAGTCTTTGGGGCGTTCTATATCGTGAACCGTTACCTATTACTTCTAGAGCGAATCGTTTATAGCCTAGGTTTTATTAGCTATAACGATAGGGTTATTAATCTAGTCGTTAGGCGTTAGGAAGAGCTCTAGTATATTAATAGCGAAGGAGAGGCGTTTACGTTTATAGACTTCTTCGAGGTTAATACGGCGAGCGCGAATATAACGTGAATACCCGAGATCTTTTATCATAGACTAGATAGCTATATCGCCGTATAGGGTAAGACTAGGTATAAGCTAGCGTAAATCGCCCTGTTTATATATACAGCGTTATTAAATAGGTAGTCGTAAAGAGTGAAAAGGTAGGGTTAAGTAAGGAACTAGGTGTAATTATAATAGAATTATAACGGGGTGAGAATATAGATATAGCTAAAGAGTTAGATTAATCGCTAGCCTCCCCCTTTAAAGGGGAGGCTCCCTCGCTCCTTAAGACTACGTTTCACTCCTCGAGGACTGCTTATTTGCTTCCTTAAGGGCTGCCTTATTTCCTTTAAGAGACTATTCTATTTACCGTGTGATGACTTACCTTATTTATGCCTTAAGAGGTCTTAGACTAGGTATATCTGGACCCTTATAAGTGTATACTAGGGACTTATTATGACTACTACTATAGGTACCTAGTATAGCGACCTCCCCTAAATACTCCTGTCCTTAGGAGCGCCTGATCCGTGCCGGCCTTTTAGCTCCTCCGAAAACCTAGTCTCCGAGTCCGTCCCTAAATCCCCTAATACCCCGAACTACAGCCTTCTATGACATGACCCTAATAGGTCCCCGCCTGGTTCCTATACGGAGCCTTCTTAGCCGTAACTCTAACCCGGTTATACCCTCTCTCCCTTTATCCCCTTTAGTCAATTAATAGAAACTATTCTACCCTTATCCTCCAACCCGGCGTTATCCTTACTAGGATTCCTATAGGTTTTAGTCTAGTTCCTCTTAGGGTCTTTTAATCTATCTCTTTATCCTTCCGGGTTATCCCTTTAATCTATATAATGGCTCCCGAAGCCGGTATTATATAGGGCCTATCGTTACTTTTTCCGTGAATTTCGTAGCTTCCTTCTTTATACTAAAAATAGGTGCTTATATAACTACTATTAGGGATATCTCGTAACCTGCCGTTATTCCCTTTTCCTATTCTTTTCTTCTTCTTCTATACTTAATTCTTTTCGATCGTGCTACCATTTTAGTGAATTCCGCCCAATCTATAATATTATATACTAACGATTTACAGTCTTAAATAGTTAAATAACTACTATCTTATAAGTAGTTCCCACACGTCTTTAATCTATAATACTAGCTAACCACGCGTAGTCACTATACCTTCCTATAAAGATAATAATAATAAACACGCCGCTACTCCTACAAGTATAACGCGGGCCTCTAAGAGGCTTAAGACCACGACTACGGTATCGACCTTATAGTCCGCTAGGTAGTTAGCCCTATAGCTAGCTACGCTAGCGCCTCCTACTCTTACTACGGCTACGTTATTATCGACTACTACGCCGCCGGTTACTCTACGCTAGAGAGTAATGGATATTGGTATAGGCGGGGATCTAAGGGCCCCCTATATACGTTATATAGTTAAGTTAGTGGCGATTAACTTTAAGGAAAAGGCGTATACTATTAAGGCCGTGATATATCGATACGCTAATAACGGTCGGTATATAAATAAATACTATTACTGCTCCGAGTATAATAGCCTTAAATGCCGCGTGGTAAGTTATATATCTTTATTATTATCCCCTATAGCCCCTTCCTTTATAGACGACTCCGTGGTCCTGTTTTCTAATATATATAATTGCTTCCTATTACTGGTAAGAACGCTGCCGAGTAGCTGTAAAAGGTTTTAGTTATCGTTATCGAGAAAGGTAGTCTAAATAAGAGTCGTCGTATAAGTGTTACGCCCTCTTTAACTATAATCCCTTACCAATCCTATATAGTATTAGGCTATCGTAGTCCGATACTAGGTTATCCTTAGAGAGGCTCTGGGTTAAGCGACGCTAGAGGTTAACCGGTGGGCTGCCGAGGAAGCTATAGCTACTCGGCGTTAAGCTAAGGAAGTTACTAACGCCCGCTAAAAAACGGCGGAAGATATCCACGAGAGGCTTAATAGTATAGAGTCGCTCCTTAAGTAATTTATCGAGCTATAGTAGTAGCGCTTTACCATTAAGTAGTAGCGGCTTAATATCGAATAGTAACGCCAAGTATTATACTAGCGCGACCTTACGGCCTAGGAATATACGGCCGCTGCTTTTAAGTAGATAACTGCCCTTAACCTAGCCTAGGCTTAGGCCACGGAAGGTGGTATACCTATACCCTTAGGGTCTTCCTTAGCCCCCGCGGGGGTTAGCTTTATAGGTGACGATATATTTAGTAACGGTGGCTCTGCATAACCTTAAGACTTTATGCCGTAAGGTCCTTAGGGTCTACTAGATCCCTACGAAGTGCCTGACGATGACGATATAGTGCCGACTATATTAGTGAAGAAGGGTAAGGGGAAGAAGGCTCTAACGCCCTTAACTCCTTTATTAGAGAAGAAGAAGAAGAAGTAGAAGGCGAAGACGCCTCTATCTCTTCGGCCTTTAATACTATCTGCGGGTGATGGGCAAGAGGGGAGAACGGCTGCTACTGCCACGGGGCAGAGCCAGGTATATATACAGGATAATAGTAATAAGGTGGCTGGGCGGGAGCCTACCCCTCTGGATAATAAGTTAGTGGGGTTTAAGGATATCTTTTTAGGGGCGTAATAGGATAATATATATAGAGAAAACGGGTTTTTCTTTTTAGGTTTCTTACTAGCCTTCGGGTTAGGTTTTTCCTTTTTTGTTTTTTAACTAGTTTTGGGGTATTCCTATTATAACCCTGACGGTTTTAACTATACTTCACTATAATATAATCGTGTTCTATCGTGACGGTTAATTAAGGGAAAAAGCAGAGGTAAATAGAGTTTAAGGGCGATAAGCTATTATGCCTAAGGAAGAGGAATGGGGTTTAAGGGGCGTTGCGTTCGAAAGAAGAGATAGAGAATAAGAGTAAGGTGCTTAAAAGGAAGAATAGAGATCGAGAGTAAAATGCTTAAAAGGAAGAAAATAGTAACCGAGGCGGTAACGCCTATATAGTCCCCGTCTGGGTTAAGGGAGGGTCCTTGCCTAAGAATGTATCTCCACGGCCTACTAAAGGGTTTTTCTAGGCTAATATGGCCGATATATACGATAGTGTATAAACTTATTTAGTTCCTAGTAGGTCTCGTCGTCCGTAAGGAGGAAAGGGTGCGTGATAATACCCTTACGTTATCTTTATAGGGTCCTTATTAGAGATAGTGTGTGACCCTATATAGTTCTTAGATAGTCTCGCTTTAAAGTAGGCGTTAACGAGGTTATCGGGGACGTTCCACTTCGGCTCCTAGGTATTTTCTTTATCGCTATAGCCGGCCTATTTAATTAGGTACTAGTATCGCTTACTCTGATATCGATAGTCTAGGATAGCTTCGACCTTATACTTATCAGAATCCGGTTCGACGTTGACCTTAGGAGGTGGTTCCGGTTATAATTTATCGCGGGACCTCTATAGTTTTAGCAGGGAAACCGAGAACACGTTATAGATCCTTATACCTTTTAGTAGTGCTAACTAGTAAGCCAGGCTATACGTGCCGATAATCTTAGTTACTTTATACGGCCCGATAAACTTATCGCTAAGCTTTTTAGAGGGCCTCTTCTATCAGATATTCTTCGTGGATAGTAGAATATACTCGTCGACCTTAAAAGAATGCTAGGTATAACCGTTATTATAATATCGTTCGTAGGAAGTATACGTCCTTTTAATAAGGTCCAAGATAGATCGGCGCTAGGCTATAAGGTGCTCCGCACGGCGCTTAGCCTTAGTAGCACGAACCTCGCCTGCCCTGGGTAGTTATACCTTATTAGGTCCCCTTAGGTTATAGCCTATTAGGGTATCGGATAGGGTATAACGTATCGTAGAGTGCTATACTGTATTATAGGTAAACTCTGCTAACGGCAGCCGGTTAACCTAGTTATCCTGTTTTGATAAGTAGAATACACGTAGATAGTGCTTAAGGTTCTGATTCTGTCGCTCTGTCTATCTATCCGTTTATAGGTGCTACGCTATATAAAGGCGATATACGGTGCCGAGGCACCGATATAAAGTTACCTAAAAACGACTTGTAAATAAGGAGCCTTAGTCTGATATAATACTATTAGGTAGACTAAAAGTGCGGAAGACGTGATGCTATAGAGACTCGGTAAGTCCTTATGCTATTAGGCTACTACTTAAGGGGATAAAAACCGAGTACTTTATTAGGCGGTATACTACAATAAGAATAGTATCCTGTTTCCTGTCTATAGTCGCGCTATAAACCGGTAGTAGGTCCGTGATAAAGTTAATAGATATCTTTATAGAGGGGCGCTAAGGTACTAGAAGACTCGCTAGCTCCCTATATAGCTTATTATCAGCACACAAATAAGGTACGCAAAAGATGTGTGTGTATATTGAAGAAGAGTAAAAGATACTCTGCGGAAATGTCTAACTATAAGGTAAAAGGAGGGGAAATCGATGTGGATATATCGGTCGGAAGTACTCTATCCAAGTATATAAATAGCGTAAGTCACACCCCGATAAGTGTGTGGTGGCATCTAACACACACCCCTAGAACTACAGGATTAATACTGACTGTTCTGCTTAATTAAAGCCGTAAATCTAGGGTAAAATAGAGCCTAGATATCAATCCAATGGTTAAACGGCTTATTGAAAAGCGCGCTCTTTTTATACTCAAAAACGTCAAAAACGTGTAAAAACAGGTAGTCAAATTAACCCTAAAACTACGTCAAAACATCAAAAAAGGGTGCCCAAATAATAATCTAGAGGGCACCAAAATAACGGTTAATCTAGGCTATAAATTTTAAACTTAGCACCACGCCTCTTATAAATTGCCTTAAGCCCCCTGGCTTAGGACCTCTATCCCTAATAGATATATAAACGCCTTATATTTCTGCGGGGGAAGTACCTTTATTAGCCTATCGCTAACTATCTCTTAGGTCGAGATCCAGGCGATTAGGACCTTCTTCTATTAAACGACCTATCGAATCTAAAGGGCGTGGATATCTAGATACTTTAATCTGGATATAACCTAAGGGCGTGGAGCCTTTAAAAGGATCCTTATTTAATCGTTATCGTAGTATATCGTTAAAGGCACGTTTTTAAAGGTCAAGGTTAGTTCCTTAATTAAACGCCTAATCGCGATATACTACTTGGTAGTAGCAGAAAGTGCTATAAGCTTAGCTTTAGTACTAGAGGTCACGACGCTTATTTGCTTATTTACCTTCTAGTCTATAGGACCCCTGAATAATACTATAGTGTAGCCTTAGGAGCTATACCGAGTCTCACGGTCGTCCCTAAAGACTGCGTTAGAAGTATAGTAAAGTGCGTGCTATAGGTTGTTATTACGTGGTCTAAAGTAAAGGTATAGGGACTTAGTTAAGGCTAGGTACTTTAAACACCTATCTACGATATCGTGATACTATTTTAACGGGTTAGTATTAAATTCGGTAAGCCTCGAAGCGGCCTTAGACATATTAGGCCGGGTCTAATAGGCGGCGTAATTAATAGAACCGACCTTCCCTAGATATAGGTGGATTAATTCTATAAAGGCTTATTAGTCGGTAATAGTTAGTTCTAAAACGTTAGGAAAAGGAAAAGGGCTTTTAACCCTACGCCTACTAACGGGGAAATCTGTCCCTAACGTCTTAATATTTTCGGTGATATAGTTCTCGAGCAAAAGCTAAAGCCAATATTATTAGCGATCTCGACCACTCTAATCCCCAGGAACTATTTAAGTGGGCCGAGGTCCCTTACTTAAAAGTGCTGCTATATCTATTATATAAGGGAATTAGTAGTAGTTTAATATTCCTTCCTATAGATTAGAATAATATCGTCCACGTAGAAGAAGACGATTAGTTCCATGCTTTTAAAGACGTAATCGTCTTTAGTTAGTTACTTTAGGTTATACTTACCTAAAACGGAAGAGAGCTATTCGTGCTATAGCTTAGGAGAGCGACGCAGGCTATATAACGCCCTACGTAGGCGTTATATACCGCGCGAGGGTAGTCGCGATAGCTTTAAAAGAGCGTCGAGGTCCTCGTCGCTCTTTATGCCCTTTACTGCTTAAAGCAGCGGCTATCCGGGTGGATTCTTAACGTAAATCTCTTCGTTAAGGGTGGCGTTAGTAAAGGCGTTAACGGTATTAAGCTAACGTATCTCTAGGTCAAAATAGGCAGTAATAGCTATTAACGACCTAAAGATCCTGCCGGCGAGGGTGGAAGCGTAGGCGTTAAGGTGGTTTTTAGGCTATTAATCGCCTCGCACGTATAACCTCGCTTTAAACTTACTAATATACCCCGACGGGTTAACCTTATACTTAAAGACCTATTTAAGATCTAAGGTATATTGCCTACCCTAGGGTAGCTCTGCTGCTTTAAAGGTGCCTATTAACCTAAGTGTATCCACCTCTTATATGGCTGCCCTAAGCCACTATAGCTTATAGGGGCTCTTAAGCATCTAAGACTAATCTAACGGTTCCTTAGGTATCTCGCGGCGTAATAGCGGCTTTTTCGGCTTCTCGAAGGTAAGGTAGGAGACGTAATCATCGTATCTAGAAGAAGGTCGGCAATTACGAGTAGGCTACCCTATAGGGGTAGGCGTTAAAGCTAAAGTAGGCGAATAAGAGGTTAGTTATTAGGCCAGAATAGTGGTAGTAGTAGTGGAATTAGACTTAGCTACTAAAGATAGGGTTACTGCTTATAGATTAGTTATTTAAGGAGTAGCGGCAGTAGTAGTGGCCTTTTTAATAACGGATTAGTTAGGTGATAATAATCCTATTCCGATAGTATTATTAGTGGCCTCGTCTATAGCCTCCTTTAAGATAGAGGAAGATCCGCTAGTATTATTAGATTCCTCTTAATCGTTACGTTTAATTAGAGGATCGTTAGGAGGTAGCGAAAAGGGCGTATAAGTAGGCCTCGAAGAAGAAAAGGTTATTAAAGAGGGTAAAATTAGTGCCGTTATTAAAGAGGGTGGTAAAATAGTAGTTAAAGAGGAAGAACCAATAGTAGGCATAACGGTAGGCACCGTTCCTGCCGCGGTAGCCGTTCCACGTAATACCTCTTAGTTAGTAACCTATTAGTTTTTAGAGGCGTTTTCGGTGGTTGTTATGTTAGTAGTGGTTTTTAGTCCTTTACCACCACCGCCGGCTACCCCCCTAGATCTTAACGATTAAGGCTATTATTAACGCCTCCTTCCCTCTTATAAAGCCTTTATCGTGGAGTTCTGCTACGTTACTATAAGTATACCGAAATCGACGATATCGATTACCACGCTAAAAGGATTATAGATTCGCCCTTAATTTAACGGCAGATTAAGCTTTTTATATAACTCTAAAGGCATATTAGGCACCTCTCCCATATTTTTATAAAGGACTGACTCATCGAACACGACATCCCTTATACGTAGGATCCTCCCTAATTTTAGTACCTAAATCCGAAAAATATTAGTGCCCTCGTAACCGATTAAATAACCGATATATACCCTCGGCGTAAGCTTTTCGTTCTTATACCTTCCTCGCAGGTAGTTAGCAGTCAATGCGTACGCCTTATAACTATACCTCTTCGGGTACGTAATTAAGGGATTAGTGGTTATAAAGCTAATAATACCCTCTTTTTATAACCACGCGTTTAATACTCCCTCGGGGGTTTACTAGCCTAGATCGCTGCGTGGAATCCGGTTATATAGGTAAGTGGCTACTATAATAATCTTTAGCTATAAATCCTATTAGAAGCCTAAGGTATCTACTAATACCCTTGCGATAGCGAAGATAATACCCCTATACCGTTCGGCGTTAGCGTTCTATACGGCTATATAAGGAGCCGATCTTTCTAGTAGGATACCACAATCTAAAGACTAGTTATCTAGCTTCTTCTATAGCGCCCTCTCTCCGTTAAGTCTAATCACACTAATAAGCAGCCTGTACTGCCTCTATAAGCAGAGTTCGAAGTTAGCTATCGAGGATAGTATATATTTATGCCCTGGTATCGTTCTAGTTTCGTTTTTATACGTGCAGGGATTATAGAATAGGGTAATAGTATCGTCGCCGTTAGCGGCAGGATCTATAGAAAACAGATCTATATTAATCCTCTAAAAAGGCCTTATTAGCCTATAGGTAGGTGGACGTCGCGATACTATCCTTTTTACATTACTAATAGCGTAAGCCTCGTAGTCTACTACTAAAGGTACTGCTCTTCCTCCTTTTAAAGCCACGATACCTCCTACGCACCCTTTTAATAGCTATATTAGTGCTTAAGGGTTAGCGTGCCCTAGCCTCTCGTGCTATAAACGGGCGTCGGCTACGCTTATAGGTTTTAGTTCCCTCAAGCTATTAAAATAGCTTTGCTATTACTACGATAAGCGCTATAGCGTGTCCTTAGTCGGTTTAAGGGCATATTAGCCGTTAATGTTAATTAACAGTAGGCAGGTATATCGGTCTATTACTAAGATATCTCTGCCGGTTATAAAAACAGCGTTCTAATCCTTCTATAACCTACGCATTACTAGCAGCGTTATAAGGTATCCATCTATAAACGCCACGTTCTTTAGTATAAGGGTATAAGGACGACCTTTAGTAGTTTTAACCTAAAGATATAGGGTGCTATACCCCTCTACTGGATTAGAGGTGCCGCCACCTATCTAAAATCTGATAATAGTGGTAGTAGGCTAGAGGTCCTTAAGTAGGTGGCGTTAATTAGTTATATACCTTAGGGACCCCGAATCGATTAATAACTAATTAAAAAGGTCGTTACTAACCACCTATTTAGTCTATAAGAGCGAGAAAACCGACGATAAGGCTACTACTTCTCCTCTAAAATTAGAGGTAAAATATATATCGTAAAAGCTATCGTTAAAATCCTCTTCCCTATTATTAACGAAATTAGATACTTCCTTAGACTAATCTTTCTCTGGTAACTTAGCTTTAAACTCTTTTACCTTATTTTTCGCCTTATCGATATTCTTTTTAATATACTCCCCAAACTTCTTTTGCTTCGAAGCACTCTAGCTCTTAATAACGCGGTCGTAGCGTTCTACTACTTCTTTTAAGGGCGTAAAGCCCTTTTAGCGGCGTGTCGGATTAATATTCGGGCAGCCACTCCACGGATAATAGTGGCGTTTACCTCTTCCTATCTTAACGTAATCGTAGATATATTCCCTTACCGAAGAATCCTCCTTTTTCTGTTACTGCTAACCTCCCTAATTAGCAGGCTACTATCTACTATCTTTATCCTTTCCTAGGAATGTTGCCGTATAAAACGATAATGCTATAAGCTTCTTATTAAGCCTATAGGGATACCTATAATATAACTAAACCGTATATTCGTTTATAACCTCTTCGATAGTAGGTTAGTCTTCCTTATCTTCCCTTAAAATCTCTGCAAAACGCGCCTCTAACTACTCTGGAGCTATAGTACCGATAGCCCTAAAAAACGCGTCGAGTTAATCCTCTATAGTATTAGAAGATCTAACACTATAGGTCTTCGAATCTGGGTATAGCGATATAAAGTCCTAAAGCTAACGCTTATAGGGTATCCTCCGTATATCTTATATGTATTCTTCCTATCTCTTCTTAACTAAGGACTTCCAGGTAGCGTTAGTAGGTTTAAGATAGTTCTTTAAGGCGATCAGGATATCTTTAACCTCCTTCTTCCCTACGTACTAATCTTTAAGGTTAGGATTAACTATCTTCGCGATATAGTCGTAAAGAGTAGCTAGACCTTATTACTATTACTGATATTTATTCTCTTTTACGTTCTATAGCTTAAACTTACGATCCCAGGTATTATCGTCGTCACCTTCTTCTAGAAGTTCTAAGGATTCGAGCTCTTCAGGACGTTTAGATTCCTTAAGGTCTGGATTAATAAGGTTAGAGACCTAGTTAGCATAGGCTATCTATATAATAGCCTTAATCTAACGACGCTATTCTTTTAGTAAAGTGAGGATCGTATAGCCTATTATGGATAACGCCGTAGTTAGGGCTATCGTCTAACTAACTAGGACTATAGGGAAATAAACTATTAAAACCGACTATAACGGACCGCCTAAATAAGGAGCGATTATACGAGATAGAACGAGATAGTATTAAGCGATTGAAGTAAGGGAATAGCGGAATAACGGTTAAAATAAAGCAGGCGGACATAGCTAATAATACTAAGCTAACCGCTATAGACTTAAGGCTATTTTAACCGCCTTAAAGCTATAGAATCTATCGAAATAGCTTCGTCTATTAGAACGCCGGGCTTATAACTATTAGTATATAAATAAGGTACGTAAAAGATATATATGTGTATTAAAAAAGAGTAAAAGATACTCTGCGGAAATATCTAACTATAAGGTAAAAGGAGAGGAAATCTATATGGATATATCGGTCGGAAGTACTCTATCCGAGTATATAAATGGCGTAAGTCACACCCCGATAAGTGTGTGGTGGCATCTGATACTTATAGTGCCGCGGCTTAGTTCGTTAATATACGCTATAGGTGGGTATAAATTAACGTATATCCCGTGGCAGATAGTCCTAAAAGTAAAAATGCGAAATCCTTTTAATAGTTCTTATAACCCTATAGTGACCCACGCTAGGTCTATTATAGAAATATTACA
The DNA here is from genome assembly GCF_003711515.1 of Sodiomyces alkalinus F11. Taxonomy (NCBI): domain Eukaryota; kingdom Fungi; phylum Ascomycota; class Sordariomycetes; order Glomerellales; family Plectosphaerellaceae; genus Sodiomyces; species Sodiomyces alkalinus. Next base: position 960,645 of record NW_021167080.1, on the reverse strand, counting down.
GGACCTTTTAATAGAGGCTAGAGTAGTATAGTATAAAAACACGATTCTTAAAACGAAGGATACTACTACTCCTATACTACTGTCCGTACGTGGTATCGTCGCCGTGGACCTCTTATTAACGGGCGTAAAAAGGGTCTTCCGCTTACGCCTCTGCCACCTTTTCTAATAAGGTAGGGGAATTAAGAGCGGGAAAAACAGGGTTAGAATCGGGGGTAGGGCGGGAACTACGCTGGTTCCCGATAAGGCCTAAAATAAAACGCCTCGAAAAAGACTCTAAGATAAGAAGGTTATCCGCTTACGTGTTAGGTGCCCCTGCCTAGGAGATAGAGGCCGGGTACACGACGGGACCATAACGGGTTCCCGCATAGATAAGACCAGGCGCCCGGCTTAACATGGCTATAGCTGCCCTGGGCCGATACTACTATGCAGGGCCGTGGCCTAGGCTTAGGCGTAGATATCCGTTTACGATATCCGTTTAACTATCCTAGCGTTAGCCTAGGAGTATATAGTGCTTATATAATACCCCCTGCTTAGTATAAAGAGGGCAGCGATTATTCTGATTCTTTAGGGCTATCTCTATTCGGATTAGCTATAACCACCACTTAATCCACGCCGGTTTCTTTTCGGACCCTCTCGCTACTACCTTCTTACTCCTTATAACTACCTATCTAATATAATAATCGCTCTACCTTTCTAAAGAGTATAAGGACCGTTAAGGAGTATTAATAGGAAAATAATATCTTCCTATAAGAATAATAAGACCTATAATATAGTTAGCCCCTCCGACCTTTTACCGAATATCGATTATCCCTTTAGCTAGGGCGCCTCTATAATATAGGCCCAATATAACTAAGCTATACCCTAGACAGAGATAGACCTTAATCCCTATCCCCTGTCCCCTTAGCGTATAGCACCCCCTATTACCCCTACCCTATCCCGCCCACCCTATCCTTATAAAGGCATCCCCAATAACTAGCTAACCGACGTATAGGTTAGGGAACGGATTAAGTAGTTTAAGGTATTAAAGGCGCGGAAGCGTAAACTCGACTAACTTATCACCCTTAAAACCGCTAGGACTAATTCCCTAATTTATCCTAACCTTAACGGCCGTGCTATTATACGACGATATATCGCGGAGCCCCGTCGCTTTATTCCGGACATCTAGTCCTCGGTCCCCTTTTCTTCTACTATCTAGGGCCACGTTAATACTAATCTCCCCCGGACCCATATAGGATCTAGGGCTAATTCCTTATAGGCGAAGGTTAACTACGTAGTCCCTAAGTAAAATAGCGAGTCGTGGGTAAAATACCGGATATTTATCTAGGAGGTAAAGTAACGGTTTATAATTAACCCTAATAGCCTTCCCAATAAGGCCTCGAAGAACTACTACGTTATAGCCTCCCTACCGAACTACCTTAAGGAAAGATAGTAATCTTACCTCTGGCACGCCTATAATAATAACTCGTCCCGGGTTACCTAAAAGGCCCTAAAGACCTAGTTAGGCGAATAAGTCGATAATTATAACACGCGTCTGCTTAAGGTCGCCCTATAAATATAAACTAATAACCGTTCGGACTAAAAGCCCGGCGAACCCTTTTAAAGTTTATCTAGTAGTAGAAAGCCCTAGAGACAGAACTCCCTAATCGCTTACCGGACTAATAGCAGATCTAGATAGTCCTTACCCGAGTCCTACCCCTAATCCTAGATTACGTTTTATCTACGTATAAAACCCCGAAAACCTACCTAAACTATAATAAGGAATATAAGAGGGCCGAGTAACTAAAATTTAAGCCCTTAGTAAAGGGATAGCACCCGCCTACCCCCTATACTAACTATAGCCGAGTAACCCTTCCTAGAATACCGGCGGTTTTAACCCCGCCTAAAACCACTAAGAACACGGGAGAATTATAGGATTAGGCTAAGCCCTATCATACCCTAATTAAACTTATTATATACTTTAACTATAACTAGAAGGGTTATTACGCTAGTACTTACCCCTCCCCTACTTATACTAATCTAAATAAACTACCTATTTCGCCGATACGCCCGATAATAAGTCGTGTTATTAGCGAGATAGCCTAGTAACTAACCCCGCCTTAAGCGGCGATTACTACCACTATACCGGTAAAGGCGCCTACGCCGGTTAAGGCGTATATCTCCCTCCGCTAAGGTAAGGAATAAGTATAGACCCCGGCTCTCCTAAATAGGGGAGCCGATATTAATATTTTAGACCGATCCCTTCTAGGTCCTAACTAAGTCCCCTTTAAACAACCCCTCCCTATATCCTGGATCACGAAGGGATAAGAGAAATCCACCCTCGGTTCCGTTACTCGACTTATTTTCGCGACCGATTAATAAAAACGAAGAAAACTATAACGCGTCGAATTTCACGTTATAAACCTAGACCCTAAGGGCTCCCGGATTATCCTAAGGCGACCTTAGCTAGTAGCCGTTAATCCTATAATCGACTAGTAAGCTCGTACCTAGAATTACCCCCTAAAACGCTTTAACCTCCACGTTATCTTAAGCCGATAAGAATTACGGAAAGCTATAAAGGAGACCGGGACGGTTTTAACCCTATCCTCCTTTATACTAGTCTAGCGCGTGGCTAGGGTAAGCCTTAGTATTAACTACCATCCTCTTAATCCGATAGCCTTCCTTAATCTAGTACCCCCTTTTAAGCCGCTCCCTAAACTATACTAAGATTTCCCTAATATATTCAATATCGATAATACCGGATAGCTCCCCACCTATTAACGATAGGACTATATAATTAAAATCGAGGAAAGGAAAAGCCCCCTTTTAGCCCTATCTACCTACTAGCCGTATAAAAGCTTAAGGTCCTCCGCTAGTATATCTAAGACGCCGTCCGTGAGGGCTAGATCCGACTATCGTCTAGTCCTTACGGGGCCCTTATCCTATTCGTCCCTAAAAAGGGTAGTAAATTACGCCTCTACGTGGACTATAGGGGATTAAATAAGGTGACTATTAAAGATTATACCCCCCTACTACTAATTTATAAGATCCGAGACCGTCTATCCTTAGCGTAGAACTATACTAAGCTAGACCTTAAGGACGCCTACTACCGGCTCCGGATTAGTGCTAGCGACGAATAGAAAATAGTATTCCGTATACAATACGGCTACTTCGAATACCTCGTATTACCCTTTAGCCTAACTAATATCCCCGCGAGTTTTTAATAGTATATTAACTAAGCCCTCGCCGGATATATTAATACGATTTATATTATATACCTAGATAATATCCTTATCTATAGTAATAGCTTAGAAGACTACCGGAAGTATATATATTAGGTCCTAGCCAGGCTCCGGGAGTAATCCCTCTACGCTAACCCCGATAAATACGAATTTAAGACTCACGATATAGAATTCCTCGGTTTTATCTATATCCCTAACAGGGTACGTATAGATCCCGCACGGGTTAAGGCTATCCGGGATTAGGAAACGCGTAATAGTATTAAGAAGATCTAAATCTTCCTCGGTTTCACTAGGTTCTATAGGCGCTTTATTAAAAACTATTCTAAGGTGGCTACCCCTTTTACCGACCTCTTAAAAGGTGCTTAGTCCGGGCTCCTATACCTTTCCCCGCGTACATATACTATATTCGAACGGTTAAAACTAGTATTCTAGGACGCTTTAGTACTATAATATTTTAATTCTACGCTACCTATACGTATTAAACCCGATACCTCCGTATTCGCTATTAGCGGGGTGATAAGCTAGTAAGAAGATAGTTTATAAAGACCTATCGTGTTTATATCCCGAAAGTTATATAGCGCCGAGCTAAACTATAGCACGCCCGATTCTAAACTAATAGTAATAATTAAATTATTTCTGATATAGCGGTACTATATCATTTTTAGTTAGAGCCCCGTTATAGTCCTAACGGACTACCTAAACTATTATTACCTACCTAATAAGCTAAAGCTTAAGGGGTAGTATACCCGGTAGCTAAAAGAACTACCCCCTTTCAATTTCGAGATTAGGTATAGGCCTAGTACGTTAAACCCCGTTAATAGCCTCTCGCAGAAGCCGTAGTATACCCCTTATAAATAGTCCTTAATCGCTAATCGGACTTACGCCGTAGAGTTATTCTCTAAGAAGTTTATACTTACCGTGATTAGTACGGGAACCGTATAGGACCTCGATATACCTATAGTATCAATAAACCTATATAAACCTATAGCGCCGACCGACCCCACCCTAGTAGAAGAGGTTATCGAGGCGTAAACCGAAGACCCCTTTTATAACCGGTAGTAGGAGGTCTATAGCGATATAGCTATAAAAGGATACTAGTCTAAAGACGTTAAGGGCGTCCTCCGTTTTAAGAGATAAGTATTCGTGCTAAACTATTTAGGGCTACGAGATAAAGTGCTATAAGCTTTCTATAATAGACCTAGTACTAGTTACTACGGGGTCGCTTATACCGTGAAGCGCGTATCGGGCTTTTACTTTTAGAACTACCTCCCTTAAAGTATTAGAAAATTTATACTTACCTACGTAGTATACTAATAAATAAAACCACGGTATTATAACCTGTATAGCGAGCTAGCAAGTCTTCCTATCCTAGATTATCCTTTCACGGAGATTTCGATTAACTTTATTATAGGACTACCGTCTATCCACGATAAGGGCAGAAAATATAATATAATCCTTATTATCGTTTATCGCCTAATGAAGTATTTATTATATATTCCTATAAGTAGTAGCCTTACTATCGAGGGACTTACGGATATATTATAGTACTATATTTTCCGAACCTTTAGGGTCCCCGATAGGATTATATCGGACTAAGGGTCCCTATTTATAAGCTGTTTTTAGGCTACCCTTTACCACTACTTCGGCACTAAGCGACGCTTATCTATAACATAGCACTCGTAGACTAATAGCTAAATAAAGAGATAGAACCAGAATATAGAATACTACCTTAAAGCCTTCTATTCCTAGGAATAGGATAACTAGATAGACCGCTTAGCCTTTACGGAATTTACTTATAATATAGTATAGCACTCCGCTATACGATAAATACCCGCGGACGCACTAAAAGGTTATAATCCGAGGGGCCCTAATAAAGTTAAATTACCTAAGGCGGGGGAGGCCTATTTAGCTAAGGCTAAGGCACGCGCGGAGTAACTTATAGCTAGCCGCCTCTCCTTTATAGACCTAATTAAAAAAGCCTAAGGAATATACGAATAATACTATAACGACGGAAGGACCTAAAGATAATTCGCGGTTAACGAGTACGTCTTACTCTCCACGAAAAATATCCGATAGCGTAGGCCTTCGAAGAAACGTAGTGATAAGTTTATCGGACTATATAAAATCACTAAGATTATAGGTATATATAGACTAACGTATTAACTCGCCCTCCCGAAGACTATAAGGATCTATAACGTTTTCCCTATCTCCTTACTAGAAATATAGAGGACCCGTGATAGAAAGATACCCGAACTATAAGACGTTAATATAAAACCGGACTCTGATAAATATAAGGTTAAAGTAATCTTAAACTATCGCTATTAGGGGAAATAGCGCTAATACCTTAATAAATAGACCGGCTATAACGATAAGGAGAATATATAGGAGCCTAAACGTAATATACCAGATAAGCTTATTAATACCTACTTTAAGCAGAAGCTCGATATAACTAAAGCACCGTAGGACCACGATATACGTAAAGTATCATAGGACCACGACTAACCCGTTAAGTCTTCTTTCTTTATTCTTCTTTAATCTACTCCCCTTAACTAATTAAGCGTTTCTCTCCTTCTATCCTTTTCCCCTTCTATCTTCTCCCCTTAGATAGTTAAGCGCTTGAACGGATATATAAGTCATAAGTCACGACGAGACTATTAAGAGGGTATAATTAAAGTGGTAGGCGGGCGTACCCTATAAGTTATATTAAAAAAAAAATTAAGTCCTCTATATATACCTTTAACCACCTACTATAGCTATAGATCCTCGGTATAACCCCTACCTAATCCTCTGTATATACCTTTAACCGCCTACTATAATTATAGATCCTTAGCGTAACCTCTACTTAATTCTCCGTATATACCTTTAACTACCTGCTATAGCTATGCATCCTCGGTATAACCCCTACCTACTAGGGATACCTACTACGGTTATAGATTATCGGCGTAACCCTCTAACTCCGAATCTAAGGGTATAGGTACTTAAGGGCCCTCCCCGTTTTCCTCTATATATACCTCGCTCTACACTGTAGTAATAGCGCTTTTACTTATATAGGTACTATCCCCTTCCACCTTTTACCCGTTAGTAGATAGCGTATTATCCGAGAGAATGATAAAAGACTTAGCCTTCTACTACTTCTTCTTCTTCTTTAGTAGGGGTATTAACGGCGTTATCTTCTTCGGCGTCGCTTTCTTCTTAGCTAGCGCCTTTTTCTTCTTCGCCGTGGGCGTAAGTATTATAGGCGAGTTAGGGATATTATAGGGGTTAGGGGGGCCTTAGTACGTATTATCGTTATCGTTATCGCCGTTATTATCAGCGAATAGATTAAAGGGCGTAAAGGCGGGCGGGGGGATATCTAGCTAGGGGAGAGAAGGGGGGAGAGGAAGAGAAAATAGTGGTGTATTAAAAGGGGGGACTACCGGGGGGTTATACGCTATACTAGTAATAACCCTTTTAAAGGCGACGGTAAAGTATTCCTATACGGCTATCTATTAATCCTATTAATCAATATACCGGTAAAGCGATAACGCTATATCCTAGAGGGACTTAAGGATTTTATCCGCCGTTTTCTAGCGGGCGTTATTAACTTCTTCCTTCGCCCGATAAGCGTTATAAGACTCGTTAGCGGCGGTAAAGGTTATCTCCCTCTTAAGCTTACCCAGGGAGGCCTTAAGGACGTTCTAGTACTCTATAGCTATAGTCTATAGCAGGGTTAGTATATACTATATTAGGATTACCCCCTTCTCCCCCCCCGGGAAGAACTTACCCGACGGCTATCGTTTATCCTATCCTTATTAGCGGCGACGATAAGCACCTTCTATAACTAAATAGCCGCGTTACGGCCCGTGGTAGAAAGCTCGTTATAATAACGACTATTATACCTATAGTAATAGGTATACTTAGCGGAGACCGTACTAGAGTACCGGCACGATTTAAAGCGAATAGTTAAAGTCTTATTACTAAAATTAATCTTAGCTAGCTAGCCGGTATAGCGAGAGTAAGGATCTCTAAGGGTTAAGCCCCCAGAAGCCCCTTCCCTAATATCCGCTACCTCTTAACGAGGGGCGGCCGATAACGATAACGCTATAGCCGTCGCCGTCTTACGCTTCTTAGAAGCGCTACTAGCTACTAGCTTAAATACCGGCCGTTTATTATTATTATTATTATTATTAGTCTCCTTAGGAGGTATAATAGCGGTAGGCGAGGGAGGCTATATAAGGTAGTTAGCGAAGCTAATAAGTTATTTTCCCTAGGATAAAGAGATATTAAAAGGATACTTATAAGGTAATAAGGAAAAAGTAGTAAGAATAATAGTGCTACGACACGTTAACGACTACTAAAATAACTATCACACCGTACTCCTATAAAGACAATACTATAAGGGTTAACTTATAGAATATAGCGGATATCGAGAAAATCGAAAATCGGAGGCGTGAAGAAGAAGGAAAACGAAAGAGAATAGAGTTATAGAGGCGTTAAGGAAGATATCCCCCTTAAGGGGTATATAGTTACCGTTCCTGCCTATCAAAAAGGTATAAGGGTAAAAGGGGTATAAGAGGAAAGAGATAAATTTCTATTTTTAGATATATTATATAACGGCACCGGCTCTTTATATAGATTACAGGGATATTCGGCGCTAGCTCTTTATTTAGATTAAAGGGATATTAACGCCGGTTCTTTATTTAAATTAAAGGGATATCGGCGCCGGTTTTTTATAGGCATTGAAAGGAGGCCGACGCTAGCTATAGTATAAGAGCGAGGGATTAAGAATAGGACTATAATAGGACTATAACGGGTTTATATACGGGATTAAGGATAGAAGGACTATAGGAATAGAGCGAGGGACTAAGGATAGGACCACGACGGGACTACCACGGAGTCGTATACGGGATTAATAATAGAAGGATAGTAGGAATATAAGCTAACGCCGGGTATAGTCGGGAAAAGTAGCCCTATCCAGCACCGGCCGCTCCTAAGGACAGGAGCACTCCGGGAGAGGTCGCCCTATTAGGTGCCCCTGCCTAGGAGATAGAGGCCGGGTATATAACGGGACCACGACGGGTTCCTGTATAGACGAGACTAGGCGCCCGGCCTAATATAGCCACGGCTACCCTAGGCCGATACGACTATAGAGGGCCGTGGCCTAGGCTTAGGTGTAGATATCCGTTTATGATATCCGTTTAACTACCCTAGCGTTAGCCTAAGAGTATATAGTGCTTATATAGTGCCCCCTCCTTAGTATAGAGAGGGCAGCGATTATTCTGATTCTTTAGGACTACCTATATTCGGACTAGCCGTGACCACTACTTAATCCACGCCGGTTCCTTTTCGGACCCTCTCGCTACTACCTTCTTACTCCTTATAACTACCTATCTAACATTACACCTTTACTACCTTTTCCGGTAACGGGGAGTCAAGAGCGGGAATAACGCGGGTACTATACTAGGTCTTATATAGGCCTAAGACAAAACGCTCCGAAAAGGACTCTGAAAAAAGGTTATCCGCTTAAATCTTAATCACTAAGATAGGAGGAGCGGGCTCTAAAAAAAGGTTATCCGCTTACGTCTTAACTACTAAGATAGGAGGAGCGGGAATAGAAACTAGGGTAGCACGGGAACCACCCTGGTTCCCGATATACCCTATAATAAAACGCTTCGAAAAAGACTCTGCTGCCTTAGCCCGGTTAGTACCTAGGGCGCGCTTATAGGGCGTATATTAGGGCTGCCTTAATAATCTATCCGCGGGGTTTAACGTCCCTAGGCGGTATAATATCTTAAAATTAAACGGGGCGACCTCCTTAAGCTACCGTGCGTGCTAGCCTTCAAGCTTTGGCTTATCTAGTAGATAACGATGGTTTAGGTGGTTTGTTAAGACGATTATAGGACTTTAACTATAGGCCACGTAGTAGCGCTATATCCGAAAAGACTCGATAATAGCTATAAGCTTAGAGTTAGGCGTGCTGTAGTTAAGCCTAGCGCCGCGAAGCTTATAGGATATAAACGTAGCGGGTTTTTATAGCCTATCCTTAAGCTAACTGATAACGGCCCTAATTGTAAAAGTAGAAGCGTCGGGCTTAATGCGTATCGGTAGAGTAGGATTAAAATGCCTTAAAACTAGCGTTTTCTGAAATAGTCGCTTTATTTCCTCGAACGCGGCCTAGGCCTGCTAGGAAAGTATAAGGACCCTGGCGTAGCCCTTAGTAGGGCCGTTAGTGTGGCCTCCTGTATGGCCCCCTTTGAGATGGTTTGTAGGGGGAGCGGCCACCTTAGAGTAGTTCCGAATAAAATGTCTATAAAAACCCGTAAAACCTAGGAAGACCTGTATTTTCTTAATACTGTTAGGGAGTTCTTAGTCGCGGATAGCCTTAACGCGAGACAGGTCTATATATACCCTATCTAGGCTATAGATAAACCCTAGGAATTTAATATCGCGGGTCTTAAACTTATACATATTAGGGTTAGTATATAGCGACTACTGCCTAAGCCTTATAAGGACCTCGCGGACATGCACGTAGTGGGTGGCTAAGTCCTTACTATAAATAAGAATATCGTCGAGGTATATAACATAGATAGTATCGATAAGATCTAATGGCGCTTAATTAATATAGCGTTAAAAGCTTACGGGCGCGTTAGTTAACTCGAATAGTATAACGAGGTACTCGTAGTGACTGTATTTTATACGGAACGCCGTGTTCTATTTATTACCAGCTCGTATACGGAGCTGATAGTATACGTCCTTAAGATTTAGTTTAGTATAGTACTACGCTAACGATAACCGATCTAAGATTTCGTGGATAAGGGGTAGTAGAGTATAATCCTTAATAGTTCCCTTATTTAACCCTTTATAGTTAATATAAAGATATAGCTTACTACCCTTTTTAGGGATAAATAGGATAAGGGCACTAGCTAGACTAGTAGACGGTTTAATCTATCCTTTCATAACGGTATCTGATACGCCCTAGATTCTACCGGGTATACCAGAGCGTACTATAGGGTACCCTAGCGGTACTATAGTATAAGCCATAGCACACACCAGGTACGCTATAGGTACCTTTAGGGTACACTATAGCTTCCCTGGGGTATAATTAGTGAATACCGGGGAATCCCCCGGGTTCCTATACGTAGGAGCTAAGGATTCCACGGGGTTTACCCGTAGAATACTTAAATCCCGGGGGCGCGCCCCCTTAGTTAGACTAAGATATCTTTATTATACCCTATATTTTATAGTAAAGGTTACCCCTCGAGAAAAGCCTAGCTTATAGGTCCTAGAGTACTAGCTAGCCAGGGATATACCTAGTTAGGGTATATTAAATAGTAGTAACTAAGCTTTTAGGTAAGGTTTATATACCGCTGCCCGGCGCGGACTACGTGTACGAAGACTAAATAGGCACGCGGTTTACTAGCGGTCGCCGTCACGGACTACGTATATTAAGACTAAACAGGTATATAGTTCACTAGGGCGTACTATAGGGTACCCTAGCGAATGCTAGCGTACTAGGCGTAGCCGCCCTTGAAGGCGCGAACTGTGTATACTAAGACTAAATAGATATAACCACTCGCGCTAAGCGAAAACGCCTCCCCTTGAATAGGTTTAGGCGTGGAGTAGTTAAGGGAACTACCGTTAAGCGTAGGAATAGCGACTATACTAACCTATACTAGCCGTAGAACCCGAGCTTTAATACCGCGATAACCTTCCTACTAATTACTAGTCGGCGTAAGGTAGCGATCTTACTAACCTATACCGACGCTAACTATTCTTAATAATTGCTAAAAGGCATAGGATAGCGTCTATACTATCCTATATACTAGTATCCTCCGTAGGACTAAAGCCCCGATAAGATTACGGGGGCGTATTAACCTCCCCCACGTAATCGCCTCCCCTTTACTAGGTCTAGGCGCGGAGTATACTAGGGAATCCACGGTTATTAGTTAAGCGTAGGAACGGCGCCTATACTAACCTATACTAGCACCTACTATAGATCTCTAGCTCTAATATAATACTAATCTTCCTAATAATCGTTAGTCGGCGTAGGCGATTATACTAACCTATACCGACGCTAACTATTCTAGATCGCTAAAGGGCGTAGAATAGCGATTACTATCCTATATATTAGTATCCTTTATAGAACCCGAGCTCCGGTAAAGAACCACGGGGCGTATTAATCCCCCCCCCCCTCCCCCCCTTCCGCTATAGCACTAAGCCACTCGATAATCCCCCCCCTTTTTTTTTCACCGTGGCACTAAGCTACTCGATAATTCCCCCCCCCTTTTTTCTTTTTATTTTCCCCTTTTCCCGCGGAGTATAAGGGGAGCTAGCCTCCCCTTATCGTAATCTTCCCTTTACCCGTATTTCGCGGAGAATATTTTCCTCCTAGCGCGGCTCGCCTTTCTCCGACTAACTTAATATACCGAGAATATCCGAGGCTAGCGGTATAGTAACCCTAAAAGGAAAAGCGTAGAATTAGTATCCGTGCCTAAGGCTATATATCCTAAGGCTTAGAGGTATACCCTAGCCTCTGCCGTAAGAGAAATAGCTTAATCGCGAGCTATAGACTTTATTATTAAATTACCTAAGACCCCCTAGGCTAGTTGTCCCTGGTAAAGGGAGGGCTTCCCCTTATTCTACTAGCCTTTAGCGGATTTACCCGAGGTCCTTTAGCTTATTCTCCCTATTAAAGGAGAGCTTCTGTTAAAGGTGTCTTCGTATAGAGTGGTATAATAGTGATTAACCGACACGTCCTAAGTGAATAGTGGTTCGTCTATAGGTAAGGGGTCTTAGAATACTTAGATTATTCGTTACCCGCCTTAAGAAAGAGGTCCCTAAGGCGCTCCTTTTATAGCTATCCGGGGTCTAACTAGAATCCTCCTATCTCCCCCCGGCTAACTCCCTTAATATAAGACTATTACACCTGATATCTTAACCTTTATTCTCTTGTTAACTCCTAGTGGTCCTACCTCTAACTTCCTATAGCCTAATATCTAGGAATCCAGATATAGCCTCGGCCCTTCTAGGTCGTGGTGATATCCCTCGTGGATACTATCCCTTAGCTATATAATAGCGAGACTATGGTGATAACCTGTTAATTCTAGGTATACCTGCTACTGGATAGGCCCTTTTAGATCGTGGACCTAAATCGTATAGATACTATCCCGTAGCTATGTAATAGCGATACTAAGGCGATAACCGGTTGGTCCGTGATATATCTGCTATTATTAACCCGATAAGCTGAGTATATCTTATCGTCCCTTGCTTAGTATGTCCGTGACAGCTTCCCCTTATTCTACTAGCTTTTATCAGGTTTGCCTAAGGTTCCCTCGGCTTTCCTCCTTATTAGGAGGGCTTCCCTATAGTAGACTCGCCTTTAACCGTGACCGATAAGTTTACTAAGACTACCCTTATCTACGGGCTATAGTATATATACCGCTATATCTACTATTTCCGACCAGGACCCTATCTTAGACTTCGGAAGGACGTCGTGGAATACCGTAGCACCTAGGATAGCTAGACGGCTAGTTAAAATAGAAGAACTAAACGGCAGAGATCTTTACTCGCCTTATTACCGGTTAAGGATCCGAACGCGGACCTATTCCCCGGGCGAATATTATAGTTTACTATCAATTCTTTACGTCCGCTCATAGTATACCGCTATATTATTACTCTATATTATAGTTTACTATCCCCCCTTAATATATCTCCGCCGTTTTATAATGTATACTTTTTTCCTTTCCTTTCCTTTCTATCCTTTCCTTTCTTCCCTTTCCCTTCTTTCTTTTCCCTTCTTTCCTATCTATTATAAATACTATCGCTGCTAAAGGACACCCGCGGGATATAAGACTTATATTACCCGGGGCAGATACTTAGGGATAAAAGCCGTTATATAGCTAAAGTTCGGTTACCGCCGGCGAATATCGTTATAGATAAAAGCCGTTATATAAAGCCGTTATATAGCTAAAGTTCGATTACCGCCGGCGAACGGTAAGACCTATATAAGCACCGTAAGAATAAGGTAACCTTATTAGCGAGGGACAAAGTTAGCTAGCTTACCGGAATAATTAGATACTAGAAGAAGCTATAGAGGCGTAGGAACTAATTAACGTCTTTAAGGATAGATAAAAGACCTTAGTTAATCTAAGGATAGCCTTAAAGAAGACGGAGGTTCCGAGGGCGCTATAGCTAGACGAGGTTAAAGAACCGCGAGCGTTAAAAAACCGCGAGACGCTAAAGAACTATAAGGTATACAGGGAACTAGAACACTAAGGGTTATAAGGCACGCCGGCGGTACGATATAAGACGAATATTACCGCCGCCCTAGGTAATAACCGTGAACCCCAGGGAACTATAAGAAATAGCAGGAATAGAAGCATTATAACCTATACGTGCCTTTTATCGGCCGCCGTAGTTATAGTTACTACAGAGCCCTACACAGCGTTAGAAAAAAAAATATCGCTCCTATAATATTCGCCTTTTATTCCCCTTCCTTTCCTACTTACTATCACCGCGATTATTTATATCGCTAATATAGTTCACTATTAGTTCCTAAATCGTCCACTATTATTCCTATAGTATCCTATTCACTACTCTTATTATCTTAGCATGTATACTCTTTCTAGCCTATCTTACCTTCCCTATACCACCGCGACGTCCTATATACTTTATAGCATAAGCTCCGATATTATACTAACTATCTAAGGACTCCGTATATTATAACACCTTCGATAGAGCTTTTAGAAATACTAAGAAGCCGGGTTAAAGCTTTACTAAAGAAGGAGACTTTTATACGGTCACCCTCTACGGAGAGGAAGAACGCCTAAAGAATAAGCTGCCCTCCCTCGGGGTATATTTCGCCGCCTAAAAAGAATCCTATCCGGCTAAGATTAAGGAATTCCGCAGATACGCGGAGGCATAAGGTTATAACGAACCGGATACGCGAGACCTTAACCGCGTCTTATTTATCCCCTAGAATTACCCGAAACTAAACCTTATAATTATTAAAAAGGAAGCGCGTAAAATCGCCTAGTATATCCTATAGCCCGAGTATATACTTAAGATTAATAAGGACCTTAATTGGTAGGAATGGCCAGATATATCGTTTAAGGGATATATTATAGTATAAGACCCCGACGCCCCCTATAACTATATAGGGAAGTACGTTAAGACGCCGTAATCTAACTACGCTACTAACGCTGATAGCCCTACTATTACCTCCGGCTAGCGTATAACTGTATTTATCGACCTTAAAGCTAAGGTAGAGGCTAGCCGCGCCGTAACCGGCCCGTTATCCGCTAGTACTCTATAGGCTAAGACGCCTAAGAAGCTAGTAAACACTATAGTCCCCGGCTTTATATTATAGTATATCCGCGACCACGCCTACCTCTTTAAGGTAGTATACGATATAGTCATGATAGAACCCTAAAGAACTATAATACACGCCAAGCTTAAGAAGAATATAGGCTAGTATACTAAATAAGCTAATATCACTAATAAGCTTATCCGTACGTTTATCTATAGGCTTCCCGCTAAGAAGGGTAAGGAATTAGTTCGTATTATACCTATAGTCTAAGAGTTTCTCACTATAGTATGTACTAGGGAAAAGCCTATACTCACGCTATCTAATAAGCGTCCGGCCCCCTTAGGTCCAGTCGCTAAGCAGCCCGCTAAGCGAATTATCGGTATAATAGACACGGAGAAGGCTATACGAGATATTATTAAGAACTTCGGTACTAGACTAAAGATCGCGGGTATCTAACCCGTAAAAGAATATATTACTAAGGATACATGGTATATCACTATCGTCCGCTAGCGCGAGCACGCCGTCTACCTCCTAATCCCGGCTATAAACTTTATACTCACTAAACTAAGAGACGGGCTCGCTAATAATAACGCCTAAAACGCGGCGGACTTATCGCTACTACTTATAATATAGCGTATAGGACGAATAATAGCCGTCGCGCCGTTTATCTTAAATGGCTAACTAACTAATACTCGCCGGGATTCCTTAGTAAACCTAGTTATTTCCGACTGTAATAAGGCCGTTAATATTACCCGCTACTACGTAGCGCTTAAAGCGATATAGTCCAACCGCGCGACTATTAGCCTAAAGGTAGCGTTCGTTACTAATCGAATAGAGGTTAAAGCCCGGGCCGCTAAGATTACTATAGACAAGGCCGCGGTGGCCCTATAAATACCACTAGCGTAATAGGGAATCCTAATAAATATGCCTAAGCTTACTATTAACGAGGACGAGATTACTATACTTAACTAACTATATATTTAGGTATAATAGACACTAGGACTACCTAGGCTTTATCGTGGAATATCGTGATAGGAAGTTTCGGTATATAGTATTAGTATATTTATTTTCGCTATAGTATATAGTATTATAGCTTAGCGGGACGGTACGAAGTTTTCTCCTATCTGCCTATTTACTCGCCTTAGGATTTTACTAGGGTATATGCTAGGAAGGGATACCACGACCTCGGTATATTTAGTATCGCTATATTAGGTGCGAAGGTAGTAAGCGGTCGCTATTAAGGCGCCGCCTCTAGAATAACTTTCCTTTCTTCTTTTCCTTTTATTAACTCTAACTATACCGCGGTTTACTAGTATAACCACGATATACCTTAAGTAAGGCTATCCTAGTTACTGGGGAAAGCCCGTGGGATATAGGGCTTTATTACCCGGGGTATTTAATACGCCCTAGATTCCACCGGGAATACTAAGGTATACTATAGAGTACCCTAGCGGTACTATAGCATGAGCCATAGCACCTACGGGGTACGCTATAGGTACCTTTAGGGTATACTATAGCTTCCCTAGGGTATAATTAGTAAATACCGGGGAATCCCCCGGGTTCCTATACGTAGGAGCCGAGGATTCTACGGGGTTACCCGTGGAATACTTAAGTCCCGGGGGCGCGCCCCCTTAGTTAGACTAAGATATCTTTATTATATCTTATATTTTATAGTAAAGGTTACCCCTCGAGAAAAGCCTAGCTTATAGGTCCTAGAGTACTAGCTGGCCAGGGATATGCCTGGTCAGGGCATATTAGTATCCTATAGGTATTAACGTAGCACCTCGAGCTTTTATATAGCGAGGGGGTAGATAGGACCGTACGGCGGCTTCTTCCCTTCCTCGATCTTAATAGCGTGATCCTACTACTAGTATATTAGCAGCCTCCCGGCGTTTTTAACGTTGAAAACGTTAGCGAAATCTTAATACTATCCTAGTAGTGTGGGGGGTTCCCTAGCCTCTAAGAATTTATCTCTATATCCCACTAAAGGGTTTTCTGCTAGGCTAATATAGCGGATATATAGGCCCTATATAGAACCTATATAGGTTAGAGTAAGGATAGACGTAGCTTATCTAACTGCCTTATATAGCTCTTTTAGGGATATAATTATACTAAGCTCGGCGTAGGTTAAGGGGTAGGCCTACATGCTATACTACTAATTAATATTAGGGTTAACGGCTATAAGCCACGGCCTCCCTAGGATAAATTTTACGCCTATAAGGTTTATAACATAGAACTCGGCGTATTATACCCTCTTATGTCTTTTGTGGTAGATAGCGACGATAATCCAATAAGTGGATCCTAGAGTTATCTTCGTTTATCCTTCCGTAATCTAGGATACCGGAACTAGGGACCCCTCGGGAACCTAACTAGGTCCTAGGAGGGACCGATCTAAAACATTAGTATCGGCGCCTCCGTTAAGGAGAGCCGCTATCTACACCTATTCCTTACCTCGACGAAGGGATACGCGTGTCTCTACTAGTATAGTAGTAGGGGTAGTCCGAGACGGGTATAGTTCCTAGAGTACTTTACCCGTGACACGGCCGACTATAGGATAAGATATAGATACCGGCTAGGTATTCGGATTACTATTACTTAAGCACGACCGCTCGGTATAAGGGCTAGGGTATATAGTGGCGTAGTGCCCTTTTTAGTTATAGTTATAGTAAGTGATAGAATTACGGTACGATAACGGTCTAGGGCGTATAGGGTAGCTAGGAGTAGTAGCGGAGGCTAGTATAGGCGTAGGGGTAGATATAGTAGTAGATATAGGGGTACTAGTGGAATTATAGGTGGCCGGAGCGTGGGGATTATAACCGTGGGCACGTGAGCGGAAATAACGTTATTAGGTAGCGGACTAAAAGTCTATCCGGCCGACGGCTAAACTATCGGTAATAGTTAAGGCCTTAGCCCTGTGATAGGCCGGGGCCAGGTCCTAATAGTCCTTAGGGACCCCTATAGATACTATATAGTCCCGAATAGGCGGAAGGCCCTTATTAGTACTATCTAAATCCTTTACTAGTCCGGGAGCTCGCCCAGTAGTTCTAACTCTAGGGCTTCCCACCGTTATATAAACTTAGCGTAGGACTCTCCCTCTCTTTAGGATAAGATAGATTCGCTCTGGATCTATACCGCTACCTCCCTTAAGCGGGTATCGTTATCATTAACCTAACGGGATAGCTAGGCCTATAGGACGGCCTAGGTAACCCTATTCGAGTCGCTATCGTACTTATATCGTAGTTTAGTCTCCTAGCGTTTTTTAAGGTAGTAGGGGAGGTATAATATAACGAAGTAGTTTTTTATAGCGTCCGTGGGGAAAGACTAAGAGTCTAGGTTAAACTATTAATTTATTTTCTAGATAAACGTGCAGTACTTAGCCTAGGAGATACTATCCTATTTTAGAAGGGGGAAATGAAACTTAGCCTATATAGCGGACCCGTGTATAGAGGACGCCGTGGATATATTGTGGGTATACTAAGATCCCGCTTAGGTTATAACGCGATATCGGGGCTTAGCTATACGGCGGTAGGTCATATTAGCCGGGTTAGGATTAATAATAGTAGTAGCGATAGTAGTAGTATCCGCCTCGAGCTTAGCGAGATAAGCGAGCTTACGTTTACGGTGGTTCTATGCCTCTGTCCACTTAAGGCATTCGTCTAGTTATTCCTCTGTTAGCATGGCTGGGTTAACGTTTATATACGGGGGCAGGTTAGGATTAAGCACTAGTCCTATTATAATCGTGGTCCGAGGAACGGAAACGGTGATAGGGGTAGAGGTAATAGCAGAGGTAGTGCTAGTAATAGGGATAAAAGTAGTAGTAGGTGCGGGAATAGGAGCGGGTGTAGGGGCAGGAATAGGTGCCGGTGCAGTGGTAGAAATAAGAGCCGTGTTAGTTCCCGGCGTATCCCTGTCGTATTCCTTATTAGCGTTTTCTATAAAGGCGGTTTCCCTATCACGGAGCTACCGCTTAAACTAACTAGTAGCCTTATTAAGATCGAATGTAGGATTATTTATTTCGTGATAGTTAGATATCTTAATGACTCTCCTTAACGGTCTTCGCGCCCTTAAAGGGTAGAGCGATTAAAATATTAAATAGATAATCGTAAAGAGTGAAAAGGTAGAGTTAAGTAAGGAACCAGGTATAATTATAATAGGATTATAATAGGGTTAGATTATAAGTATAGCTAAAGAGTTAGATTAATCGCTAGCCTCCCCCTTTAAAGGGGAGGCTCCCTTACTCCTTAAGACTACGCTTTACTCCTCGAGGACTACATATTTACTTCCTCGAGGGCTGCCTTATTTACTTTAAGGGACTATTCTGTTTGCCGTGTAATAACTTGCCTTGTGTATGCCTTAAGGGGTTTTAGACTGGGTATACCTGGACCCCTATAGGTTCACACTGGGGACCTATTATAACTACTGCTGCAGGCACCTGACAGGCGTTCTAGGTCTTCCTAAAGCTACTGGTGGAGCCGTCGTCTAATAGGCGTTTAGATCTTCTTCTTATAAGGGCGTGGCTTAAACCTCCAAGGCGTAAGCTCTTAAGCGTTATAGGCGTACTACACTTAACGTATCGTAATCCGCTAGCTAGTAGTCTTCGAGGCTAACTCTATAATCCGACTATAGCTTTAGCCCGCGATACGCCGAAGACCCCGAAGCTCTAGCCTTAAATCTCGAGATTATTCTTAAGAATAAGGCTATAGGGTTTAATGCTATAAAATTAGTAGTAGGGCGTCCTGATAAGTAGTTTTAATCGACTAGCTATTAAGCCGGTTCTATCGCGAGGCTAAAGGAGAAGTAGGAGGTCTAAACGCCTCCCGTATTTAGGTAGGGTAATTCTACTAGGAGATTCGTCGACTATAGGTAGGCGATAAAGCCACGAAGTCTTAGGCGTAGATAGGCATTAAATCTCGATATCCTTAATATTAGGTAGGTAAGATAGAGCGTTAATAGCGGTTATATTAAAAAGAGCTGCTTTTAATAATTTAGACGATAGCTTTAAAATAAGGATTATGAAAAACTAGTAAAGTTATAAGTGCTTGAAGTTAGAGTGTTTAGGTGGAAAAAACGTCTTAAATATCGTGATAGCTTTAATTATACTAACGTTAGCCCGGTGGCGATATTTACGTTTATACCCTTATATATAAAATAGGTGATAAAGTACGGATCGGTAGCCTAATCTAATGAACGACCGGGACGTGGGGCAAAGTCTCGAGCTAACGTTTCTGACCCCGGCAGAGGTATACGACCGAAGTAAGGTACGGAGTACGGAATAATTACGATTAATAATAAGTT
Organism: Sodiomyces alkalinus F11; assembly: GCF_003711515.1. Lineage (NCBI taxonomy): Eukaryota > Fungi > Ascomycota > Sordariomycetes > Glomerellales > Plectosphaerellaceae > Sodiomyces > Sodiomyces alkalinus. The sequence goes on along the minus strand of NW_021167080.1, from coordinate 940,845 downwards.
TCATGAACAAATCGTCGCCATCCAAGACCGGGTTAGAGATCCAAAAACTACACGTATGGACGAACGTGACCAATAGACAAGATCTCAGGACGACATGTCGTGTACTAATGAACGCTACTTTACCTTTCGACAAGCCACGAAGTAAAGGAGGTGGCTCAGAATCTTGAGAGGAAAAAACATTTCGACTCTTTTAAGGGCTTATCTTAAATAAGTCCCTCGTAGGTAATATTCCAAGCACGGGGACACAGCTTCACCTGAATTAAACCCCCCCCCCCCCCGTCCGGTCACCACGTAGACAAGCATGGGTGGACTGGGACGAAAGTGGGGTCCGCATGGAGGGTTTCGGTAGCGGCCTGACACGGGGAGCCTCCCTGCTCTGTACAGAGTGGAGTGGGCATAAAAGTAGGTACCTTAGTTGTGTCGCACGTCAAATAGGCACTTGAATGATCAACTTAGTAGAGCAGAAATCTCGTGTGTGTGTATTATGTTAAGTTATATCTGGGAGAGTCTCTTATGCCCTTAATTTGGGTGGTGAAGACTCCGTTATGGGTACTATATTATTTAGGTCCTATCCGGTCTTTTTCGGTATCCACCCTTATTATATCCTGATGCCCGAAGTCCCTGATATCCGGAGCCCTTAGTTATAGAGTGGATCCCCCCTAGATCCCCTATAGGCTATATCGTGGTCCTGTCTATATGATATACCCCCTTAGTTAAGGTGGGTCTTCCCAGGTTAACTAACTAATTAGAGGCTTCGGTTTAAACTAAACGCTCTTAACTTTTCCATCGTAAAATCAATAGTCAGGGGAAAACGCCCTTATAAAAGGGATCTATATCCGCCCTGTTTAACCATTTAATTTAATTCTATCTTAATTAGTTCCTCGATCCTAATTAGCCGGATCTACTTAATCGGATCTATATCTATCGGATCTACTATGCCCTCGGGGGCCTTCGTCGTTACTATAGCCATGGCTTTAGCGCGTTTAATCTCTTCGTGTAATCGTTTAGACCACTCGATACGGTCCTTTTAATCCGTTAAATTAAGCTATTACTATAGTTTTTTAATTCCTGCCTCCGGTAATACCTTCGTTAAACCGTCCGCGATTATCTCCTTTATATTAACGTATATAACCTTAAAGAGGCCCTACTATACTAACTAACGCGCCTACTAGTTATAAATATCGACGTGCTATAGCCTTATTCGTAGGCGTTATGTCTTCTTATTAACGAGGTTAATAGTCTGTTAATTATCGTAATGTAGCTATAGCTATTATTAGTCCAGCCGAAGCTCTAAATCCCTTAATATCCGGCTAACGAATAGCGTCTCCTTAGCTGCCTCGGTAAGAGCGAGTAGTTCCGACTCTATTAACGATATCGTGACTATCGGTTATTTACCCGCCTTCTAGTTAACGGTACCGCCGAAAAGCTTTATCGTATATCCTTATAAGCTCTTACGGTCTGGATTATCCCTAAAGGACACATCGCTTACTATTAGGAAGAGTCTATTCCCACCGAATTTTAAGCAGTAGTGTCTTATATAGTATAGGAATAGCAGTACTTATTAAGCCCTTTTAAGGTAGTTAGAGGAGGGGTTAACGTTATATTAGGAAAGCTTTGAGTAGGCGAACACGATATCGGGTCTTATCACGATAACGGCGTATAGGATAGAACCGATTATTCCCTAATACTAACGGACCTCGGGAATCGACGCGCGGGTGCTATCTCGGGGTATTACCGGCTCCGTAGATAATAGGACTTTTAGTGGTTTTCGGCAGAGTATATCTACGTAGTATTTAACCGCGATCTTCTACACGTAGGAGGATTATAATAGCTATAACCTACGGGTGGCTCTATCCCTTAGGACCTTAATTCCTAGGAACTAGCGGATTTCTTCGCCTCCTAATAACCTATAGCTTTACTTAAGGGTAGCCTCGAGGTCGTCGGCGTCTATCTTATAGTCTCTATAGTATATAAGTCTAATATCGTTAACGTAGAAGAATAGGATTAAACCGTCGCAGATTATAATATAGGGGTTATTAGGGATAGTTATAAAGCCTATCCTTTATAGCGTGCTGCTAAATTCCTCTTACTATAGTAGTGGCGATACCCTTAAACCGAAAAGGGCTTTCCGTAGTAGCAGGACCTTACCTAATACTTTATAGCCTTACGGTATCTTTATAAACACCTCTTCCTTAAGGCTAGCGTTAACGAACGCGTTAACGGCATCGAACTGCCTTATCTCTAGGTTAAATCGGGCGGCGATCGCTATTAGTATACAGAAGGACCGCGAGGCCAGCGTTACGGCGTAGTTATCTTTAGTCTCTAACCGTTTTTATCAATCCCCTCGGACTATAAGGCGTGGCTTACACTTAAGGAGGGTGCCCTCCTTATTAAATTTATAGGTATATACCTATCTACAGGCGAGGACTTATTACTTATTAGCCTAATTACCACTAACCTCCTACTAGTAGCCTATCTATCGGTGACCCTTAAGGTATTCCCCCTCGGCCTATAACCACCGCTCTCGTAACGGGTGGAGGCGTATATCGCGGTGGTGCTTTAGTAGAGGCGGGAGATCCTCGCGGGGTATATACGATAGCGGCTAAAAGGTATTAAAGGGAGTAGAATCTATAGCACCGATATCGCCGTCGTTAATAGCTTACTTCCTCGCGTGTATAGGGTTATAAGTCCTGCTAGCGTTAAAGAACGCCTTCTAGGCGTTATCGTTCTAGACCTTCTTAGTTGTGTATAGACTTATGATAGTTCTCGCGATAGATAGGCGCGCGGGTAATAGGCGCGCGGCCGACGGGAGTATAACCGACAGGTGTTAGATAAACCGTAGTCAAAATCGTTATAAAAATAGGTCGAAATTGATTACGACAATTATGTATAATTATGACTGTCTTAGACCGTTAGGGAAACGCTACCACCGTATTATATATAGTGTAGATTCTGGAAGCGTCTACCGGGATTATACTCTTAGTAATCCGGCCTATTACGTAACCGAAAAGACCATAGTCTGTTCGACACACCCCCTAATCGCCCTAAACGTTAGTTAGGCGATTAAAGCTATTCGTAATTAGTAGATAATCCAGCTATCTAATCTATTCGCTATAGCCGCCCTTAAATTCATCCTCCACGTCCTCTAAATATTCTATCCGGACTTCCTTTAGCTATTTCTGCTATAAACGTTCCCGTATATCTATCACGCCTACCTAGGACCTGAATATCTTAAATTTCTCGCCGTATAACGCCTTCGTTAACCCGTCTACCACTATTTCCGCGCTTATAACGTACGTTACGAGTATTTACCCTTATTCCTTTACTTAACGTAACTAGTGGCCGTGGATATCGACGTGGCGGAGGCGCGTTATTAACGTGCTAATCTCTTAATTGACTAATCGAATTGTTTGGTTATTATCGTATAAGATCCTTAATTCCGGATCGTTAAATTCCACTCCTATACTAAGTAATAGGCGTTATATGAAGATGCCCTCTTTTGCACCTTATAGTAACGCTAATAGCTCTGCTTCTATTATAGACGTCGTGACCGTATCCTACTTATTAGCGCGCCACGCTATTTTGCCGCTAAATAAGCATATTATGTACGCTTGACTGCTTTTTCGATTAAGGGTATTATCGGTAAAGGAGGCGTTAGTGTAGATTTTGATAGTATCGCTACCCCCTAATTCAAACGTAAACGATTAGCTATTAATTAGATAGAGGATTAGATAATCGGCGGCCTTATAGTAAATAGGCCCTGGATTAACGTTAATCCGGTATAGCCTAGATACTATAAACGCGATATTAGGCCGCGATATCATTACTGCATATAGTATAGATTCTATCTTCCGTTAATAGCTTTTAATATTAGTCGAGGCCCCTGAATAGGGCAGTAGCTCTATAACCTTAATTAGGTACGTTAGGCGATAGTTACTGCTATGTTTACTATTCGGCTTTAATAGGCGTTCTAACTTAGTAACGTAGTCGCGTTATAATAATTAGATTTTACGGGCGACGCGGTCGCGAATAACCTTAATACTAAGGAACTATTATAGAGAATCGCCACCTTATAGGTTATAGTGGTGTTATAGGTTATTAACGGCCTGCTTTATCTACGCCTTATATTATTCCTTATAAGTAATAACGATATCGTTAACGTAGAAGAATAGGATTAAACCGCGGCGTAGAAAATAACACGGTCCTTATAGTACTATCTAGAAGCCGTCCGCTAAAAGGATAACCGAAAAGTGCTTTTGCTAAAGTAGTGGAGACTCCTTAAGTCTATATAACGTTTTTTTTTAGGTGTAAATGACTTTTAGGGGCTAGGAAGCCTAGCGGCGGGTATATGCAGATATTATAGGAGAGGGGCGTGTGTATAAACGCGTTCATAACGTTAAATTATAATAGTGTAAGGTTAAATCGGGCGGTGATAGCTATTAACGCGCGAAATGACTGTCCTGCTAGTGTTACTACGTATATCTCCCCAAGCGAGGATTAATACTGCTAATCTCCTCGTACTACGAGCCTTCCCTTATATTTATATAGAAATCTATATTTATCGAACTTATATATTATTATCTATATCGAATTAAGAACCTGATATCTATCTCCTGCGGACGCCGGCACTCGTATTTATAACCCTATCTCCTCGTGGCTCTATAGGTGGTGTTTTTATGCCTATCGGATTAGGTGGCCGTAAGGGTGTAAGGGTATATCGCGAGGGTTCTTCGGAGGAGGAGGGAGGTCTTTACGGTGGATCTTTATGGCCGCCGGGGTAACCGCCGGGGTTATATTTCCCGAGATAGCCTCCCGGGATGTGTTTCTGGTGGCTGCCGCCGGGGCCGTGGATTCGTGGGGTATTATTAAGCGTCGCTATAACGCTATAGGCGTAGACCTTTTTAACCGTAATTTAGTTAGCGGAGTCTTATTTAATATATATATATTAGGTGCGTGACGGCTAGCGTTGAATGCTGTAACTTAATAGTCTTTCTTCTAGCTATCTCTTTACCGAACTAGTTACGCTCCTTTATTTAATAGGAGTCCTATAGCCGTAGCTATAGGGGCATTATAGTACTGTGTTCTGTTATCCTAGAACCTTATGGCCGTAGGGGTATCACGGTTTCCTAATATAACGGCTACTATTAGCGTTATAACCGACGGCGGGGTTATTAGTAGAGTAGGAAGCAATGGATCGGGCGGATATAGACGGTGATTAGGCGCTATACCGGCTAAAGTATATTATTCGTGACCTAAATCTTATCCTGATTAACTCGAGATAGCCTCCTTTACCCCCTTATGGCTAGGTATTACGGACTATATAACCTTAACGGTAAAGCCGTCGAGGAAGGGGATCTAGGGGCGTTTATCCCCGGATCTAATAATTTAAAATAAGTAGTTATATAAAAGGGGGGGTCCTTAGCTTATACGTCCGTAAATAGCCGTGAATCTCTAGCCCACTCCTGCTTGATCTAATTAATTAGGTCTTCTAATTACTCCTCGGTTAATTAACGGAGGTTATCCTTAAAGGTGGCGATATCGCTATTAAAAAAGGCGTGTTCGTTAAAATCTATATCGCGTGTTCGAATAACGCGGTTATAGCGGCGTAGGCTAGGCACCTAGATACGGAAAATATTAGTGGAATTATAGCCGATAAGGTAGCCGATATAGGCGCGAGGAGCGATACGATTTAATAGCTTATTAGTAGCCTTCTAGACGTCCTTTATTATCGTGTACGCCTTATAGCCGTAAGCTTAAAGGTGTGATAAAATCGGCTTCTTTTTAAAGAGGGCCTTATAGGGCGTTTTCTAATCCTTTTACTGCCTTTGTGATGTCCGGTTATAGATATATACTGCTATGGGAATAGCCTTAGGCTATATAAACGGCGGTAGTTTTACGTGGATATTTATCGCACGACCCTTCGAAATAACTACGGTAGTAGTGTATTCGGCACCCCCGTTCTATGCTTAAGTGTCGGTAGTAGATGCCTTTAAAAGGATGCCCTTATTACGTAGGAATTAGGTGATATTGTGGAATTAAGTTAGTTCGTTATTAGATTCGAAAACGCATACCTTATAGCCTAATTAACGGTCTACCTAGGCGAGGAATTCCTTAATTATTACGAGGATATCCACTGCTAGCTTACTCTTTATAACGTAGGTGGCCGTAAAACCACTATAATGGTCGGTGAAAAATATAAACCTTAAGTCCCTGTCGGACGTTCGTTTAAAATCCGTGAAATTAATCGCTTATCGCTCCCCTACGTAGGTAGGTGTAGTGCGAGGGCGCTTATTAACGTGCTATTTTATCTTTATAAGCTTGTAGGCCTTATAGTCGATAGTTATTAGTCCCTTAATTTTAACCCCCTACGTCTACTCTTTTAGGTGCCTAAGTGGTTTAGGGCCTGCGTGTCTTAGGCGTAGATACTATGAGATACCCTCTGTAGTGCTTGGATACTATATTGTCGATTTATGGACGCTTTTTTGGATGGTAGAAGAAGAAGAAGAAGAGCCTAGAAAAGTAGCCGTAGATTAGTTAGAGGGTACATATTTAATAACGGTTTAATCGAAGCGGTGACTTAGCTAGTATAGTATAGATTTATCGGAACGCCGAATATAGTAATTTAGTGGCTTTTAATCCTACTAGTATCCTTAAAGACCTAGGCGTTAGTTAGAGATTAAATTATAGGTAAAATCCTTGTAGTATACGACGTTTAATAGCCTGAAATCGAGGCCTCCTATTAGTCCGTTTAATCTTACGGTTATGTTACCATAACCTTTAATAGGCAGGGACGAACTGCCGGCTACTACGTAGTCCCCCTGTGTGGCGGGTATAAAATTAGAAAAACGGGAAAAATTATTAAATATATAAATAGTAGCGCCGGAATTAAGGATAGTAGAGGTTCGAAGAGGGTAATTAGTAGTAGCGGTTCCTGCTATAAAGCTAGCGGCGTAGGAGACGCCGTTATAGACACTGCTATAGTTAAGTCACGCCTGTTTAAGCTGTATAGAGTCCCGGCTTATGTCCTTTTTTACCTTTTTTACGGCGCGTAGTTCTTCTACTTCCGTGTATAGCGAGGGGTCGTATTTAAGGATCTGTTAGACGGTGATTTTAGTGCTCTTAAAGGGTGTCTAATCGTTATATACCGTATCCGGGAATAGATAGAAGTAGGCGTTAATATTGTGATTAGGTATAGCGTATACGCGGTAGATCTAACCTCTTTATAGAGTAGATTAGCGGCGTTTAGAAGAGGAATGCTTAGCTAAAGTAGGTGAAGTAGCTAAAGTAGCTAAAGGTATGGCTATAGATACCGCGGTAGTGGGATTCTTAGCTTTATTTTTCCCACGGCCGCCCTTCTTACGGGGCTTAGCCGTGGCCTCTAAGGTATCTTTACCCTTTTCGCTTCCGGTGTGCAGTGTAGGGAATACTATAGCGTGGTGGCTACCGCGTTTTCCTTAGTCTTTAAATCTAGTGTTAATATACTTCTGACTAAGGGTGTGAAGGTCTTCGGGTATAATTACCTAGTTATCCACTAGGCGACGCTTGGCCTGAGTCTAATCGCGGCCGGTATAGGGGCGTATGCCTCTAAAAAAGTCTGTAATCTATATATACGTGGCGGGCTTCGAACCGGTATCTTTATAGCTTTATAGTAGTAGTTACCACTTATCTAACTACTCCCCGAGTTTCTTAAGGCTATTCGTAGGGTAACGGGTATACTTGATATACTCTTTATGGGTATCGGTTTAGCGGGTGGCCAGGTACTGATCCGTATCGCGTTTAACGGCTTCGTATACCTCGCGAGGTGTGCCTCCTCGTAGTAGTTATCTACGGCTTTAGTTGATAGTATTAACCTGCTAGGTTAGTATAGCGTTGATCCCTTTTAGGTAGCTGTCGTATTACGTTTATAGAATCTTCTAGCGTGTGATTTCGACGTCGTATGCTTTCTAGCTAATATCCGTAAGGTCGAGATATTACGTAGGCGTATGCCTAGGTGTTATAGAGGGGAAAGAACCGTAATCCGGTATTATAGGCTCCTCGGAGGACTAAGTCGGATCGACTGGGCGGAGAAACCTCCACACGTTGTTATAGGTGGTAACCGATTCGTACAGGCGTCGCCAGAGCTCCTAATTCTTATAGGTTCTATACGTAATAGGGCTAAGATACGATATCTTAATGGTTATTTATAGATTAACACGCTATATCGGCGTAGCTAGATAGCTTCTTAATTCGGTAGTAGTGGTAAAATGGTAGGTAAAATAGGTATATCTTCACTTAGTAAGTAAGATTCTTAGTTATCAGATAAAGCGTAGTCAAAATTGTTATAAGAATAGGTCGAAATTAATTAAGGTAATTGCATATAATTATAACTGTCTTAGACCGTCAGGGCAACGCTGCCACCGTATTTTATATAGTGCAGATTCTGTAAGCGTCCACCCGGATTATACTCTTGGCAATCCGGCCTATTACGTAACCGAAAAGACTATGGTCTGTTCGACAATAGGCACCCCTTAGGGGCACCTATAGCTATCCGTTAGTGGTTATCGTGTTCTTTTACCTTAGCGCCCCTAACCACTGCTAACGCTATAAGGAACGCGCGCGCGGGATCTTCCGGGGATATTAGAGGCGTGGGAAACGGTTTGAACCTTGTAGTGGTGAACCGTAAAGTGTCCGTAGTAATAGCGGTGGCCTCTCCTGTAGTAATAGCGGTAGCGTTAGAGTTACGAGGTTCTAAATCTATAGCCTAGTTATTAGGCTATAGATTCAGAACCTTATCTATAGTAGTAGTGGCCTTTCTCGTAGTAATAGCGATAGCCTCGCCTTCGTCCGTAGTAATAGCAGTAGCGTCGCCTTTACCCGTAGTAATAGCGGTGGTATAGTTTTCTCCTATAATAATAGTAGTGTCCGTAGTAATAGCGGTATAGTCTATAGTAATAGTAGTAGCCTCTCTCGTAGTAATAGCGACGGCCTCGCCTTCGTCCGTAGTAATAGCGGTAGCGTCGCCTTTATCCGTAGTAATAGCGGTAGCGTTAGAGTCTTCCGACTTAAGATCTAATACGTTTACGGCTATACCCCTTAATAGTAGCCTATTCGCGGTCTCCTTAGATTAAGTGATACGGATTAATTATAGGCGTTCCCCGATTTCCTTAGCGGAAGCCGTGGCTTATAGCGTTTTAATCCTGCCGTTAAATATCTCGTCTTTATTAAAGACCACGTCTTTTATAGTGATAATATCCGTTAGGTATAATAGCTAAATACGGAAGCTATTCGAGGATTAGTATCCGACGTGATAACCGATCTATACCTTTAGTTCTAGCCTTTACAGGCGGTTCCTTTTAGCTTAGGTATCGCGCGTTTTTATAAAGGCTTTATAGCCGTATACTTGTAGGTATATAAGGTTAGGTTAACGGCCGCGTAGGCCTTCGTATAGCGTTCGCTAGTCGTTAATATATCGTGGCGTTTTATTATACAGATATATAGTAGTCTTAAAGATCTTAAGCTAGATAGATATAAGCAGATTAGCTCTAATCCTTATAGCCCTCGCCCTTCTCTTAACGATACCTTTAATCCATTCTATAACGCCGTTCTAATCCTATAAATATAGTGCCGATAGCTGGCCTTCAACCCCCTTAGTAGCGAGGAAAGTAATAATTTCTAGGTCCTGAAATATCTTAGAATCGGCCCGTAGAACGCGTGGCCTAACCTCGAATTAGGTCTTAAGCAGGGTAAAAACGTCCTTTAGAGCGTGTAGGATAAAGCCCTAGTCTCTCTTCTATAGGTAGTAATCCTATATATAACCTATATACACGTCTATAACGAATATAATAGACTTATATAGTCCGCCCGCTAATTACTCCGCCTTTTCTAGATCGTGAAAATTAATAGCTAGGGCCTCTCCGGGCTTTAACGGGTAAAGGGATAGTATCCGCCGGATCTACGTAGGCACTTACGATTACCTATACGCGTTATAGTCCGTTATACGAGGTCCCTTTATCTTTACCCCCTAAGTAGCGTCGACGATCTTTATAAAAGTATCGGTGCCGTAGTAGCCAAGGCGTTCGTGCTACCGTTATACTATAGTCTTCTACGGTTACCGCGGTTATCGTGATCTTCTATACGGGTTATCGCGGGGGTGCCTTACTAAGACCGCGAACGCGGTAGCGGCTATAGCTTCCGCGCGCTCGATTATATACTAGCCGTGGATATCTAGTAGCTTATAGATAGGCCGGTTATCGGCGGAGCTGATAATAGTATCGTTTACAGTATCCTAGCTGTAATCTTATAGGCGTAGCTGGCGTTCCGAGACGATATTAGTGACGAATTCCTTATAGTATACGACGTTACGGAGGCGTAGCAGCCTCTTCGTGCCTAATAGGGATTATACACATAGCTTAACGTCTCCGTATCCGAGCATAGGAGCCTCGTTAGTACTCACCTAAAGCGTTAATAAATTAACCGTGGGTAGTTTAACGGCCGTCAAACGGCCTTGATTATTAAAGATATAGATTAACGATCCTAATTCTAGGATCGCGTAGTATAATAGCGCTCTAACTTAGTTAATAGAAAGGGATATCCCCTATTCTTATTATAATCTTAATAGTGTTATTATACGACGACGCGCTACCCCCTAGGTTAGGGGGGCTCCTAGTCTCCCCGTCGCGGTGACGGATAGGTCTTTATAAACTATAGTAGTAGGCGTAGTATTATAGAGTTAATCTTCCTAGACTTCCTCTATCTTATTAGCGGTGGTAGCTGCTACTTCCCGCCTTTTCTGTATCGCGGTGTCTACGCGGCTTTTAAAACTATGAATATGTATCTTCTTTTCCGCGACCTTTATAATATCTTTACGGCCACGCCAGGTATAAGGACGTATATCTGGCCTTACGTACTAATAGGCGGCGGTAGTATAGGTATTCTTATATATCTCGTAAGGCCTCCTTATTACGGGAGGGATAGCCTTTACGGACGTGTTACTATAAGGGCGCTTCTTATTATTATCGTTATTAGTAGTATCCTTAGTATCGGGGAGGTTCCTAAGGGTATTAAAGGTGCCTCTCCCCACTCTAGGCTTTATAGCGGTGGATTATAGGCTCTTTATTTTACTAAGAACCGCCCGTAGAGCCTTTACGAAGTCGTTAATCGTTAGTTCGTTTTCCGTAATCTTATCGTAGTTATTTACTAGGTAGTTATTACTCTATTCCTCGGTAATAGGTCTAACGGCTTTTAACGCGTCTTCTGCCTAATAGTCCGCGCTTAATAATTCTAAAACGCCTATATATTTATAGTGTATTATCGCTATTTCCTAGCTTACCACCTACGCGTCTATATCCTTAGGTATAGCCTTTATAGGCGTGGTGTATTTGTTACGGCCGGCCGCCTAACATGGACCAACCCTATGGGTACACTGGTGTATATCCCACGGGACGGCCCTAGACGGGGGGCAGCACAGGGTGACTTGGGGAGTCACGTGCTAAGTCACGTGTTACCAGGTACGGAGGTACTTAGTATACCGTCCGGGACGGACCGGGGTCGATTACTCCGATGAAGTGACTAATAAGTGATCGGTTATGACAGAATTACCTGGGTATAGCGACTATGTAAGGAATAGTCACTACGGGTAAGGAGGCACTATCACTATATAAACTAGAATATCCTAGGTCTTACTTCTACTAGAGAATAAGATATCGATTAATCTAAGTCTTTACCTAGACTATTAGTCTACGCCTGACTTTACCTTATAAAGAAGACGCCTAGTCTTTACGACGTAACTATAACTAAACACTACGAACGATAGTTACTACTCTTTAGTTAATATCCTCTTCTTATTTTAAACTAAAACCTCGACGCTAGTCCCCTATCGTCCGCTATACTATAGAGGACCAGAAGCCGTTATAATATTTTAATCGATCCTGTTCGGTAAGCTGACCTTGATAGCTAATGAGTAGTACGCCTAAAGCAGAAGCTACTTCGCCTAAGGAAGAAGAAGTCACTTTATCTGAAGAAGAATTATCGTCTAAAGAATCTAGCTCCTCCGACGAAGAGGAAGGACTAGAATAAACTTAATAAGATAACGAAGTAGCTAGTAATCACTCTTCTAATATATCGAATAATAATAACCGTACCACGAACGCTATAAGCACCACAACGCCTACTACTGCTACTAGAGGAAGTAACGACCTTTAGCAGATTCGCGATATAATTACTTAGCTTTAGGGGGAGAATACGACCCTAAAAGCTTAGCTAAACTATCCTAGAATCGGGGCTAAGTATAGATACCCTATACCCCCTAAGTATAATAGGACTTAAGGATAGCTTTAGAGCTTTATTACTTAGCTTAGAGGCTATCTCCTATTCTACTAGGATAGTATCCGTACGGAAGAAACTAAGGTACTCTATACCGCGGCACTCCTTACGGGAGATGCGCACGAATGGTTCGAGTCTATCTATAGAGACTACCTGGAGAATGTAGGAATAGAAATCCTAAAGAAGCCCGGGACCATAGTAATCTTCGAGAACTTCGACGTATTCGTTAAGAGACTTAACGCTATCTTCGGCTAGCCCGATAAGGAAAGAGTCGCGGCCGAACGACTAAGCTAGCTACGTTAGACTAAGTTAGCTACGGACTATACTATAAGATTCTAGTAAATCTCGTTAAAGCTTAGCTACCCGGATAAGCCCTTTATAGATCGGTATTATTAAGGACTTAAGAAAGAAGTGAAGGATAAATTATATTAATTAGACCGACCTAAGATATTTAGCGAATACACCGCGATAGTAATTCGTATTAATAACCGGAACTATAAATAACTCTGTTAGAAAAAGTATTAAATAAGCGTTCCGTTCTATATAGCTAATTCGAAGAAGAAATAATTATACCCACGCTAGTTCGGAAACACCTTATATAGATACTATAGTGGACTTATAGAGCTCGATAATATTAACCGATAGAGCGATAAGCAGGGCAAAAGGGATATAACTAAAGTTAAGTGTTATAACTATAATAGGCTAGGTTATTACGCACGCGACTATTATAAGCCTAAGAAAGAACGACTATAATGATAAGTAAACGCGATTAAGAAAGGAAGACCCTAGAAGGAAATTAACGCTATTAGATACCTGGAAATTTATAAGGACGAAATACTATATATTAACCTCTATTAGGTAACCTACTACGATAACTATTATCTAGTATACTAATTAGGGAAAGACGGAGCTAAGTATTACCCTAAGAGACCCTAGAAGATACTCGCTATAGTATCTAGTAACGAGTACGATAACGATTATAGCCTTGAGATCCCCGACTAGGATAAGGATAAATTAGCTTTATAAACTATCGTAGAAATCCTTTAGAAATACGGATAGACGAAAGGAGAAGCTAAGAGATAGAAGTAGATCTTAGAAATCCAGGAGGGAGAAGATTGTGCCCGAAAAAGAATCGCTAAGCTCGAAGAGTAAGATTAGGAAACGGAGTCCGACAGAATCCGGGATAATAACACGAACTTCTAGTATTAACCTATAGAAGTAGCCGACTTAATTAAGGAGGAAACTATCCAGCTACGGATACTCGACCAGCTCACGGAAGAACCCCTTAGATAGACCCACTAAGTTCGTTTTACTAAACCTGACCTTAGTAAAGCCTACCGTGTAGTACCGATAAATACTAGCGGGGGATAGTAACGAGCTGTATATTAGCGACCTTACCACGCTTAGGAGGACCGAGACACTCTTACCGACCGGGCAGTAAGCCTACGAGGATCGGATAATTAACTACCTAGGTATAATTACTATAAACACCGGTTAGACGAATACGATACCACTAGCTATATAACACACGCTTCTAAGAAAATCCGATAACTAGGACAAGACTAAGAAGCTTTAGAATCACGCTTCTAGGCCCTCGACGAACGCCTACGACGGATAGAATAACTTTTAATCCAGTACGGGTTCTTAGATAAGGAAATATCCCTCGAATACCGAGCTAAACGGGTAAAAAACTAGGAGTATACTATCGCTAGGAGTATACGAGAGGCACTTAATAGATATACTCTATAATATATAGTAGTATAGGGCATTATTACGTTATAATACGACTTAACGAATACGAGATAAACGCACTGTTAGATATAGGCGTAGCAGGAAACTTTATCTTACTAGTAGCTATAAGAAAGTTCTTTATTCCCTGGGTTAGAAAACACCTAGAAGAGGAGTATAAGATTACTCCGTATACGGGAAAGAACTAGTCCTACGAAGAAGTTATTATTAACTAGGAGACTATATACCTTTAGGTTAAAATTCAGAATAAGACTAGAATAATAAAGTTCGATATATACGATATAGGTTATAAGGACGTTACCCTTAGTGAACTATAGTTTAATAAATAGAATCCTGATATAGACTAGAAGCTTGGCTAGCTCTGGTGGAGATTAGAGAGTAAGCAGGAGACTATGAAGGAAACCTTACCCGATCCCGATATCCGTCGAAAATAGCAGAAAGACTTACCGACGAAGGAGCCTTAGGGAGACTCAGACAGCCGCCAGAAGTCAGGGACTAAGGCGAAGGAAGTACGAAAGACTTTAAGACAGCAGCGACGGTATAACCACTAACGCGTAACTAATATTATTAAAGGAATCTACTAGATCGTCTAAGCAGAAAAAGGACTAGTAATAAGCGATCACGATAGACTCGCTAAGGTATTACTAGAATACCGTAAATACGAAAAACTATTTACCGAAAATCTAGAGACCGGATTACCGAAATACCGGCACTATAATCACGAGATACCCCTAAAGAAAGGGATATACCTAAAATTCTTTTTAATTTACGGGCTAAACTAGAAGGAATTAGATACCTTAGAAGAATATCTTGAAGAGATACTAGTAAAAGGCTATATTAGAGTATTATAGTTACTAGTAGGATACCCGATCCTGTTTATACTAAAGAAGAACGGCAAACTACGATTATATATTAATTATCGATAACTTAACGATATAACTATTAAGAACCACTACCTATTACCTCTTATCTTAGAAATACGAGATTAGCTAGTTAGAGCGTAATAGTTCACGGTACTCGACTTAAAAGGAGCCTATAACTTAATTAGGATTAAGGAAGGAGAAGAGTAGAAGATAGCGTTTCGGATAAAGCGAGGATATTTCGAGTACCTCGTTATGCCTTTTAGACTAATAAATACGCCGGTATCGTTCTAAACACTTATTAACGACGTCCTAAGGAAGTATTTAGACCACTTCGTTATAGTATACCTGGATAATATCCTAATCTTCTCCAAAATACTCGAAGAATACCGGTAACACGTTTTTATAATCCTATAACTCCTATAAGACGCCGACCTATTAGTCGAACCAGAGAAAGTTTAATTCCACACGTAAGAAGTTAACTTTTTAGGTTATACGATACGACCTAACGAGATCTGTATAGATAAGGCGAAAGTCTAATACGTCTCTAAGTAGCCACGGCCTTAGAATATTCGCGATATTTAGTCCTTTCTCGGACTTATGAATTACTATCGACGATTTATTAAGGACTATAGTAAGATTATTATCCCCTTAACTAAAGTAACTAAAAAGGGACTTAACTTCGAATAGAACAAAAGAATAGAAGAAGTATTCTAAGCTCTTAAAGGAAGGGTTACTAGCGAACCTATCTTAGTAATGCTAGACCCTGAAAAAGAATACGAACTCGAAATAGACGTATCCGACTAGGCTCTGGGAGTATAACTCGGATAGCGCGACGTAGAAGGAAGACTACACCCTGTAGCCTTTATATCTAAGAAACTCAGTAGACCAGAACTTAACTATTAGATCTATAATAAAGAGCTAATAGCTATTATCGAAGCCTTTAAAGAATAGAGACCGTACCTGTTAGGAATAAGATACCCGGTATAAGTCTACACGGATTATAAGAACCTCGCGTAATTTACTACTACTAAGGTTCTTAATAAACGATAAATCCGATAGGCAGAATTCCTAGCCGAATTTAATTTCTATATTTAGTATATAAAAGGGAGCGAAAACAGTCGCGCAGACGCACTTAGCCGACTAGGGATACCTAACGAATCACCTAAACCGTAAGCTATACTCTAATAGGAAGGAGAAGCTCTTACTCTAAAGAACAGAGAAGTAAATAGCATTAATCGGATAACCGATATTATATTCGAAGAAGCATACGCCTCGCCGATACATAGATATCAAGGAGTTTATAAAATATACCACCGATTACGATAATAATACGATTACACAGGAACTAAAGAACGAGTTAGGGACTTCGTTCGTAACTATAATATTTACCAGAAAGCAAAGAGTAGCCGATATAAACCTTACGGACTACTAAAGCCACTACTAGTAGCAGACGGACTATAGAAATCGATTATAATAGACTTCGTAATAGGATTTCCAGTATCCAAAGATCCAGTAACAGGAATCGCCTACGATAGCATATTCGTGATTATCGACCGATTCACGAAATACACTCTTTATATTCTATATATTAAAAACACTATAGCAGAAGAACTAGTAAGTATCTTTATCGACCGCCTGATTAGGGATCACGGCATACCGAACGAAATTATCACGGATAGAGATAAACTCTTTACCAGTAACTTCTGGAAAGCAGTTATAAGCCAGCTAGGAACGAAATATAAGTATTCGACAGCGTTTCACCCTATAACGGACGGATAAACCGAAATCATAAACTAAGTCCTAGAATAGTACCTACGATACTACGTAGGGTACGAATAAGATAATTAGGTATAATACCTGCTACTTACATAGTTTATATATAATAGCTTGTTGAACGAGTTAATAAAGAAAACACCATTCGAAGCAAATTACGGATATACACCGATAGTATTTAGAAAACCTTTAGAAGGACTAGACGCACTAAGAGCGATAAAAATAGTTAAAAGCATAAAAAAACTACACGAAGAACTACGAACCGACCTGGAGATAGTCAGAACACAAATAAGCAGGTACG
The DNA here is from genome assembly GCF_003711515.1 of Sodiomyces alkalinus F11. Taxonomy (NCBI): domain Eukaryota; kingdom Fungi; phylum Ascomycota; class Sordariomycetes; order Glomerellales; family Plectosphaerellaceae; genus Sodiomyces; species Sodiomyces alkalinus. Next base: position 923,859 of record NW_021167080.1, on the reverse strand, counting down.
CGAATTAATTAAGGATTAAGGGACTAACCCTTTTAAGGGGGGACCACGTTTATCTTATCCGCAAAAACATCAGAACATAACGACTAAGCGATAAATTAGATTTTAAAAAATTAGGACTATTTAAAATCCTAGAGAAAAAGTCAGATACGAACTATATTCTATCACTACCTCCGATAATAAGGATATATAATAATTTCTATATTTTACTACTTGAACTAGCACCGAAAAACGTAAAAATAATATAAGACACGATCGTGGTCGATACTAACGACGTGTATAAAGCAAAACGAATCCTCGACTACCGAGAGACGCTAGATAGTACCGAATATTTTATAAAATAGAAAAACTACGATCACGGCGATAATATATAGGAACTAAAAGATAACCTGATTAATTATAAGTAACTCCTAAAGTAGTACCGATAAAACACTATTAGGACCTAGAACTAGACACCGCGGTCTGTATAAAATTAATATCCGAGAATTCACCTATATCCTACGCTATTACCTGATTCTAATTAATTATATTAATAGCACCGGCAGCTTATATAGTGACTACCGCCTCTGACTCGGCCCGACAGGCCTCTTTTTCCTCCTTCTCCACCTTCTCGAGCTCCTCTATATCGGCAAGGTCCTTACGAACTATTTCCACCCCCTTCTTCCGTAGCAGGCGACGAGTTCGGCGAAGGCGGGATAAGCGGGCGAGCGCCTCGTGGAGTATCTCCTCGGTCCGTTCCTCCTCTTATTCGAGGCGCTTTAGCTCTTTATTTATACGACCCGCTGGGAAGACGAGGGGGTAAGTAAACGGAGGCTGAGCGGGAAGGCGAGGGCAGGAGCGTACTAGAAGATATAGGGATTCTAGCACTGTTATAAGAACGACCTAAGCGAAAACACGCGTGATAGCGAGCGATATCGTCTAGAACGAAGCACGGTACGTTCTTAGAGGCATAACGGGTGCACGGGACGACCTCGTAGCCTTAATTAGCGATAAGGGCAGAAACGGTCGATTAGTTTTCGGCGGAACGAGATTTAGGATAAGACGACTTCTATATACGGTCGGATATAATAGTTAGTAATAAAAAAGAAGAAAAACCTAAGGAACACTAACTAGGGAAAAGCGACCTACTTATACGACCGCTAGGATAGCGCTTAAAAGGAGGGAGGTAATATTACGGCCGGCCGCCTAATATAGACTAACCCTATAGGTATACTAGTATATATCCCACGGGACGGCCCTAGACGGGGGGCAGTATAGGGTGACTTGGGGAGTCACGTGCTAAGTCACGTGTTACTAGGTACGGAGGTACTTAGTATACCGTCCGGGACGGACCGGGGTCGATTACTCCGACGAAGTGACTAATAAGTGATCGGTCACGATAGAATCACCCGGGCATAGCGACCACGTAAGGAATAGTTATTACGGGTAAGGAGGCACTATTACTATATAAACCAGAATATCCTAGGTCTTACTTCTACTAGAGAACAAGATATCGATTAATCTAAGTCTTCACCTAGACTATTAGTCTACGCCTGACTCTACCTTATAAAGAAGACGCCTAGTCTTTACGACGTAACTACGACTAGACACTATGAACGACAGTTACTGCTCTTTAGTTAACATCCTCTTCTTATTTTGAACTAAAACCTCGACGCCAGTCCCCTATCGTCCGCTATACTATAGAGGACCGGAAGCCGTCGTAATAGTATTATCAGTATAGGACTAAGGCTTCCTTACGGAGGTCTATAGGTATCGGTCCTATATACGTGTATAGGAGAATAATCCAGGCCCGCGGGTTATTTACGGTATTATCCTATAGCTAGGCGAGGAGGTTATGTAACGTAGTGTATACGGTCCCTTCGATATAGGAGCGTACCTTATTAAACTCCTTATACTACGCGTTATAGTCTACCTTTTCCTCGCGGTATATACGGCGATCTTATAGGTAGCGCGTGCGCCCCTTTTTAGAGAGGTTATCGATAAACGTGGGCGTCCTAGTCGGTGGTTCTTTCGTTACGGCCGTAACCTTCCGGCGAGCGGCCGTCTTCCTCTTACCGGTAGCCGTAACAGCGGCCGTGGTAGCCGTGGATTCTATAGTATCCGTGGCCTTATCGCCCTTTAGCGTGATAGTGGAAGACGGAGTAGCCGTAATAGTAGTAGCCGTGGCCTCCTCCGCGTTAGGGTCCACGGCGAGGGCTTCGTATTTACGAATATTAGGGGGTATAGATATAGGGAGGAGATAGGCGTTAGCCTCCTTATCGCTTAGCTTTAGATTAAGGTAGTTATCCTAGTAGGAGGCCGATTTACCGCGTACGGCGCGCTCCTAAACTACCTAATCCCTCTAGTTAATAAGGGTTATAGCGGCCGCCTTCTATTCGGCGTTAGATATATTAGAAGATATCTTTACTAGATTGTTATTTATCGGTTAGTTAATTAATAGGTAGGTTAATTAATCTCTTAATTGCTTTGATTAGGTCGATAGTAGTTATTTAAGAGTGCTTATATAGACGTGATTGCTTCTTTATAGTGGAATAGGGGTAGCCTTATTAATATCTATCGTTTAGGCGTTATAAACCGGGCTTATAACTATCGCACGTTAAATAGACACTTAAATACTTAACTTAGTAGAGCAGAAATCTCGTGTGTGTGTATTATATTAAGTTATATCTAGGAGAGTCTTTTATGCCCTTAATTTAGGTGGTGCAGACTCCGTTATGGGTACTATATTATTTGGATCCTATCCGGTCTTTTCCGGTATCCACCCTTATTATATCCTGATGCCCGAAGTCCCTGATATCCGGAGCCCTTAGTTATGGAGTGGATCCCCCCTGGATCCCCTATAGACTATATCGTGGTCCTGCCCATGCGATAAGTTGAGACAGGGTACCTAAGAGACCCAGATATGCACTAAGCATTATGGTGAATTTTAGGTTGTTTCCTCCCCGGGCAACGTCAAGTGCCCGCCAGGTTATCGGTTCTGTTTACCCCCACACAAACCAAACTACCTACCTTACCTTACCTACCACCTTACAGAGGTACCATTCTACACACTCGGTATTCGTAGAATATCAACCATTCTCTCTCCTACTCCTCCACCGCATTCTTCGTCTTAAATATTTGAAAACCAGCGCTGTAACGACAATATATTCACTCAAAAATCCCGGCCATCGTATACGACCGCCCCGATCCTCCCACGACCGTTGGCAGACCCGTCCCGTTGCCCCTGAAGCCGATCAATAACATCCAGGACGTGCTGCACCCCCCCCCCCCCCTCACCAGCTGCATACACCCGATCGAGCTGCTTTCGTCTTAGGCCGGCGCTGCCCAGAGCAAACCCTCTTTTTCTTATTGTAGATATCACGTCTCTGAGACCACCGCATGACCACGACCTGGCGAGCATGGCGTTTGCGGAACCGCAGCAATGGATCAATGTCCAGCAAAAGACCTTCACAAAATGGCATGTTTCCCCGGTTCCAGCGATGCCCAATCTCCCCCACCCCCTCCGGAGACAATTTGATGCCGCGGGTATGCTGACCCGCCTCATCTCTAGGCTCAATACAAAGCTGGAAGCCCGGAGCCTTGAGGTCAAAGACCTCGTGGCAGACCTTAGCGACGGCGTACGTTATCATTGCTCTGTCATATGCGAAACCCCTATAAATATTATGCACATTCGGACTGAAGAACAGCCCCTCAGGTCATGCTTATTCACTTGCTAGAGTGCTTGTCCAACGAGTCCCTGGGGCGATACGCCTCGAAACCCAAATTGCGCGTTCAACGCTTCGAAAATGCGAACCTAGCACTCGACTTCATCAAGTCCAGAGGAATCCAGATGACCAATATCGGTGCCGAAGATGTCGTGGATGGTAACCGGAAAATCATATTGGGCCTGATCTGGACGCTCATTTTACGCTTCACCATTAGCGATATCAACGAGGAGGGTATGACAGCAAAGGAGGGCCTCCTGCTCTGGTGCCAGCGCAAGACGGCATGCTACGACGAGGTTGACGTGCGGGACTTCAGCGCCAGCTGGAACGACGGTCTCGCCTTTTGTGCGCTGTTGGACATCCATAGGCCCGACCTGATCGACTACGACGCCCTGGACAAGTCGGACCACCGAGGCAACATGCAGATGGCTTTCGACATCGCACACAGGGAGATTGGCATCCCGATGCTCTTGGACGTTGAGGACGTTTGCGATGTCGCGAAACCAGACGAGAGGTCGCTGATGACCTACATTGCCTACTGGTTCCACGCCTTTTCCCAGATGGAGAAGGTGGAGAACGCCGGCCGGCGGGTGGAGAAGTTCTTCAACAACATGTCGGGCGCCTGGGAGATGCAAAGCGCATACGAGAGACGAATGGACGCGCTATTGAAGCAGATTCGGGAACAGAACATCCAGTGGCAGCAGGCGAAGTTTGAGGGAACTTATGCTGACGCCAAAGCGCAAGCCAACGAGTTTGCCTCCTTCAAGCGAGGCCAGAAGAGGGATTGGGTGGGCGAGAAGAGCGAGTTGGCCACCCTGCTCGGCAATATCAAGACGAAACTGGGAACATATCGCTTGCGACCATACGAACCTCCGGCGGAGCTGTCTCTTGAGACAATGGAGAGGGAATGGGGTAATCTGTCTAGGACCGAGATGACGAGGGCACAGCTTATTAACGAAACCATCCGAGAGCAAGTACCCCCCCCCCCCCCCAACCGCGGGCCCATCACCGTCATATTTCGCCCCGATTCTCTTTTCTTTTCCTGGCTTCTTCTGACTTTTTGACGCAGTATCAAAAATGCCCTCCGAAAGTCTTTTGCGGACAAGGCAAATGACTTCGCCATGGCCTTGAACACGATGCAGCTCGCAATCTCCGGCTTGGACGGCGATGTGGAGGACCAGCTGCACCATGTCCGTAAATTGAGCGATAACCTCTCCCCGTTGGACAAGTATCTGGAGTCTATTGCGGCCGTCGACGCGAAATGCCAGGAGGCGAACATCGAAGAGAACGACTTCACCACCTACACCTATGATGAGCTCTGCTACGAACTCGGTCTGGTCAAGTCGTCGGTCCAAAAGAAACTTTCTTTCCTCGAGAACCAGATGGTGGCCCGGAACATGACCAACCTGACACCCATCCAACTCGAAGAGTTCGAGTCTGTGTTCCGTCATTTTGACCGGGACGATTCGAACACACTGCAAGAACTCGAGTTCTCCGCTGCACTGGCGTCCCTGGGACTCGTCTTCTCGGAAGACGAGATGCACGACTATTTCCTCGAAGCATCGCACGGGCGAGACCGCGTCACCTTCGAGCAGTTTATCCGCTTCATGGTGGATGTCACCGAAGATCAGAACACCGCGGAGCAGGTCTTCCAGTCGTTCCGCGAGGTGGCCGACGGGAAGCCATACGTCACCGAGATGGATCTGAGGCATTCCCTAGTGCCGGATGAAGTGATCGACAAACTTGTCAACATCATCCCGCCACACACAGGGCCCGATATGGCCGGGGACAGGGGATTGCCTCAGTACGACTACATTGCCTTCATGGAGAAGCTCATCAGCGACCCTAGTGGCGGAGGCGATGCCGATGCGTCATTAAGGGCGCAGCCGGAATCGTTCAAGAAAAGAAGCAGTGGTACGCCCAAGGAGAACGTTAACGGCTTTCACTAGGCCCTACTGTGATCTTTCTTGCCGTCACCTTTGCTCCCTCCATTTATCGGGTTCCAGTTCTTAGTGTCGTTTCTTTTTGTTTCCTTGGCCTGGGCAAGTCTGGAAAATACCAACACCTGATCGGTGATTTATCATTTTGGCAAGCATCATCGGTGTTTTAACGGCCTGCAGGGGAGTACCTGGAGGGAAAAGTGATACAGTCGATGGCGGCAGCGATGGGCTGACCGTTGTCTATAAATGCATAGCTTAATATAGTAACGTAAAAAGAACCGAGTTGCCTCCGAGTCTCACCTCTGAACACCATGGGCCCATCAAGAGAAAGGATAATACGATGACTATTTCGAAATAACTAGTCTGCTGATGTTGTCAATCCCGATCGTCTACGCATGCATGCATCTACCGACTGACTGATTGACAACCCAGTCTCACTAGGCTTGCCGTCAGATAGGCGGGCTGATTTGGTTTCGCTATCCCTATCCCATAGCACATCTCTTTTCCTGTCCTAGCAGTTTGTCTGAAATGGCAGAGTATTTCCCCAGTATCGTCTATTCGAGAAGTGCACGCCGCCGCCGCCGCCGCCGTCTTGTAGTAATCCAACACCATACCCCGATCCTGAGCTGCCCATATACAGTAAAATAAATAAATAACAATAATGATGAAAAACAAGCATGTAAGGTAGCACAATGCGCTGAGAAGAGGACACAACCCAGAGAAATAAAATGACCAAAACGAACGCCCGCCAGTTCAGTGTTTTACAGAGAGGCTTCAAACGCGCCCCTCTCCTTGAGTGCGTTTGATAATCTCCGATAATCGCGGAGCAGTTCAAGAACTTCACTAAGCTTCAGGTCGCCGGGGTTCTGCAGCTCCACAAACCTCTGGTTTGGCGGCTTGATCCTGGGAATCTCCTTCGGCGGGAGCGCTGGTGCGATGTCGGGGAATGCCTGTGCTTATGTTAGTTGACCTGGAATATCCTCAGACGGGAGTGGGCATGTGACACATACGGCTCCCAGATCGCCTCCTTCCACTGACTTGGCCGAGTCATCTTTCGAGGGTGCCGCGTGAGGCGTTGCCGCACGCCCAAACCCTCGCATAACCGCCATGCTGGAGAGCTTTGCCATGGGATTGAAAGAATTCCCAAAGCTACGAACAGCGTTCTCGAGTGGGTTTGTGGGGTTAGCTGACGAGGAGACGACGGAGACTGGCTTCTCCTTCGAGTTCTCAATGCTCATCTTTTTCCGGAGGCCATTGGCGCTGTGTTCCCGCACAGGGGCCTTCTTGCCGCTCATGACGCCGAACAATGCATCCTCTGTCTGAGTCGATTGCTGGAATCCATCGAGGTCCTTCGTGCTCTGGAAAGAACCGGTGCGGCCGACTTGCCCCTCTTCGTCGAGCGGCGGTGTACTAACCAGCTTCCGCGCGTCGTCCAGCGTCTTCGGAACGACAAGCGCGTGGCCCGTAACAGTTGGCGCCCCTTGAGTTTCTCGGAGTTTGCCCAACAGAAATTTATAGCTATCCCCGAGGCTGTTGGTGATATTCTTCAAGCCCTGATCGGCAGTGGTAAAGACAGCATCGCTGGCAACGCCGAAAGCCTGTGCAGGGGTGTTCACTAGCTCGCTGAGCCGTCTGTTTCGCGCTTGCATTGCTGCCCTCAGACTGGATGCCGCCGAAGAAGGGGGCGGCGATCTGCTCGTTGTCGCGCTGCCACTACTGGTCGCGACGGTGCCGTCGGTAGATTGAGTTACCGAAGAAGGAAAAGCGGGCGGGAATGTATCCGTCTTCGGAGACCCCGGAACACCTTCCTTGGGCCGGCCTTGGGGCAGTTCATCGGCACGAAGAGTCGAGAGGTCCACAGTCTCGAGAAAGCTGATGGCGGCCTCGAGATTCGTTAGACAGTATGCCGCTTCCCCGGTTAACTTGGGCTCCCACCTGAAGCGCTGGATGAACCGCACATCGCTGATAACGTGCAAGCTCTCTGGTGGGAGGGTGATGAGGGTGTAGATCAGCATGGGCATGATTTCGTCGGCTGAGGCGGAGGGGTGGAAGTGAGCCAGAGTGTCCACAATGCTCCTGTGTGCGGCCTTGAGTTGGTTGAGTTTACCCAACGGATACCGCTTTTCATTCATCAAGATTAAGTTGTTCCTGGCCTGATTTAGCCATTGTCGAATCTCCTCGCCTTTTTGCGAAGCTGCCGCAGGGCCCTCGGGGACATCTTCGCCCAAATCAATTCCAAGGTCGGCGGGCCCAATTCCGACTACAGCTAGAGCGGCCGTCTTCGACCTGAGCTTGTCATCCTGCGCCTCGTCGTGGGTGCTGCGGTGTCGATATATGCGGTTATACAGACCCTCACATAGCCTCCTTTCAACGGCTTCCTCGAGCATGACCCTCTTGGCTTCCAAAGCCTTCCTAGCCCTTTTCTTGTCTGCCAGCTCATCTACTGTCATAAGTTGCTGCTCCGCTTCCGAGATGGCATGATTTTGGGTCTTCTCCTTGCCTCCGAGGGCTGCAGCCTTGACCCGTAGCCTGTTCGCTGGTGATGGCCTGGACGAAGCAGCCGGGGACGTGGCTCGGCTCCTTCGCGACGCTATGGCGGAGATGTGAGTGGATACATGATTCGACGCGACCTGGTAGAAGTCCTGGAAGAGCTGCGCGACCTTATCGATCGTCGGGGGCGTTTTGTGGACCTTGGAGGTAAGGGACTCGACGAAGCTACCGGAGGGGAGCTTTGGTCAGCTTCCTGCGAACTGAGGAGGGGGACACGCGGCATGCCTCACCTATCGGTCAGGCTAACAAGCTCAATGGGTAGATCATCAAGGTCGACGGATCCCCTGCCCGGTTCAAGCCCATCACCACCATCTCCGTCGTTTTCTTGACTGGTTTCGAATGCATCGGGCGCGTTCTCCGGTGTAGTGGCTGTGACCAGGGGTTCTGCGGCTGCGCTGTCATGAAGTCCACCGTGTCGCTTCGAATAATTCGGAGGGGCAGCATTGATATGTTGGCCGGTTGCGGGTTCGGCGCCGGTAGGACTTGGCTGCGGTGGTTCACTAGAGGGAATGCTGGTAGCCGCCATCGGGAGGGTTATGGTGCTGGTGCTGGTGCTGGTGCTGGTGCTGGTGGTTGAAATCAGCTCAAGGGAGTGTGCGGCGGGGAGTCGAGCCGGTTTTGGGACACGGAAGTGCTGCGGCAACCGAAAGCTGGGCAGTTGCTGCTGCAAGGCTCGTGGACATGGAACGAAAGCTAGAAGTGGTAGTACGCCTCAAGCGTTTGAGATGTGACGAGATGAATGTCCAACCATTTGGATGAACTAGGCGACAATATTTGGTGTTACAGAACGAAGACGAAATGGAATTCTGACGGCTTGGATGGAACGTCTGATACACGTGGTTCAACGAGCTGTACGGAGTACTGTGAACCTTGGGGGAACTTAGTGTTTGGAATTTGGTATCAGCTTGCAATTAAGACCCTTAACATGTAATTACCTTATTAGAGTACCTACCTTAGGTATGGACGGATGCCTAGGGTAATTACTTGTTGACGCGAGTACGGAGTACTCATCATGTAATACATAACTCCGATTACGGAAGACACCAAGGTTCATAACTGACTGTACACGCACCGTGCATAGGTACCTACCTAGAGAAAGGCAGATAGGATGCGATGAAATACAGGCCCTGTCGGAACTTCATGCTACTTCTACAGAGTACCTAATCAGAGATGGAATCTTATACGAAAGATGGCCACTGGACAGAACAGTGTAAGCACGGCGATGTGCCGCAACAACGGAGAACGGAGTATTACTTCGCTCAGAATATGTACGCTTATGATACGTGCCGTACAGTGTTATCTATCATGTCAAGTGGATACCGATAGATCCCCGCACGTGTCTCCGTCGATCATGTGAGACCCCCGGGTGCGTGACTTGGCGACGTCAACGAACCTCCCTACAACGGAGTTTGTTAGGCAGGCAGAGTGGCCTGCATCATGATGGTAGCTACTTACTTCCTTTCTGCACAACGCCATACCAAGTTCCTGTCTCACCTTCTGTCACCATTGATTGCTATTTGGCTCTCCCTCTAATGGCTTGTTGACTTTATTGAAATTTGCGTCGTTCGATCTAAAATCATATCACCAAGGGAACTTCCACCGTTTCGGATCCGTGCCCCTTTCTCCTTGTTGCCGCTTCGATACCCATGCACTTCGACTGGAGAAGACGGGAGCTGTTCTGGCTCCTGGTCGGGGTGGCGCCGCTTCTCTCCGATGCTCTGAGTCCTGAAGATGCTGTGATTCTTCCAGGACCCGTACTCCCATCACCACTCCATCCGCCACCGTCTGTACCAGCAGAGCACACCTTCAAGCTCCGACACATCTACCATCACGGAACGTATCGATACCCTCGACTCCATCGGAAACAAGACGTCGGCATTCGATCTGAGCCACGAGTCTGGCTGGCAGCAGAGGATGAATACGAAAAAGAAGAGCTAGGACCTTTGAGAGCACGAAGTGTACCCCTCAACATAGAGAGGTTGGTAGACCGCCGGCCATCGACCGTCGACCCCATGGTTGCCGCTGCCCGTGAGCGTGGATATGTCACAACACTCTCCCCAACAGCCTGGACTATTGATGAAACGTCAGGTCCGGATACGTCCGACAAGAACACAGTCTTGAGCCTCGCCCTCATGGCTGCGAACGCTTACGTGGAGAACGAGGATGAGGCAGATTGGGAGGATGTCGGGGATCCCTTTCACAAAGACTTGGACTTTGGGTGGGAGGATGACGGACTGCGTGGCCACGTATTCGCCGACGAGACCAACTCGACCATCGTGATAGGGCTCAAGGGCACCAGCATGGCCGTTTTCGACGGAGAAGGGACTACGACAAACGACAAGGTCAACGACAATTTGTTTTTCAGCTGCTGCTGCGCGCAGCAGGGACAGTGGACGTGGCATCAAGTTTGCGACTGTGCCACTTCGACCTATACTTGCAACAACACCTGCGTCGTCGAGGCTCTCCGAGAAGAGCACCGGTACTACGCAGCCGCCCGGGAGCTGTACTCGAACGTTACCGAGCTGTACCCTCATTCCAACGTCTGGCTCGTTGGGCACTCTCTTGGCGGGGCTGTCAGTTCTCTCATGGGCTTGACCTATGGCCTACCCGTCGTCACTTTTGAAGCAGTTCCAGAAGCGCTGGCGGCCGGGCGGCTAGGCCTGCCAGTTCCGCCAGGCGCTCGGCAAGACCTGCCCCAGGCGCGCAAGAATACTGGGGCTTTCCACTTTGGCCACACCGCAGACCCGGTCTACATAGGAACCTGCCATGGGGCAACGGCCTCGTGTTCCTTTGCTGGCTACGCGCTGGAATCGGCCTGCCATACGGGACAGGAATGCGTGTACGACGTGGTTGCCGACAAAGGGTGGAGAGTGGGCATCGGGACGCACCGTATCAGGTCCGTTATAAACGATGTCATCTTGCAGTACGACGAAGTGCCCAAGTGCGCCTCGACGCCCGAATGCCGCGATTGCGCCAAATGGAAGATGTACGAGAGCAACGGGACCGAAACTACTACGACATCTCTGCCCTCGACGACATCCACAACACGAACGCGGACAGAGACTTGCAAGACACCTGGCTGGTGGGGATGCCTGGATGAGACGACGACAGGTATCGCGTCAACGACTAGTGTAACTTCGACTTCGACTTCCACATGCGAGACTCCGGGATGGTTCGGCTGCAAGGACAAGACGGCATCAATGACAACGACAACGACAACCGATGCCACTACGACGTCTGAGACAACGACTACTTGTCTTATACCAGGGCGGTTCTGGGGATGTTACGACGACCCAACTTCGGCGACTTCCCACGCGAGCCCTTCCATTACCGAAGCACCGACCATAACAGCACCAAGTTCATCCCCCATCTCCAAAGCCCCCCCATTGGAGCCAACCTGCCGGCAGAGGAGCTGGTTTGGGTGGTGCCGGGAGTGGGATATGGCAGTAATTGAGTGGGAACCCGAGGAAATATAAAGGGCATTTTGAAATGGCTGTAGCTTCTTCCGAGCATTTGAGGATTAGCATTGGACGTAGGGCGTTATGGAACTCGGGGATTGGCGTTGGGTTTATTTAGAGCTAAGAGGTATTATTCCTACGGCATCAGCTTTGACCGCCAGTTACAAGACCATGGCCTGTTCAAAGCAATCAAATTTGACATGCATTCGTGCTATGTCCCTTGTCCTAGGTCTGCTCGGATTCGAAGACGATGTGTTCGACACGATTATAAACTAGTTCGGACTTTTCTACGCATTAACGTATAGGCATAATACTTGTTTGTCTTTTAGACGCGTTAACAAGGCCATTGTATGATAAGATATAAACGCATATTTACGGTAGTTAAAATAAAATAAAAACTACCTAAGGTTATACGTAGTTTTTTAGAGAATAGCTAAAAGCCATTTAAAATAAATTTAAATACATACTAAAGTAATAACTACAATATACTATTGCGGTGGTGGTCTGTGCACACGGCCAACTAATCAGGTTACCGTATCTAGGTAGCTAAACCTCCTTAAGGCTTTAGCCGAGCAATCTAGATAGCTTCCTTTATACACACTTAATATACGCTTTTATATCACACTTTTTATAGGTTATAAGCCGCTACTTCCGTCATTAAGAAAAAAACAGGTTAAAAACCTAATAGGATCTCTAATCCTTAATCTTCTATCCCTTTTCCCGGGTTACATACCACCTATGGATCCCTTTCTAGGATTAGAGTATAATTTTCACTAAAAGCGTGTTAGTTAATTTAACAACGCGTTAATAAGATAGCTCGTATCGCAGGTTAAATACACTCTTCTAACTTGGGAGAAATCTTCGCGTGTGTGTATTATGTTAACTTATAACGTGTGCGAGACCGATTGCCCTATTTTTATAAGGGGTAGTACTCCTCCGGAAGTACTGCTCTATTTAGATCCTATCTGGTATTTTACCGTGGGTCCACCCTTATTATTTCCACCCCCGAGGCCTATACTTACCCCCGAGGCTTATGCCTATCCCCGAGGCTTATACTGATACGATACACCCCCTTAGTTAGGGCAGATCCACTTTTCCAGGCCGATTAGCTAATTAGAGGCCTCGGTTTAAACTGAATAGCTCTTAATCCTTTTTATCGTGAAAATAGTCCTCGAAAAGGCTCTTAAAAACGCTCTTAACCCGATCCTCTTAATCGTTTAATTCGTTCCCTGTAATCTTAATCCCCGGCTTCTAATTAGTCCGATTAGGTTAATCGCCGCCCGTTTAATCCTATCGCGGAGACGCTCTGGAAGAGCTCCTATAATAATAACACGTTTAAATCCACCCCCTATAGGCGTAGCTATTAGTTATATCTCCCGCGGGCGTAGCCTTTAATAGATATCTTTTAGTAGTATCTCCGTAGTAATAGCGGTGCCGAGGGTATCTCTACAGTAATAGCGGTGCCGATAGTATCTCTATAGTAATAGTAGTGCTAATAGTTCCGCAGCTATAGCGGTGGTTCTATTCAATAGGTAGTCGTAAAGAGTAAAAAGGTAGGGTTAAGTAAGAAACCAGGTATAATTATAACAGGATTATAGTGGGATTAGAACGTGGGTATAGCTAAAGAATTAGATTAATCGCTAGCTATCGGAATACATAGTGCTTATACGTTGCTATAGGACTAGCACTAGACTTATATATAGATAGGGGGATCGTAGTCAGGTTAGACTATTAGAGATACGACGCGTTAAGGTTTAGTAAGCTGGTTAGCTTAGAAGCTAGCTTAGATCTAGTAAGCTGGTTAGCTTAGGAACTAGCTTACACCTAAACTTAGTCCTAAGGAGGCCTCTCGCTACCCACTTAGTTAGAAGACCTTAGGTAGGTATAAAGAGGGGAGTGCCTTCTATAGTTCCTAGAGTCTTAAAGGGACTTAACGAATAATCTTATCACGATACCCCCTTTTTAGTTCCTACTAGTCCCTAAGTAGTCCTGTGTTATTTAGCAGTTACCTATTACTCCTTATAGTATACTTATAATATTTTATTTATTCTTCCGTTCTACACGGGTATAACGACTAATAGGAATTATAACGACTAATCCGACCCACGTAATACTAAAAACCAGTTATTAGCAGAACCCTAGGAGGCTATTATACCTTAACGCGCTAATCCGTTAATTCCCCCTCCTATAGGACCTATAGATAATAACGACAAAGGATCCTCTTCCCTTTCGCCCCCTCCTCCCTCCGATAATACCCCTAATCCTAATACTCCTAATACTAAAGGATAAGGGGATAACTATATAACGCGACGTGATTACTTAGACCTTTAGAATCTCCCTATAATAGACCTCTAAGATACTAAACTTATAGCGGAGACCCGTTATCTCGAACTACGCCTTAAAAGGAAAAAGAAAGAACGCCGGCTCGAATTTCTACGTAGCGGTATTAACCCCGATACTATTACCCTTATAACCTCCTAAAAGCCCTCCCGGTCTTTTTTAGGTATACTAATATAGGGTAATAAGGTAATTAAAATTAATATAAACGTCCGTAAGTAGGATAGAGTATCCTATAATAGATATCTTATTTTCGTCGAGGATATCGAGTCCCGGATCGCTATAAACCCTAACCACTTTCGTACTAAAGTATCTAAAATCTTCTACGCCTTTAATAGTCTTTTATAGACTACTAAGTCATTATAGCGTTAATACTAGAGGACTACCTTCGGATATATAAATTATAAAGGAGGAGCTATTTAGGAAGATATAGAGAAGTTCCTCGCTAATCTACTAGTTAACGATAATACCCGGGAGATATCTATCACGGAATAACTATTGTCCGACCGTAAACGGCAGAAACTAGACTAGTCCTACGATAGATTCCTAGACTTTATAAATAGACTTTTCACGGAAATTCCTATTATTCTTAACGATACAATTCGTATATAGTTAATTCTTAATAAGTTATAAAAGCCCTTTAAAGACCGGATCCGTGCTAAAGGGTTACCGAAGTTAGTTAAAGAGCTCTATATAGCCGCTCGCTAGGCCTAGGTTACCCTAATCCAGGATACTAAGGATAATAACTAGCCTTATTCTTCCCTATTAGCTTATTAATAGGCTAAGTATAACGATAAGCGGAAAAGATAGTTAAGCCCTTTACGTGGTTATAACCAGAATAACACTAAGGGCAGTAAAGGATAGGATAAGGATATATCGGATTAACCCTAGAAGAACCCCCGTATTAGGCTATTACCCCCTATTAAGGAAATCGAGTCTTTTTATTATCACGAAAAAGGCTATTATCGCTTATCGTGCCTAAAGGACCCTAGGAAGACGAATTAGAACGCTAATAGGCCTTAGAATAATATCTAGAATAAGTTACCTAATACTAATTCCGTACTAGTGGATCCTAAGAGAAATACTATAATAGGTTAAGTATAGGTTATACCTTCTCAGAAACCCTTATAATAGGAACGCGCGCTATCTATATTAGTACCTCTTTCCTATAGTCCCCTAAAGGTATAACTTAGTTTACAATAAGGCGGTATATAATAAGATAGCGAATAAACCTCCTACTATACTTATATAGACTTAGGTTCGGACTTAGACGTTATTAACCGCGTTAGCCTCCTACCCGCTTACGAACCCTTAGGACCTACTAAGGATATCTCGTGGTTAGTACTAGGTTAGTAGGTAAAGACCTACGGTATTATAAAATTAATCTACTAGATTATAGATAGTTAGGGCAGGACCTAAGCCGAAACTATTATATTTCACGTCATAGATTTAGATCCTAATAGCGCCTAGAGTATCCTTAGTCTCCTATAGCTTTAATCCCATAGTCCTAGTATCTACTAGAAGGATAAGAGGGGGACTTTTCGTCTTTAGAAGTCCGAATTAGCTTTTATCACTATAACCCGCTAGCTACGTAAGGCTATTAACCGCGCTACTACGGTAATCCCTTTAATAGTATAGACTACCACGGCCGTCTATCCTACGCGTTTAGGCTAGATTATAAAGATTATAACTACTACCCAGAACCCTCCTTAAGACTACTAGGAGTATATCTAGAACCCCCCTAGCCCCCCTAATAAGGATACCCTCCCTAAACTATACTAAGACTTTACTAATATTTTTAATATAGTTAAAGCCGGTCGCCTCCTACTATACTATAAGTAGGACCACGTAATTAAACTTAATAAGGGTAAATCGCCCCCCTTTAGTCCTATCTACGCCTTAGCCGAGGAGGAACTTATAGTCTTAAGGGAGTATATTAAAGATACTTCGGCGAAATAATAGATCCGGCCTTTATCTAGTCTAATAAGCGCCCTTATCCTTTTTATCCTAAAGAAGGGTGGAAAGCTAAGACTATATATAGACTACCGAGGACTTAATAAGGTAACTAAGAAGGATTATACGCTACTCCCGCTAATTTATAAGATTTTAGACTATTTATCTTATTTAACGATTTATATAAAGTTAGACCGTAAGGACGCCTATTACCGGCTACGGATCCGAGAAGGCGATAAATAAAAAACCGTATTCCGGACTAAGTACGGTTATTACGAGTATCTAGTAATACCTTTTAGTCTGTATAATACTCCTACCTCCTCTTAATAGTATATTAATAAGTCTCTATAAGGACTTATAGACACTTTTTACGTTATTTACCTAAATAATATCCTAATCTATAGTTTAGATATAGTATCGTATCGGCGATATATACGGAGTATCCTATAACGGTTACGGGAATAGTCCTTATACGCTAATCCAAAGAAATATATCTTTAAGATTTAAAAAGTAGAGTTCCTCGGGTTTATCTATAGCCTTTATAGTATCTTTATAGACCCTAAACGGGTAAAAGCTATCCGAGATTAGGAAAAGCTAGACACGATTAAGAAGATCCAGGTTTTCTTAGGATTCACGGGTTTTTACCGGCGGTTTATTAAAGCTTACTCTAAAATTATAGCACTACTAACTAACCTATTAAAAGACGGGGAAGAGTAAGGGTCTTCGTATTAACCTCTAAGGAGCGGGATACTTTTCGGCTATTATACTAGAAATTTTAAGAGGCGCTTATTCTTCGATATTTTAATCTAATACTATTAATCCGGATTAAGCCGGATATATCGAGTTTCGCCTTAGGCGTAGTTATTAGTTAACTTAACGTAGACCGATAGTGGAGACCTATAATATTCTTCCCTAAGAAGCTATAAGGTCCTAAGTTAAATTACTCTACCCTGGACACTAAGCTTATAGCTATTATAGAAGCTTTTCGATAATAAAAATACTATAGTACCTACGCGTAGACCCCCGTAAAGGTATTAACGGACTACTTAAACCACCGCTACCTTCTTAAAAAACCTAAGGTAAAGGCCTAGTACGCCCGATAGCTTAAGGAGTTAGTAGTTTACGACTTTATTATACGATACTGATTAGGTATTAGTAACCCTATATATAGCCTCTCGAGGAAGCCCTCGTATATAGCAGGAAGTCTTAACCTTTGTATAGAGTGATAGAAGCCGGTTAAAGTATTTACGTAAAAGTTTACAGTAGGACCTATTCACGCTACCCGTAATATTACCCCTACCCCTGACGAAGATATAATAATATTATTACCTAGTCTTAAGGATAATATCGTGGAAGCCTAATAAAAGGACCCCTTTTATAAGTCGTTACGGGAAGGTAACCCGATTAACCCGTAGTCCTATAATAAATAAGGTCTAGTCTTTTTCCGCGATAGGCTTTTTATTCCGAAATACTCCGGTCTCCGGGAATAAGTATTATAGACTTTCTATAACTACCCTATAGCTAGATACTATAGAATTATAAGGACCCTTCGGTGTATTACGGACACCTTCTTTTAAGAATATATAAAATAAGATATTAAGACTTTTATCCTTACTTACCCTATTTATTAAAGGATTAAGCCTAAATATTATAAACCCTATAGGTATCTTTAGAGTCTCTTTATACCGGGCCGTCCGTTCCAGGAAATTTTAGTCGATTTTATTACCGGCCTACTACCTATAATATATAAAGCTAGGAAAAAGGACGCTATTCTTATCGTTATATACCGGTACACTAAATTTACCCTATATATCCCGTATAGCTTTAGTTTAAGTATAGAGGGCTTAGTAAACCTTATATAGTTAAGTATCTTCTCTATCTTCGGCCTATTAGATAGTATTATTTCTAATTATAGTTCTTTATTTACGAGTAAATTTTAGCTTACCCTATATAGGCGCTTAGGACTTAAGAGGCGACTATTAATAGCGTTTTATCCGTAGACCGATAGTTAAACTAAGCGCTAATATTAGAACCTAGAGTATTACCTACGGACCTATTATACCTACTAATAGGATAACTAGGTAGAGTAGCTTTTATTAGCTTAGTTCACGTATAATACTACGTAGTATTCTACGATTTAATAATCCCCCGCTATAGTATTTATAGGCTATACCCCCCGAGGACCTAATAACGTTACGCTCCCTAAGGCTAATAAGTTCTACGCCGTATCGGCCGATAAATATATTAAATACCTAATAACGAATAGGAGAGTACTTGTAGACCTTATTAAGAAGGCCTAGGAGATATATATAAAGTACTATAATACCGATAAACTTATCTATAAGTTTAAAAAAGGTAACTATATCCTCCTTTTTACTAAGAGTATTAAGTAAAAGTAACCTAATAAAACACTCTCGGATAAATACCTAAAACCCTATAAAATTAAGGAAGTTATAGGGAATTATAGCCTCGCCTATAAGTTAAAGCTTCCAGTAACTATAAAAATTCACTATATCTTTCCTATTTCCCTCCTAAAGCTATAAAGTCCTTATATAGACGGTGTCTAAGTCCCCTAAACAGTCGAGGTAGAACCTTAGGAGTCTGATAAGTACGAAGTTAAGGATATCTTAGCCTACCGTTATAATAAAAACCGCCGCTAATACCTAATTAAGTAGGAAGGCTACGAGTATATAGAAAATACTTAGGAACCTACGCGAAATATCCCGGAATTACTCCTTCGCGAGTATTATACTAGGAGGTCCCGATATACTCCTTAGATAAACACTTAGAACGCCTTAAAAGTTCAATCATAATATACTAGGTCTAGGAAACACCTTACGTATCAGAACTTTAGGAATTTATATACCGAACCCGTAAACCTCCTAAATTAGGGTCTAGAAAGTTAATTATTACTCCGTAAGGACTTATTATTATATCAGATAGAAAAACTAGAAAAGCGAAATTTTGAGGCCTAAAGTCCCCCCCCCTAATATAAATACTCGGTAACTATATATCGACCGCCCCTTAGCCCCCCCTTTTAATACGGCTACTTACTAAGTAGGTGCTTATATAAACGTTTACCTATAGCTACGGAACATAGTAGCGTACTCTTTATAATCTCCTAATAAGACTAAGTATCTCGAACCGCCTTTTCGGCGGCGCGGCGGACTATAAGAGCCTTACTAAAGCCCCGACGGTTCTAGGCCTAATAGCCGCTCTTAGCCTTACGTAGTAAAACTTATAGCTCTTTTAATTCGGCCTATTACTAAGTTAGTAAGACATACTCTCTTAGGGGGTAAGGTTTACTTATAAGCTATATATCGGTGTAATAGCCGTGTTTATTAGCTTTAATTAGATAACGCTATATACGCTTACCTAGTAACTTAGCCTTAAGTATTATCTAGAAGTCTATTAGTAATCCACGGAGTAGCTTATTAGGAAGGGGTTATAATTACTTACCTTTACGTAACCCCGAGAACTATTACCTTAGTAATACTCGTATTTATACGAATTAATAGTATACGCCTCCTTATAGGCGCTGAAGATAATATAGTCACGACTACCGTCTAGCTTAAGATATAGGAAGTGCCACGTATAACGATTATAAGGAGCGCGGGGGTAAATACCCTCCACGTCCTCCTTAACCGTGTATATAGTATCCTCCTATAGCTTATTATCGCCTTTATAGGTATCGGCTATATCCTTATCCTCGTTAACGTTATTAACCGTGTCCGAGTCCGTAATATCCTTATCCTCCTTTTCCTCCCTGTAGTTAACTATAACCGCCTTACTACCCTCCCCCTCGGAGAACCCCTTAAAGGAATTATTATTAATTATAATAATACTATTATTATTATTCTCTTTATACTTACTAGGAGTATACTTACTACCCGATAATAGTTTAATAACGGGGCTTTTACCCTAGTTAACTACTCTAGTAGGAGTATTATTACTATTATTATTAATACTATTCTACTAGCCTAGTATTAGCCGTAATACTATATTCTTCTAGCAGAGATTCTCTATATACTCTATAATAAGCCCTAACTAGTTTTTAGTCAGGTTATTAGATATAGTAATAAAGGATATCGGCGCGTTAATATTAGAAACTATTTAGTATTATAAATAAAGACTACCCCTTATTACTTATCAATCGTTAACGGGAGATATATAGAGCCACTTACCTATAGTATAAGAGCTATGAATATATACTTAGATTAGAAAAGAAAAATATTAGAAGAAGGTTATGCGAGAAAATAGTTAATATTATTATTATTGCTATAGTAAGAGGTTAACTAACCCTAGAGAGCCGTGTATACCTTTCTTATATCTACCACGACGATATATTACACCTATTATTAAACCTCCTATATCCTTTTATTCTTACCGTAATAAGATCCGTGCGAGTTAACGGTAACACTATAGGTAATCTCTTTATATACTGATTTTAAGGATATTTTAGGTATATTATTTATTTATATAATAGTTATTTATAGATTCCTGTTTACTTTGCTCTTTAAACTAATTATACTACCCTTAGAACCTTTATACCGAATAACGTCTTAGTTAGATATAGCTATATCTACGGTTTAAAGGCCGAACGCTTATTATCTTCCTTAAGTACTCTAAGTAGGAAGAAAAAACCCGGTCCAAATAAAGACGGTTATCCTAAAGAGTTTTATAATAATACAGGTTTCCTTTACTAGATAACTAATCCCTTTTTAATTATCCGCACTTACGCTCCAAAAGATAGGAGTATTTTTTAGAGAGGGGTATATTATCAGAATATATAGTGCTTATACGTTACCACAGGACTAGCACTAGACTTATATATAGATAGGGGGATTGTAGTCAGGTTAGACCGTTAGAGATATGACGTGTCGAGGTCTAATAAGCTAGTTAGCTTAAAAGCCAGCTTAGATCTAGTAAGCTAATTAGCTTAGGAACCAGCTTACACCTAAACATATTCCTAAGAAGGCCTCTCGCCACCCACTTAGTTAGAAGACCTTAGGTAGGTATAAAAAGGGGAGTGCCTTCTTATCACGGATATACTCAGTAAGGGACGATAAGATATACTCAGCTTATCGGGTCAACAACAGCAGATATATCACGGACTAACCGGTTATTAATACGGCACTATCTCGATAGCATAGCTAAGGGATAGTATCCACGAGACTTATATCCACGATCTTAAAGGGCCTGCCCACTAGTAGCAGATATATCAGGAATTAACAGGTTATTGCCTTAGTATCGCTATTATATAGCTAAGGGATAGTATCTATACGACTTAGGTCCACGATCTAGAAGGGCCTATCTAATAGTAGGTATATCTGGAATTAATAGGTTGTCGCTATAGTCTCGCTATTATATAGCTAAGAGATAGTATCCACGAGGGATATTACCACGACCTAGAAGGGCCGAGGCTATATCTAGATTCCTAGATATTAGGCCACAGGAAGTTAGAGGTGGGACCACTAAGAGTTAACAGGAGGATAAAGGTTAAGATATTAGGTGTGATAGTCTTATATTAAGGGAGTTAGCCGGGAATAAATAGGAGGATTCTAGTTAGACCCCGGATAGCTATAAAAGGAGCGCCTCAGGGACCTCTTTCTTAAGGCGGGTAACGAATAATCTAAGTATTCTAAGACCCCTTACCTGTAGACGAACCACTATTCACTTAGGACGTATCGGTCAATCACTATTATGCTACTCTATACGAAGACACCTTTAACACTTCTACAGTTCCTAGAGTCTTAAAGGGACTTAACGAATAATCTTATCACGATACCCCCTCTTTAGTTCCCACTAGTCCCTAAATAGTCCTGTGTCGTCTAGTAGTTGCCTGTCACTCCTTATAGTATACCTATAATACTAGCCTCCCTCTTTAAAGGGGAGGCCCCCTCGCTCCTTAAGACTACGCTCTACTCCTTTACTCCTCAAGGACTATTTATTTACTTCCTCGAGGGCTTCCTTACTTACTTTAAAGGGCTATTCTATTTGCTATACAATAACTTACTTTATTTATACCTTAAGGGGTCTTAGACTAGGTATACCTAGACCCCTATAGGTTTATACTAAGGACCTATTATAACCACTACTATCGGCATCTAATATAGCGACCTCCCTCCAATACTCCTATCCTTAGGAGCGCTTAGTCCGTGCCGGCCTTTTAGCTACTCCGAAAACCCAGTCTCTAAGTCTAACCCCTAAAACCCCGATACCCCGACCTAAAGCCCTCTATAATAGGACCCCGATAGGTCCCCGCCTAGTTCCTATATAAAGCCTCTTCGGCTGTGGCTCTAACCCGAGTACGTGTTGCACGTCAAAAGGCACTTGGATAATTAACTTAGTAGAGCAGAAATCACGTGTATGTGTATTATATTAAGTTATATCTGTGTGAGTCTCTTGTACTCTTAATTTAGGTGGTGAAGACTCTATTATAGGTACTATATTATTTGGATCCTATTCGGTCTTTTCCGATATCCGCCCCTGTTATATCCTGATACCCGAGGCCCGAAGCCCTTAGTCAGGGAGTGGATCCCCCCTGGATCCCCTATGGACCATGTCGTGGTCCTGTCTATGCGATAGTACGTACCCCCTCCCTTCAATTCGTTAACTAAAAACTACTAAAGCTAATAGTATATCCGTGAACCTAATAGGTTCTAGGCCGGTTCCTCTACTAATTCCTTAGTCTATCCCTTTATCCTCCTAGGCTATCCTTTTAATCGACTTATAAAGACTCCCTCTTAGTATTACGTAGGGCTCGTTACTACTCCTTCCGTGAATTTCGTAGCTTCCTTCTTTATACTAAAAAGAGGTACTATATAACTACTATTAGGGATATCTCGTAATCTGCCGTTACTCTTTTTTTCTATTCTTTTCTTCCTCTTCTATACTTAGTTTTTCGATTATACTACGCCTAATAAGTTCTACCTAGTCTAAGGTATCGCGTATTAACGGTTTATAGCCTTTATTAACTAATTAATTAACTAACTACTATCTTATAAGTATCTCTAAACCTAATTTTAGCCTATAATACTAGGTAACCACGCGATATAATATAATCACTATACCTTCCTAAGAAGATAATAATAAACGCGCCGCCACTCCTAGGAGTATAATACGGGCCTCTGAAAGGCTTAAGACCACGGCTACGGTAGTAACCTTATAGTCCGCTAGGTAGTCTGCCCTATAATTGGTTACTTAACCTATAACGCAGGTTACTACTCCTACTACGCTAAAGCCTCCTACTCCTACTACGGCTACGTCGTTATCGACTACTACCCTATCGGTCACTCCACGCTAAAGGGTAATAGATATCGGTATAGGCGGGGATCTAAAGGCCCCCTATATACGTTATACAGGTAAGTTAGTAACAATTATCTTCAAGGAAAAGACGTATACTATTAAGGCCGTGATATACCGATACACCGATAGCGGTCGGCGTATAAATAAATACCACTATTACTCTAAGTATAATAGCCTAAAATACCACGTAGTAAGTTATATATCTTTATTATCCTTATAGCTATAGCCCCTCCCTTTATAGACTACTCCGTAGGCCCGTTTCTAATATATATAATAGCTCCTTATTACCGATAAGAACGCGACCGAGTAACTAGAGAAGGTTTTAGTTATCGCTATCGAAAAAGGTAGCCTAAATAAGAGTTATCGCGTGAGTATTACTAACCGTGTCCCCGTATTAATCCTTTATAGTACCCTTAATAATCCTATATACTACTAATACTAGGCTATAGCAGTTTAATACTAGGTTATCCTTAGAGAGGCTCTAGGTTAAACGACGCTAAAGGTTAACTAGTCGGCTACTAAGGAAGCTATAGCTACTCCGTTAAGCTAAGGAAGTTACCGACGCCCGCTAGAAAACGGCGGAAGATATCTATAAGAGGCTTAATAGTATAGAGTCGCTCCTTAAGTAATTCGTCGGGCTATAGTAGTAGCGTCTTACCGTTAAGCAGAAACGCCTTAATATTAAATAATAACGCTTTACGTTACACGAGCGCGACCTCGCGGCCTAGGAGCGGACGGCTATTACTTTCGAGTAGATAGCTACTCTTAACCTAGCCTAGGCTTAGGCCTAGGAAGACCTACCTATAACCTCAGAGTCAACCTTAGCCCCCGCGGGGGTTAGCTTTATAGATAATAATATATTTAGCGACGGTAGTAGCTCTACGTAACCTTAAGGCTCGCTATCGGGGGTTATAATACCGTAAGGTCCGTAGGGTCCGCCGGACCCTTATAAAGTACCCGACGATAATAATATAGTACCGACCTTATTAGTAAAGAAGGGTAAGGGGAAAAAGACTCTAACGCCCTTAACTCCTTTATTAGAGAAGAAGAAGAAAAAGCAGAAGGCGAAGACGCCTCTATCTTTTCGGCCTTCGATACTATCTGCGGGTAGTAGGTAAAAGGGGGGAACGGCGGCTATTACCACGGGGTAGAGCCAGGTATATATAGAGGATAATAGCGAGGCGGTTAGGCGCGAGCCCACCCCTCTAGACGATACGTTAGTGGGGTTTAAGGACGCCCTAAAGGGGTCGTGATAGTATATATAGAGGAACGGTTATTCTTTTTCGGGTTTTTTACGAGCCTTCGGGTTAGGTTCTTGCTTTTTTTTTTTAACTAGCTTTAGGGTATTCGTATCGTAACCCTAGTAGTCCCACTTATACTTCTATTATAATATAATCGTGTCTTTATTATAACGATTAGTTAAGGGAAGGGTAGAGGGAAGAGTAAAGTTCGAGGCGATAAGCTATTATACCTAAGGAATATGAACGAGGATTAAGGACGTTATACCCGAAAAAAGAATAGATGTCGGGAGTAGAACGCTTAAAGAAGGACAATAAAAGTCGAAAGCCGAACACGTAAAAGTCAGAAAATAGTGATAAGGCGATAACGCCTATATAATCCCCGTCTAGGTTAAGGGGGGGTCCCTGCCTAAGGATTTATGTCCATAGCCTACTAAAGGGTTTTCTAGGTTAATATAGCCGATACGGGGATAGTATATAAACCTATTTAGTTCCTAATAAGTCTTAGTATCCGTAAGAAGAGGGGAATAATAGAATATTATCCTTATATCGTATCTATAAAGTCTCCTATAGCAATAATATATAAACCTATATAGTTCCCGGATAGTCTCGCTTTAAAGTAGGCGTCGACGAGTTTATCGGGGATATTCCGCTTCGGCTCCTAAGTATTTTCCTTATCGCTATACCCTGCCTATTTAATTAGGTATTAACGTCGTTTACCCTAATATCGATAATTAAGAATAGCTTTGACCTTATACTTATCCGAATCCGGTTTAACGTTAATCTTAGGAAAAAGTCCCGGCTATAACCTATCACGGGACCTCTATAATTCTAATAGAGAAACCGGGAAGACGTTATAAATCCTTATACCCTGTAGCAGTCCTACTTAGTAGACTAGGCTATAAGTGCCGATAATCTTAGTCACCTTATACGGCCCGATAAACTTATTACTAAGCTTTTTCGAGGGTCTTTTCTATCGGATATTCTTCGTGGATAATAAGACGTACTCGTCCACTTTAAACCTCCGCCGGGTACGGCTATTATTATAGTATCGTTCGTAGGAGACCTACGCCCTCTTAGTAAGGTCCGAAATAGAATAGCGCTAGGCTATAAGGTATTCCGCCCGGGTCTTGGCTTTGGCGGCGCGGACCTCGCCTACCCTTAGAAGCTATACTTTGTTAGGGCCTCGGGGGTTATAGCCTATTAGGGTACCGGATAGGGTGTAATGTATCGTAGAATACTAGACTACATTATAGGTGAATTCTGCTACCGATAGCCGGTTAACCTAGTTATCCTATTCCTATAAGCAGAGCACGCGAAGATAATACTTAAGATCCTAATTTCTACCGCTTAGTGTATGTATCTGTTTACGGGTATTACGCTATAGATAGGTGCCGAGCTATACCTAAATATGGATATAACGTTACCTAAAAACGGCTCGTAAATAATACCCCGCGATCGGATATAATACTATCGGGTAGGCTAAAAGTGGGGAAAGGTAATACTATAAGGACTTAGTAAGTCCTTCTACTATTAGGCCACTACTTAAGGGGATATAAATCGAGTACTTTATTAGGTGGTATACTACTATAAGGATAGTATCCTGTTTTCTATCCATGGTCGCGCTATAAACTTGCGGTAGGCCCGTAATAAAGTTAATAGATACCTCTATAAAGGGGCGCTAAGGCACTAAAAGACTCGCTAGCTCGCTATATAGCTTATAATACCGCGGCTTAGTATGTTAATACACCCTATAGATAGACATAAACTACCGTATATCCCGTAGAAGATAGTCCTAGAAGTAAAAATCCGATATCCTCTTAATAGTCCGTATAACCCTATAATACCCCACGCTAGGCCTATTATAGAAAACTATAGGACCTTTTAACGGAGGCCAGAGTAGTCTAGTATAAAAATAATTCTTAGAATAAAGGATACTACTACTCCTAAACCACTATCCGTTCGTCGTATCGTCGCCCTGGGCCTCTCGCTAATAGGCGTAAAAAGGGTCTTCCGCTTACGCCTCTACAACCTCTTCTAGCAGGGTAAAGGAATTAAAAGCGGGAAAGTCAGAATCAGGGGTAGTGCGGGAACCACGCTAGTTTCCGATAAGGCCTAAAATAAAACGCCTTAAAAAAGGCTCTAAGATAAAGTTATCCGCTTGTATATTAACTATACTTTCCGGTAAGATAAAAGGATCGGGAATAGCGCGTATACTATACTAAGTCCTATATAGGCTTAGGACAGAACGCCTTAAAATAGACACTAAAACAAGGTTATCCGCTTACGTCTTAACCACTAAGATAGGAGGAGCGGGTTCTAAAACAAGGTTATCCACTTACGTCTTAATTACTAAAGTAGGAGGAGCGGGAAAATTATAACCGGGGCTATTATAGGACCCCCGCTAGTTCCCAATATAGCCTCAAATAAAACGCCTTAAAAAGGACTCTAAGACAGAAAAAGGGTTATCCGCTTACGTCTTAACCACCTTTTTCGGTAAGGGGGAGTTAATAGTAGGAATATTAAAGCCGGGGGTATTACAAGAACTACCCTGGTTCCCGATATACCCTATAACAAAACGCTTCGAAAAGGACTCTACTGCATTAGCCCGGTTAGTAACCAGGGCGCGCTTATAGAGCGTATATTAGGGCTTCCTTAATAACCTATCCGCGGGATTTAAAGTTCCCGGGCGGTACCGAATTTTAAAATTAAACGGGGCGAGCTCCTTAAGTCACCGTCCGTGCTATCCCTTAAGCTTCGGCTTATCTGATAGGTGGCGATAGTTTAGGTAGTCCGTTAAAATAATAATAAGGCTCTAACTATAAGCCACGTAGTATCCCTATATACGAAAACACTCGATAATAGCTATAAGCTCGGAGTTAGGTATACTATAGTTAAGCGTAGCGCCGCGGAGCTTACGGGATATAAACGTAACGGGTCTCTATAGCCTATCCTCGAGCTAGCTAATAATAGCGCTAATAGTAAAAGCAGAAGTATCTAGCTTAATACGTATCGGTAAAGCAGCGTTACAATACCGTAAAACTAGCGCTTTCTAAAATAATAGCTTTATTTCCTCGAACATGGCTTAGGCCTACTAGGAAAGTATAAGGATCCCTATATAGCCCCCTTTTAAATAGTCTGTAAAAGGGGCGGCCACCTTAGAATAATTCTTAATAAAACGCCTATAAAAACCCGTATAGCCTAGGAAGACCTGTATCTTCTTAACACCATTAGGGAGCTCCTAGTCACGGATACCCTTAACACAAGCCGGATCTATACGTACTAATACGCCCTAGATTCCACTGGGAACACCAGGCCGTACTACGGGCGTACCACGGGCGTACTATAGCTTATACTATAGCACCTATAAGGTATACTATAGGTACCTTTAGGGTATACTATAGCTTCTCTAGGGTATAATTAGTAAATACCGGGGAATCCCCCGGGTTCCTATACGTAGAAGCCGAGGATTCCACGGGGTTTCCCTATAGATACTTCAGTCCCGGGGGCGCGCGCCCTCTTAGCTTAGAGAAGATATCTTTATTACATCTTATATTTTATAGTAAAGGTTACCCCTCGAGAAAAGCCTAGCTTATAGGTTCTAGAGTACTAGCTAGCTAGGGATATATCTAGTTAGGGTATATTAAATAGTAGTAACTAAGCTTTTAGGTAAGGTTCGCGTATTACCGCCCGGCGTAGACTACGTATACTAAGACTAAATAGGCACGTGGTTTACTAGCAAACGCTAGCGTGCTAGGCGTAGCCGCCCTTAACGGCGCGGACTACGTATACTAAGACTAAATAGACACGAGGCGCGCTAGGCAAAGACGCCTCCCCTTAATAGGTCTAGGCGCGGAGTAATAAAGGGAACCACCGTTAAGCGTAGGAATAGCGATTATACTAACCTATACTAGCCGTAGAACCCGAGCTTCGACACCGCGATAACCTTCCTTATAATTACTAGTTAGCGTAGGCGACTATATAAACCTACTCCGACGCTAACCGTTCGTAACGATCGCTAAAAGGCATAGAATAGCGATTATACTATCCTATATACTAGTATCTTCCGTGGAACTAGAGTCTCGATAAAACTACGGGGTACTAAACCCCTAATCGCCTCCCCTTTAATAGGTCTAGATATAGAGTATTAAGGAATTCACGGTCGCTGAATACGCAGGAATAGCCAGTATACTAACCTGTATACTAGCACCCACTATAGATCCCTAGCTCTAATATAATATTAATCTTCCTAATAATCGCCGGTTAGGCGTAGGATAGCGATTATACTAACCTATACCGATAATAACCGTCCTAATAATCGCTAAGGGCGTAGAATAGCGATTACTATCCTATATACTAGCGTCCTCCGTAGAACCCGAGCTCCGGTAAAAGAACCACGGGGTGTATTAACCTCCCCCCCCCCTTTTTACCGTAGTACTAAGCTACTTAATAACCCCCCCCCCTTTTTTTCACCGTGGCACTAAGCTACTTAATACTTTCCCTTCCGCCCCCCTTTTTTTTTTCCCCATTTCCCGCGGAGTATAAGGGGAGCTAGCCTCCCCTTACCGTAATCTTCCCTTTACCCGTATTTCGCGGAGAACGTTTATTTCTTTTCCGTCCTTCATTTCCTTTTCCCCTCTTTCGCGAGTAAGCCACCCTACTCGCTTTTATTCAATTAACCGTCTATATACTAAGAAGCCGAGCCTAAAGACGCGGTAACCGTAATAGGAAGACCGCGGAACTAGTATATCCGCACGTATACCTAAGAACGGCTTAATCGCGAGCTATAGGCTTTACTATCGGACCCTTAAGACCCCCTTAATTAATTTCCTACGGGTTCTTTTACCGTAGACGCCTTTATCCCCTTTTACCCGAGTCGCGTTTAATTCCCTTACTCGACCTAGTATTAGTAGAGATTCTATTATCGGACCCCGAGGTTCCTTTAGCTGGTTCTCCCTATTAAAGGGAGGACTCGCTATTAGAATAGACTCCTATAGTCGGATTACCCGAGGATCCCTTAGATATTCTCCTTATTAATAGGAGGGCTCCTTTTATCTAAAGGGGATATACCCCGGCTAATAGCCGCGAGGCGGCGAGGAAGCCCGCGGGATATAGGGCTTTATAGCCCGTGGTAGACTATAGATAACAACGTAGAAGGCGGCCGGCACTATTCTCGGTTTCCTTAAGACCCTTATTCGGGTATTCCTCGCTAAGAACCTAAACGCTTTATAGATAAGGGTAATCGTTTAGTTATAGTTTAATAGCAGATAATAGAATAGCAGGACCTATACGAACGCTATAAGAATAAGGTAATCCTATCTTAAGGAACGAAGTTAGCCACGGATTAAGCACTTAGTATAATAAAGAGCATAGTGAGCTTACCGGAATA
The DNA here is from genome assembly GCF_003711515.1 of Sodiomyces alkalinus F11. Lineage (NCBI taxonomy): Eukaryota > Fungi > Ascomycota > Sordariomycetes > Glomerellales > Plectosphaerellaceae > Sodiomyces > Sodiomyces alkalinus. The sequence goes on along the minus strand of NW_021167080.1, from coordinate 893,985 downwards.
GTTAGATACCGGAAGAAGCTATAGAGGCGTAAGATTCGATAGGATACCGGGAGAAGCTATAGTGGCTTAAAGAACTAACTAACGCCTATAAAGGAAGATAAAGACCTTAGTTGCTAAGGATAGCCTTAAAGATAGCGGAGGTTCTAAGTAATACTACGACTAGGAGAAGCTAAAAAACTATAAGACGTTAAAGAATTATAAGGCGGAGTCAGAACGCTAAAGAGCCACGGGGCACGCGGCGGAACTAGAGGACTAAGGGTAATAAGGCACGCCGGCGACACGATATAAGATAAAGGCCCTAGGTAATAACCGTGAACTATAGGGAATAGTAGGAATAGAAGGACTATAACCTATATATACCTTTTATCGACCGCTATAATACCCACGGTTACCACGGCGCTTTATATAGTACTAGAAGAAAATAAAATCGTATTATAATAACTAAGTTCTATTTCCTTTTTTTTTTCCTACTTACTACTACCGCGATTATTATATTATTAACGTGGTTTACTATTAATACCTAAATCCTTTACTATTACACTTATAGTATCCTATTTATAATCTTATTATTTTATAAACATATACCCTATTCTTATCCCTTACTTAGCTCCTTTATTTCCGCCGTTACCTGTATATCACCGTGCTACTATAAAGTATAAGCCGGTAATCCTTATACCGAGAATATACTTTGCAGTTAAAGCCCCGATATCGTACTAGTCTTTTAAGGACTAGCTTTATCGAGATATATTTAATAAAGCCTTCTAAAACCCTAAAAGGCCCGGAGCGGGGTTTACTAAGGAAGGGTATTTCCGAGCTAGTACGCTTTACGGAGGTAAGGGACGATTAGAGAACAAGCTTTCTACCCTAGGTATTAGATTTATAATCTAGAAGGAATCTTACTAGGCTAAGATCCGCGAGTTCTATTATTTCGCCGAGGACTAAGGCTACGATTATCCCGAGATATAGGACCTAAACCGTATAGTATTTATACTAAGTAATTACCCTAAGGCCTACTAAATTATCTCTAAGGCTAAGGCTCAGGATATTATAAGCTAGGTTCCCTAACTAGAATTTCTATTAGACGTGAACCCTACTATCGCGTTATAGAACCGTCCGTAGTAATCGTTTACGGAGTACGCTATAGCCCGCGAGTATACTACCCCTTATAATTATACGGGTAAGTACGTTAAGACGCCGTAGATAACCCGTACTATTAACACTAACTCCCCCGCTATAATTTCCGGCTAGCGAATAGCCGTGTTTATCGACCTCGAAGCGGAGGTAAATACCGTGAACGCCGCGGGTAGCTTATCGTCCGCTAGCATTCCTTAGGGTAAGGCCCCTAAGAAACTAGCCAGCTTAACGGTTCCCGGGTTTATACTATAATATATCCGAGACTATATATACCTCTTTAAAGTAGTCTACGATATAGTGCTTATAGAAGCTAAGGGTATAGTAGTGTATACCGACCTTAAGAAAAACCTCGTATAATACACCTAGTAAGCTAATATAATTAATAGGCTTATCTATAAGTTCCTCCACGGTCTCCTTACCGAGAAAGAAAAGGAGCTAATAAGAATTATACTAACTATCTAAGAGTTCCTCGTTATAGTACGCACTAGTAAAGAACCTAGCCTTATACTAGCTACTAAACGCGCCGTACTATCCGACGCCGCCGAATAACTAGCTAAGCGAGGTATTAGCGTTATAAGTATAGAGAAGGCCCTATATAATATCGTTAAGGATATAGCTAGCCGCCTACGTATCGTAGGCGTAGAACTATTAAAAGAGTCCGTTACTAAGGATAACCAAACCGTTATTATAGTGTATTAGCGTGTATATATAATCGCCTTACTAGTTCCTATAGCTAAGCTTATACTTATTATACTTAGGGATAGCGTAATTAAGGATAACGTGTAAAACGCCGCTAACTTACTACTCCTACTAACTATATAGCGTATAGGACGTATAGTGGCTATCGCTCCCCTTACTACCAACGCTTAGCTTATAGATACGCGTCGGGATATATTAGTAAATATACTAACTAGCGATATAGAGAAGGCCGTTAATATCGTTAAATACTATATCCCGATATAAGCCGTGTAGGCCGACCGCTCGGCTACTAGCCTATAGGAAATATATATCGGCGACCGCGCCGAACTTAAGACTTATACCGTAAAGCTTACTATAGACGAAGTAGCTCTAGCTATAAACACGTCCTTAAAGTAATAGGGTATCGTAATAGCTAACCCGTAGCCCGTTAATAACGATAATAAGATTACTATACTAAACTAATTATAGGATTAGATAGCATAGATACTAGGACTAGCGAGCCTTTACTGGGGAATACGGTAAGGTATAATAAAGAGACGGCACTAAATAGTTCTTTCCTTCTATCTATTCGTTTACTTATCTCGGGTTTTACTAAGGTATACAGTAAACGCCGCGGCGTCGGTAAATCTTTTTTTTCTCTTTCTATCTCTAACTCGGGGGCACTAGGTAATATTAACGGCGGTCGCTATTAGGGTACCGCTATATAAAAATAACTTTCCTTTTATTATTTCCTAACTATAGCCATGGATTACTAGTATAACTATGACGTGCCTTAAGTAAGGCTATAGTAGTTATTAGGGGAAGCCCGCGAGATATAGAGCTTCTCCGCCCGGGGTATATAATACGCCCTAGATTCTACCAGGAATACTAGGGCGTACCACGGGCATACCACAGGCGTACTATAGCTTATACTATAGCACCTATAGGGTATACTATAAGTACCTTTAGGGTATACTATAGCTTCCCTAGGGTATAATTAGTAAATACCGGGGAATCCCCCGTGTTCCTATACGTAGAAGCCGAGGATTCCACGGGGTTTCCCTATAGATACTTAAGTCCCGGGGGCGCGCGCCCCCTTAGCTTAGAGAAGATATCTTTATTACACCTTATATTTTATAGTAAAGGTTACCCCTCGAGAAAAGCCTGGCTTATAGGTCCTAGAGTACTGGCCGGCCAGGGATATACCTGGTCAGGGCATATCACGTACCCTATCTAGACTATAGATAAAACCGAGGAATTTAACGTCTTTAGTCTCGAACTCACACTTATTAGGGTTAGTATACTGGGACTACTACCTAAGCCTAGTTAGGACCTCGCGGATATACACGCAGTGGGTAACTAAGTCCTTACTATAGATAAGGATATTATCGAGGTATATAACGTAAATAGTGTCGATAAGGCCTATTAGCGCCTAGTTAATATACGATTAAAAGCTCGCGGGGGCGTTAGTTAACCCGAATAGCATAATAAAGTACTCGTAGTGGCCGTATTTCGTCCGGAACACCGTTTTCTACTTATCGCCCTCTCAAATCCGTAGCCGATAGTATATATCCTTAAGATCTAGCTTAGTATAGTACTACGCCGATAGTAACCGATCTAAGATTTCGTGGATAAGGGGTAGGGGGGTATAGTCCTTAACTATCACCATATTTAATTCCCTATAGTCGATATATATATGTAGCTTACTACCTACCCTTCTTAGGGATAAACAGAATAGGGGCGCCGGCCGGACTAGTGGATAGCCTAATCTATCCTTTCGTAACGGTATCCTATAAGTACTAACGTAGTACCTTAAGCTCCTAAGCGGGGTGGGGATATATAGGACCGTAGGGAGGCTTTTTCCCCTCCTTAACCTTAATAGCGTAGTCCCACTACTAGTACGTCGGCAGCCATCTAGCGTTTTCGACGTTAAAAATATCAGTAAAATCTTAATACTATTCCGGCAGCGTAGTAGCGGGTGCCCAGGCTTCTAAGAATTTATCTCTATATCCCACTAAAGGGCTTTCTAGGCCGTTAAGGCCGATATAGCCGATATGTGGGGCCCGCGTAGAATCTATATAGGTTAGGGTAAGGATAGACTTAGCTTATCTAACTATCCTACGTAGTTCTCTTAGTAATATAACCACACTAAGCTCTACGTAGGTTAAGGGATAAGTCTATATACTATACTACTAATTAACGTTAGGGTTAATAGCTATAAGCTATAGCCTCCTTAGGATAATATTTACGCCCGCGAGGTTTATAATATAGAACTCGGTGCGTTACACCCTTTTACGTCCCTAGTAGTCGGTAACGACGATAATCCTATAGGTAGACCTAAGGGTAGTAGTCTTCGTATACCCTTCTATAACCCAGGATACCGGGACCGGGGACCCCTTAAGAACCTAACTAGGTCCTAGGAGGGACCGATCCAAAACGTTAATATCGGTGCTTCCGTTACGGAGAGCCGACGTCTACACCTATTCCCTACCTCGACGAAGGGAAACACGTGCCTCTACCGGTGAAGTGGTGGTAAAAGGGGTTAGTCGAGGTGGGTATTATTCCTAGGGCACCTCGCCTATAAGACGGCCGACGTGTGGTATAGATACCGGTTAGGTATTCGGGTTACTATTACTTAAGCGTCGCTCGGTATAGGGGCTAAGGCACGTAGTAGCGTAATACCCCTCTTAGTTATAGTTATAGTAAGTAACAGAATCGAGGTACGATAACGGTCTAGGGCGTATAGGGTAGCTAGGGGCAGAGGTTAGTATAGGCGTAGGGGCAGATATAGGGGTAGACGTAGGGATACTAGTAGAACTATACGTGGCCGTTTAGGTACTCTATCCTAAGGCATATAAACGGAAACGATATCGTTAGGCAGTGGAATACAAGTCTGCTCGAGTAACGGCTAGTCTATCGTTAACGGCTAAAGCCTTAGCCCTATAATAGGCCGGGGCTAGATCCTAGTAGTCCTTAGAAACCCCTATAGACACTATATAGTCCCGAATAGGCGGGAGCACCCTTGTTAGCACTATCTAAATCCTCTACTAGTCTAGGAGCTCGCCCGGTAGTTCCGACTCTAGGGCTTCCTACCGTTATATAAACTTAGCGTAGGTCTCTCCCTCTCTTTAGGATAATATAGATTCGCTCTAAATCTATACCGCTATTTCCCGTTAACAGGTATCGTTATCGTTAACCTAATAGAATAGGCAGGCCTATAGGGTAGCCTAGGTAACCCTATTAGAGTCGCTATCGTACTTATATCGTAGTTTAGCCTGCTAGCGTTCCTTAAGGTGGTAGGGGAGGCACGATATAATAAAGTAGTTCTTCGTAGCATCCGTGGGAAAGGATTAAGAATCCAGGTCGAACCGCTAATTAGTTTCCTAGATAAACGTGCGATACTTAGCCTAGGATATACTATTCTATTTCGGAAGGGGAAAATTAAACTTAGCCTATATAGCGGACCCGTGTATAGAGGATATTATAGATATATTATAGGTATACTAGGATCCCGATAGGGTTACGATAATACGGCGTTAAGATTCGGCTATACGGCGGTAGGTAGTAGTATTAATTAGGTTAGGGTTAGTAGCGGCGGCGGCAATAGCGGTAGTATCCGCCTTAAGCTTAGCGAGATAAGCGAGCTTACGCTTATAGTGGTTTTACGCCTCCGTCCACTTAACGCGTTTATTTAGTTATTCTTCTATTAGCGTGGCTAGGTTAACGTTTATATACGGGGGTAGGTTAGGATTATACGGGGGTCCCGTTATAGTCGTGGCCTTAGGAGCAACGGGAACGGTTATAGGGGCAGTAGTAGTAATAGAGGTAGTGCTAGCGATAGGAGCAGGTGTAGGGGTAGGAATAGGTGCCGGTATAGTAGTAGAGGTAGGAGTAGTATTAGTTCCCGGCGTGTTCCCGTTATATTCCTCGTCGGCGGAGTCGTGGGCGTCTTCTATAAAGGCGGTCTCGCTATCGTGGAGCTACCGCTCGAACTAACTAATAGCCTTATTAAAATCGAAGGTAGGATCGTTTATTTCGTAATGGTTAGATATCTTAGTGACTCTCCTTAACGGTCTTCGCGCCCTTAAAGGGTAGAGCGATTAAAATATTAAATAGGTAGTCGTAAAGAGTAAAAAGGTAGGGTTAAATAAGGAACTAAGTATAATCACGATAGAATTATAGTGGGATTAGAACGTGGGTATAGCTAAAAAATCAGATTAATCGCTAGCCTCCCTCTTTAAAGGGGAGGCCCCCTCGCTCCTTAAGACTACGCTCTGCTCCTCTACTCCTCGAGGACTGCTTGTTTACTTCCTCGAGGGCTTATTTACTTTAAGGGGCTATTCTATTTACTGTATAATAACTTACTTTATTTATGCCTTGAGAGGTCTTAGACTAGGTGTTAAATAGGTAGTCGTACAGAGTGAAAAGGTAGGGTTAAGTAAGGAACCAGGTATAATTATAATAGGATCACGATAGAAAAGTGTAGGGGTAGCTAAAGAATCAGATTAATCGCTGGCCTCCCTATCTAAAGGGGAGGCTCCTCCGCTCCTTAAGACTACGTTCCGCTGCTCCTCGAGGACTGCTTATTTGCTTCCTTAAGGGCTACCTTATTTACTTTAAGGGACTATTCTGTTTACTATATAATAACTACTTTATTTATGCCTCGAGGGGTCTTAGACTAGGCACGCCTGGACCCCTATAGGTTTATACTAGGGACCTATTATAACCACTACTACAGGCACCTAATATAGCGACCTCCTCCGGATACTCCTGTCCTTAGGAGCGCCCGATCCGTGCCGGCCTCGCGGCTCCTCCGCTACCTAGCCTCCGAGCCCGTCTCTAAATCCCTTCGACGCCCCGAACCAGAGCCTTCCACGACAGGACCCCGATAAGTCCCCGCCGGGTTCCTATAGGGAGCCTTTCTCGGCCATGGCTCTAACCCGGGTATATACCCCCTTTATCCGTAAACCGAAACCACTAAAGCTAAACCGCTAAAGCTAATATCCTAGTCGGGACCCTAATAGGTTCTAGGGTAATCCCCTTCCAGGGCCTTTAGGGCCTGCCCCTTTATCTTCCTGGGTTATCCCTTCGATCTATCCATAAAGACTCCTAAGCCGGTACCACGTAAGGCCCTAATAGTGCTCCTTCCGCGAGTTCGTAGCTTCCTTCTTTATACTAAAAATAGGTGCTATATAACTACTACTAGGGGGGGATATTTCGTAATCCTGCCGTTATTCCCTCTTCCTATTCTTTCTTCTCCTTCTATACTTAGTTTTCAATTATAGATTTATAGCTTCACTTAATTAATTAATCAATTAACTACTATCTCATAAGTACTCCTACACGTTTTTTTAGTCTATAATACTAGCTAACCACACGTCTAGTATAGTCACTATATCTTCCTAGGAAGATAATAATAATAATAATAAACGCGCCGCTACTCCCGCGAGTATAACGCGGTCCTCTAAGAGGATTAAGATCGTGGTTACGGCGTCGACCTTATAGTCCGCTAGGTAGTTAGCCCCGTAGCTAGCTACGCTAGAGCCTCTTACTCCTACTACGGCTACGTCGTCGTTAACTACTACGCCGTCGGTTACTCCACGCTAGAGGATAATGGATATCGGTATAGGCGGGGATCTAAAGGCCCCCTATATACGTTATACGGGTAACTTAGTGACGATTAACTTTGAGGAAAAGGCGTATACTATTAAGGCTAAGACGTGCCGTCACGCCGATAACGGTCGGCGTATTAATAAGTGCCACTACTACTCTAAGTATAATAGCCTTAAATACCGCGTAGTAAGTTATATATCTTCGTCTTTCTTTATATATCTTTATTATCCCTATAGCTCCTTCCTTTATAGACTACTCTATAGGCCTGTTTCTAATATAATAATAGCTCCTTCTTACCGGTAAGAACACTACCGAGTAGCTATAAAAGGTTTTAGTTATCGCTATCGAGAAAGGTAGTCTAAATAAGAGTCGTCGTGTAAGTGTTACTAACTATATCCCCGTATTAACCCTGTATAGTACCCTTACTAATCCTTTATAGTACTAGGCTATAGTAGTTCAATACTAGGTTATCCTTAAAGAGGCTTTGGGTTAAGCGACGCTAGAGGTTAACCGGTCATCTACCGAGAAAGCTATAGCTACTCGGTGTTAGGCTAAGGAGATTACCGACGCCTGCTAGAAAACGGCGGAAGATATCCACGAGAGGCTTAATAGTATAGAGTCGCTCCTTAAGTAATTCGTCGGGTTATAGTAGTAGCGCCTTACCGTTAAGCAGTAACGGCTTAATATCGAGTAGTAACGCCTAGCGTTATATTAACGCCACCTTACAGCCTAGGAATATGCGGCTACTACCTTCGAGCAGATAGCTACTCTTAACCTGGCCTAGGCTTAGGCCGTGGAAGGTAATATACCTATACCCTTAGGGTCTGCCTTAGCCCCCGCGGGGGTTATCTTTATAGGTGACGATATATTTAGTGACGGTGGTCCTGCGTAACCTTAAGGCTTTATACCGTAAGGTCCTTAGGGTCCCCCGAATCCTTACGAAGTGCCTGACGATAATGATATAGTGCCGACCTTATTAGTAAAGAAGGGTAAGGGGAAGAAGCCTTTAACGCCCTTAACTCTTTTATTAGGGAAGAAGAAAAAGAAGCAGTAGAAGGCGAAGACGCCTTTATCTCTTCGGCCTTCGATACTATCCGCGGGTAGTGGGTAAAAGGGGGTAACGGCTATTACCGCGGGGTAAAGCCAGGTGTATATAGAGGATAATAACGAGGCGGTTAAGCGTAAGCCTACCCCTCTAGACGATAAGTTAGTAGGGTTTAAGGACGCCCTAAAGGGGCCGTGATAGGATATATAGAGGAAACGGTTTTTAGGTTTTTTACTAACCTTCGAGTTAGGTTTTTCCTTTTTCTTTTTTTAACCAGCTTTAGGGTATTCCTATCGTAACCCTAATAGTCCCTAACTATACTCCTATTATAATATAATCGTGTCCCTATTATAACGGTTAATTAAGGGAATAGTAGAGGGAAATAGACTTTAAGGGCGATAAGCTATTATGCCTAAGGAAGAGGAACGGGGATTAGGGGCGTTATGCCTGAAAAGGAATAAAGGTCGGAAGCAGAACGCTTAAAAGGGAGAAAATAGTAAGCGAGACGATAACGCCTATATAGTTCCCGTCTAGGTTAAGGGGGGGTCCCTACCTAAGAATTTATCTCCACGGCCTATTAAAGGGTTTTTTCTAGGTTAATATAGCCGATACGTGGATAGTGTGTAAACCTATTTAGTTCCTAGTAAGTCTCGCTTATAAAAATACCGTCCGTAGGGAAGAAAATATAATAACGACCTCACGTTATCTTTATCGGGTCCTCTATAGGAATAGTGTGGGAACCCACTTAGTTCCCGGATAGTCTCGCTCTAAAGTAGGCGTCGACGAGTTCGTCGGGGACATTCCGTTTCGGCTCCTAAGTGTTTTCCTCGTCGTTATACCCTGTCTATTTAATTAGGTATTAACGTCGCTTACCCTAATATCGGTGGGCTAGGATAGCTTTAACCTTATACTTATCCGAATCTAGTTTAACGTCGACCACGGGTGGCTCCTGTTATAATCCATTGCGGGACCTCTATAGTTCTAGCAGGGATACGGGGAAGACGTTATAAATCCTTATATCTTTAGGCAGCGCTAACTAGTAAGCTAGGCTATACGTGCTGACGATCTTAGTTACCTTATACGGGCCGATAAACTTATCGCTAAGCTTTTTCGACGGCCTCTTCTATCGGATATTCTTCGTGGATAGTAGGGTATACTTATCGACCTTAAAAGAACGCTAGGCACGACTATTTTAATAAAACTGTTTATAGGAGGCCTACGCCCTCTTAATAAGATCCGAAATAGACCGGCGCTAGGCTATAAGGTATTCCGCCCGGGTCTCGGCTTCGGCGGCGCGGACCTCGCCTGCCCTTAGAAGCTATACTTCGTTAGGTCCCCTTAGGTTATAGCCTATTAAGGCATCGGATAGGGTATAACGTATCGTAGAGTACTACGCTATATTATAGGTGAATTCTGCTAATAGTAGCCGGTTAACCCAGTTATCCTATTCCTAAGGTGTAGAAGACACGAAGATAGTGCTTAAGGTTCTGGTTCTGCCGCTCCGTCTATCCGTTAGTTTATGGGTGCCACGCTATAGATAGGCGTCGTGTAGTGCTAAGGCACTGATATAAGGTTACCTAAAAACGACTTATAAATAATAAGCCTCGGTCTAATATAATACCGTTAGGCAGGCTAAAAGTACGAAAGACGTAATACTATAGGGACTTAGTAAGTCCCTCGGCCGTTAGGCCACTACTTATAGGGATATAGATAGAGTACTGTATTAGACGGTATACCACCACGAGGATAGTATCCCTTTTCCTATCTATAGCCGCGCCTCGAACCGGCGGTAGCCCCGTGATAAAGTTAATAGATATCTCTATAAAGGGGCGCTAAGGTATTAGAAGACTCGCTAGTTCGCTATATAGCTTATAGTGCCGCGGCTTAGTGCGTTAACAGATAGCATAGGTGGGTATAAACTGCCAGATATCCCTAGGTAAATAATCCTAGAAGTAGAAGTCCGAAATCCTCTTAATAGTCCTTATAACCCTATAGTGTCCCATGCTAGGTCTATTATAGAAACACTAAAGGACCTTCTAACGGAGGCTAAAGTAGTCTAGTATAAAAACGCGATTCTTAAAATAAAGGATACTACCACTCCGAGACTAATATCCGTATATAGTATCGTTACCGTAGGCCTCGCGCTATCTAGTATAAAAAGGGTTATCCGCTTTCGCCTCTACTACCTCTTCTAATAAAGTAGGGGAAATAGGAATAAGAACACGATCGGGGGCGGCACGGGAACCCTGCTAGTTCCCGATAAAGCCTAACACAAAACGCCTCGATATAGGCTCTAAAAAAGAATCATCCGCTTACGTCTTAACTACTAATATAGGAGGGGCCGGAATAGAAACTAGGGCAGCACGGGAACCACGCTAATTCCCGGTATAGCCTAATATAAAATACCTTAAAAAGGACTCTAAGACAGAAGAAGAATTATCTGCTTATATCTCTATTACCCTTTCCGGCAGGATAGGAGGAGCGGGGATAGAAGAAAGATTATCCTCTTACGTCTCGACTACTAAGGTGGGAGGAGCGGGAATAAAGCCGGGGGTAATACGGGAACCACGCTGGTTCCCTATATACCCCACTATAAAACGCTTCGAAAAAGACTCTACCGCCTTAGCCCGGTTAGTAACCAGGGCGCGCTTATAGGGCGTATATTAGGGCTTCCTTAATAACCTATCCGCAGGGTTTAACGTCCCTAGACGGTGCCGAATCTTAAAATCAAACGGGGCGAGCTCCTTAAGCCATCGTGCGTGCTATCCCTTAAGCTTCGGCTTATCTAATAGATAACGGTGGTTCAAATAGTCTATCAGGACTATAACAGGGCTCTAACTATAGGCGACGTAGTACCGCCACGTGCGAAAAGACTCGATAATAGCTATAAGCTCGGAATCGGGTATACTATAATTAAGCTTAGCTCCACGCAGCTTACGGGATATAAATACTATAGGGCACTATAGACTATCCTCGAGTTAACTAATAATAACGCTAATAGTAAAGGCAGAAGCGTCGGGCTCGATACGTATAGGCAGGGCGGGGTTAAAGTATTATAGGACCGGTGCCTTCTAAAATAATAGCTTTATTTCTTCGAACGCGTCCCGGGCCTACTAGGAAAGCACGAGGATCCCTATATAGCCACCGGTAAGTCCTCCTTTAAGATAGTCTATAAGAGGGGCAGAGACCTTAGAGTAGTTCCGAATAAAACGTCTATAAAACCCCGTAAAGCCTAGGAAGACCTGTATTTTCTTGACACTATTAGGGAGCTCCTAATCGCGGATAGCCTTAAGGCGGGATAAGTCTATACATACCCTATCTAGACTATAGATAAAACTAAGGAATTTCACGTCTCTAGTCTTAAATTCGCACTTATCGGGGTTAGTATATAGGGACTACTGTCTCAGCCTTATAAGGACCTCGCGGACGTGTACGCGGTGGGTAGCTAAGTCTTCGCTATAAATAAGAATATTATCTAGATAGACTATATAGATAGTATCGATAAGGCCCGTTAGCGCCTGGTTAATATACCGCTAGAAGCTTACGGGCGCGTTACTTAGCCTGAATAGCATAATAAGGTACTTATAGTGGCCGTATTTTATACGAAACGCTGTCTTCCACTTATCCCTAGCTCGTATACGGAGCCGATAGTATATATCCTTAAGATCTAGCTTAGTATAGTACTACGCTAATAATAACCGATCTAGGATTTCGTGGATTAGGGGCAGGGGGGTATAGTCCTTGACTATCACCTTATTTAATCCCCTATAGTCGATATATAAACGTAGCTTACTACCTTTCTTAGCGATAAATAGGATAGGAGCGCCGGCCGGACTAGTAGATAGTCTAATCCACCTTTTCGTAACGGTATCCTGTAGATACTAACGCAGCACCTTAAGCTCTTATACGGCGAGGGGGTAAATAGGGCCGTAAAGAGGCTTTGTCCCTTCCTCGACCTTAATAGCGTGGTCCTACTACTAGTGCGTTAGTAGGCGGCCGGCGTTCTCGACGTTAAAGACGTTAGCGAAATCTTAATACTATTCCGGTAGCGTGGTAGCGGTAGGGTCCGCGTCTAGACTAGGGAGGGCCCCGTCTTCTAAGAATTTATCTCTATATCCCACTAAAGGGTTTTCTGCTAGGCCGACGTGGCCGATACGTGGGCCCCGCGTAGAACCTAGATAGGTTAGAGTAAGGATAGACTTAGCTTATCTAACTGCCCTACGTAGCTCTTTTAGGGATATACCCATACTAAGCTCCGCGTAGGATAAGGGATAAGTCCACGTGCTATACTGCTAATTAACGTTAGGGTTAACGGCTATAAGCCACGGCCTCCCTAGGATAATCTTCGCGCCCGTGAGATTTATAATATAGAACTCGGCGCATTATACCCTTTTTCGACCCTAATAGTCTATCACGACGATAATCCTATAGGTGGACCTAAAAGTGGTAGCCTTCGTGTATCCTTCCGTAATCCAGGATACCGGGATCGGGGACCCCTTAGGGACCTAACTAGGTCCTAGGAGGGACCAATCCAAAACGTTAATATCGGTGCCTCCGTTAAGGAGGGCCGACGTCTACACCTATTCCCTACCTCGGCGAAGGGAGACGCGTGCCTCTACCGGTATAGTAGTGGTAAAGGGGGTTACTCGAGGTGGGTGTTATTCCTAGGGCACCTCGCCCGTAATACGGCCGACTATAGGGCGAGATATAGACACCGGTTAGGTATTCGGATTACTATTACTTATACTTAAGCGCTACGCCCGAGGGCTAGGGCACGTAGTGGCGTAGTGCCCCTTTTAGTTATAATTATAGTAAGTGATAGAGTTAAGGTACGATAACGGTCTAGGGCGTATAGGGTAGCTAAGAGTAGAGGCTAGTATAGGCGTAGGGGCAGACGTAGAAATAGGGGTAGAAGCAGGGGCATAAGGAAGGGCACACAAGCGGTGGCGGCGTTATTAGGCAGCGGACTAGAAGTCTGCCCGAGCGCCGGCCAGTCCGTTAGTAATAGTTAAGGCCTCGGCCCTATAATAGGCCGGGGCTAGGTCCTAGTAATCCTTAGGAACCCCTATAGACACTATATAGTCCCGAATAGGTCGAAGGACCCTTATTAGCACTATCTAAATCCTCTACTAGTCTAAGAGCTCGCCCGGTAATTCCGACTCTAAGGCTTCCCACCGTTATATAAATTTAGCGTAAGACTCCCCCTTTCTCTAAGACGAGATACACTCGCTCTGGATCTATACCGCTACCTCTTATACGCGGGTATCGTTATCGTTAACCTAACAGGATAGCCAGGCCTATAAGGCGGCCCAGGTAACCCTATTAGAGTCGTTATTATACTTATATCGTAGTTTAGCCTGCTAGCGTTTCTTAAGGTGGTAGGGGAGGCATAATATAACGAAGTAGTTTTTCGTAGCGTCCGTGGGAAAGGATTAAGAACCTAGGTTAAACCGCTAGTTAGTCTCCTAAATAAACGTGCGATATTTAGCCCAGGACACGCTATCCTATTTTAGAAGGGGAGAAATAAACTTAGCCTAGGTAGCGGATCCGTGTATAGATAACGTCGTGGATATATTATAAGTATACTAGGATCCCGACGGGGTTACGATAATACGATACCGAGGTTCTGCTATATAACGGTGGGTAAGATCGGCCGGGCTAGGATTAATAGTAGGATTAATAGTAGCGGCGGCGGCGGCGGCGGTAGCGGTAGCGGCGGTAGTATCCGCCTCCAGCTTAGTAAGATACGCGAGCTTACGCTTACGGTGGTTCTATACCTCTATCTATTTAACGCGTTCGTCTAGTTATTCCTCCGTTAGCGTGGCTAAGTTAACGTTCGTATACGGGGGCAGGTTAGGGTTATACGCGGGTCCTATCGTAGTTATAGGAGGAACAGGGACAGTAATAGGGGCAGAGGCGGTAGTAAAGGTAGTGCTAACGATATAAGCAGGTATAGGGGCAGGAACAGGTGCCGGTGCGGTGGTAGAGGTAGGAGTAGTATTAGTTCCCGGCGTGCCCCCGTTATCTCCCTTATCGGTAGGGTCGTGGGCGTCTTCTATAAAGGCAGTCTCGCTATCGCGGAGCTACCGCTTAAACTGACTAGTAGCCTCGTCGAAATCGAAGGTAGGATCGTTTATTTCGGGATAATTAGATATCTTAGTGACTCTTCTTAACGGTCTTCGCGCCCTTAAGGGTAAAGCGATTAAAATATTAAATAGGTAGTCGTAAAGAGTGAAAAGGTAGGGTTAAGTAAGGAACTAGGTATAATTATAATAGGATCACGATAGGAAAGTGTAGGGGTAGCCAAAGAATCAGATTAATCGCTAGCCTCCCTATCTAAAGGGGAGGCTCCTCCGCTCCTTAAGACTACGTTCCGCTACTCCTTAAGGACTGCTTATTTACTTCCTCGAGGGCTGCCTTATTTCCTTTGAGGGACTATTCTGTTTACTATGTAATAACTGCTTTATTTATGCCTCGAGGGGTCTTAGACTAGGCACCCGTGGACCCCTATGGGTTCACACTGGGGACCCATTATAACTACTGCTACAGGCACCTAACACTAGGCATACCTGGACCCCTATGGGTTCACACTAGGGACCCATTATAACCACTGCTACAGGCACCTAATAGGTTCGTAGTCATAGCGATAGTGTCTTTATAGTAATAGTAATACTAGGGTTTATTCTACTAAGGCGATAGATTAGATATCCTTTATAGACTTAAATAGCACCTTAAGGTCCTACGCGAGGTCCCTAATGAATAGCTCGTGATTATTAATCCTCTGTCTATTCGTTACTATATAGATATAATACTATTCCCGAGTAACGGGACGTATCAGGGCGAGGGCATCTTATACTTTACGATCTGTAGAAGCTATCTCGATAACCCTAGCGTGTTAGTATTCTATCAGGGTAGCCTTCTAATCGGTAATCTATCTATCTATATCCCTAGAGATAGGCTTTAGCGGCGCTTTAACGAGCTAATAATATTAACGTAGAGCCTTACGGTATTAATCTATAGGCATAGGAGCTATATGCTTATAGAGGGTGGTAATCCACGCCTTCGTGTTATTTTCTTAGTCTTCTAATAATACTCTAAGGAGGTCGCTAAGAGGGGCGTAGATCGTGTCCAGGATATAGGAGTATAGGATATTAAGTTTTTATTACTGATTATCGTAGTCGGCCTTTTCTTCGCGATATACGCGATGGTTTTAAAGGTATCGCGTTCTTCCTTAGTTAGAGAGGTCGTCTATTAACTTAGGAACCTTAACGCTACTCGCGGCTTTATACTTACGTATATTAGGTAGCGTAGGCTTAAGTAGCAGGGAGGCTTCTGCTTTATCGTTATCTAGTTAAGGATTAAGATACTCGTTCTAAAGAGAGGATAACTTCCCGCAGATACTACGTTCCTATATAATCCAGTCTTTCAAGGTAGTTAGGATCTATTAATCGTGGTGAATATTAAAGCATATCTTCTATTACTTAAGCGAAGAGGTTACCCTGATTAGATTAACGATAGTCGATTAAGTGCTTATAACGTGGTTGCTTTTATAGTGGAATAGGGTAAAAAGGATAGCTTAAAGGTGTGGATGATATTAAATGGCTTTAAGCGTTATAAACCGGGCTTATAACTATTACACGTTAAATACACTCTTCTAACTTAGGGGAAATCTTCGCGTGTGTGTATTATATTAAGTTATAACGTGTGCGAGACCGTTTACCATATTTTCATAAGGGGCAGTACTCCTCCGAAAGTACTGCTCTATTTAGATCCTATCCGGTATTTTACTATGGGTCTACCCTTATTATTTCCACCCCCGAGGCTCGAGCCAATGCGTTACGCTATATAGCTAAACAGGGCCCTCGAAGCTATAGGAATCGCTAGGACTACTCCTAGAAAAAGAATAAAAAGACGACGATACACGTCTATAAGAAGAGATAGAGGCCGAAATACAGGCCTAATAATAACAGGCATAATATCAGCTAAAGATAACCGCCGAGTAATAAAGGGCGGGCATAGATAATATCTAAAACCTTATAAACACCCTCAGGAATAATTAGAAAGATATACCCTAAGACGTTAGGGAAACCGTTAGATAGTCCTTTAGCCCCTTATTCTTCGAAATCGATAACGCCCCCGAAGAATATATAAAGCGTCAAACTATAAATAACCTCTCTACTCCTAATAATAACGCCTAGTTATAAACCGCTAGTAAACTTAGTCACGAAGAAGACTTTATATAGCGCCTAGCAGATAAAATTATAATATAACTAATATAGATTAAATACCCTATTCTAAAAGAAGATACAGACTACGCCGATTAGGAATATAACGTTAAGACGTCTCTAGCAGGTTATAACCTTTTAGATATTATTAACCTTCCTTAGGGCCACCGTCGCGATATAATAACCCGTTACCAGAGATTTATAGTATATAGCGCCCTGCTAACTATAATTAAGCCTATACGTTATCGCTTAGAAGGATCTAAATAAAAGAAAGATAATCTCAATCTATACGAACTACTAGAGGCAGTTAAGAAAATAGTTCCTAAGGTATTAGAGCAAGCTATAAGAACCTTAGTTTAAGTGTAGAATACTATAAAGATCGAAGACTTTAGATAAACCTTTACTTATCTATAAACGATATACGCGATTAAGCAATAGCTTAATAACTAAATTAGGTTAATCTATAATAAGAAAGATATCTATGTGTTACGGGCTATAGCCCGCGGAATAGTCCCTGGTAGTAGCCGGTATATTAGATAGGTAGTTATAAGGAGTGAGAAGGTAGTAGCGGGAGGGTCTAAAAGGGAATAGGCGTGGGTTAAGTGGTGGTCACGGCTAGTCCGAATATAGGTAGTCCTAAAGAATCAGAATAATTGCTGCCCTCTTTATACTAAGGAGGGTGCACTATACGAGCATTATATACTCCTAGGCTAATGCTAGTATAGTTAAACGGATATCGTAAACGGATATTTACGCCTAAGCCTAGGCCACGGCTCTATATAGTGGTATCGGCCTAGGGTAGCCGTAGCTATATTAAGACGGGAGCCCGGCCTTATCTATACGCGTACCTATTATAGTCCTATTATATACACGGCCTTTACCTCCTAGGTACCTAGGTAGGGGTACCTAATAGGGCGACCTCCCCCGGAGTGCTCCTATCCTTAGGAGCGGCCGGTACCGGATAGGGCCACTTTTCTCGACTATACCCAGTATCGGCCTATATTCCTACCGTCTTTCTAATATTAATCCTATACCCGACCCTATTGTGGTCCTATTATAGTCCTGCCCTTAGTCCGTTACTCTATTCCTATAGTCCTTTTATTATTAATCCTATAGATAACCCCGTTAGAGTCCTATTATAGTTCTATTCCTAATCCGTCGCTCTTATACTATAGTAAGTATTAGCCTACCTTTAATCTATATAAAAAACCGGCGCCGATATCCCTTTAGTCTATAAAACAACCGGCGCCGATATCCCTCTAATCTATATAAAGAACCGGCGCCGATATCCCTTTAATCTATATAAAGAACCGGCGCTGTTATATAATATTCCTAAAAATAGAAATTTATCTCCTTCCCTCTTATGCCCCTTTTACCCTCGTGCCTTCCTTCTTTATAGGAAGGAACGGTGCCTATATGCCTTTCTAGGGGATATCTTCCTTAACGCCCCTAATATGCCCTGTCCAGGCATATCTCTAGCCAGCCAGTACTACCAGACCTAGGGCCTCTAGGGTTCGGAATAGCGACCTTTAGGTATAGAAAATAGGGTATAATAAAGATATCTTCTCTAAACTAAGGGCGAACCGCGCCGAGGATATATCTCTCGGCCGGTTCGGCCTAACTATAATCTATACTACCGATTCTACACTATACGTACGGATAGTCTAGGCGCTATTCGTTCTCTATCTATACGAATAGTGCTAAAGCTATACGTTCCCTATCTACGTAAATGGCTCCCGCGCTATCCGTTCTATAGTAGGGCGGATAATGCTAGCGCCAGGGGAATAAGGCGTATTATATACCCCGGGCGATAAAAGCCCTACGTCCCGCGGGCGTTCCGCGTTAGGATAATAACGCGGGGCGCGCGAACTATAACGCGCCGATAGAGGGTTTATTAGCCGTATAATAGCTTACTTAGTAGCTATAAGCATATAGGGAGGGGGGGTTTAGACAGGACTTAGTCTAGACCTAGAAGGGATCGGTCTAAAATATTAATATCGGCTCCCCTATCTAGGAGAGCCAGGGTCTATACCTATTCCCTGCCTTAGCGGGGGAGACACGTGCCTTTACTAGTATAATAATAATAGCCGCTGCTTAAGGCGGAGTTAGTTCCTAGGCTATCTTACTAATAACACGACCTATTATCGGGTATATTAGCGAAATAGGCAGATTATTTGGATTAGTATAAGCGGGAGAGGGGTAAGTACTAGTGTAATAACCGTTCTAGTTATAGTTAAAGTATATAATAAGTTTAATTAGGGTATAATAAAGCCTAGCCTAATCCTACGGTTCTCCTATATTCTTAGTGGCTCTAGGCGGGTTCGAAGTCACTAGTATTCTAAGGAGGGTTCCTCGGCTATAGTTATTAGTACGGGGGGTAAATAGCTACTATCCCTTTATTAGAGGCTTAAATTTTAGTTACTCGGCCCTTTTATATTCCTTATTATATTCTATATAGGCTTTCGGGGTTCTATACATGGATAAGATATAATCCCGGATTAGGGGTAGGACTTAAGTAAGGACTATCTAGATCCGCTACTAATCTAGTAGGCGATTAGGGAGTTCCGCTTCTAAGGTTTCCTACCGCTAAATAAACTTCGTAAAGGGTTCGCCGGGCTTTTAGTCCGAACGGTTATTAGTTTATATTTATAGGGCGACCTCGAGTAAACGTATATCGTAATTCTTAACTTATTCGCCTAACTAGGTTTTTAGGGCCCTTTAGATAACCCGGGATAAGTTATTATCGTAGGCGTGCCGGAGGTAAGATTACTATCTTTCTTTAAGGTAGTTTAGTAAGGAGACAATAACGAAATAGTTCTTCGAGGCGTTATTAAGACGGCTATTATAAACCGTTATTTTATCTCCTAAATAAATATCCGGTATTTTATCTATAACTCGCTATTCTATTTACAGACCGCGTAGTTAACCTTCGCCTATAAGAAATTAGCCCTAGATCTAGTAACGGTTCAGTGGGGATTAGTATTAATATAGCCCTGAATAGTAGAAAAGGAGGGGATAAAGGACTAGGTATCTAGGACGGAGCGATAAGGCTCCGCAATATATCGTTATATAATAGCACGGCCGTTAAGGTTAGGATAAGTCAGGGAACTAGTCCTAGTGGCTTCGAGGGCGATAAGTTAGTCGAGTTTACGTTTCCGTACCTCTAATACCTCGAACTACTTAATCCGTTCCCTAATATATATATCGGTAAGCTAGTCGTGTGGGGGATACCCTTATGAGGATAGGGTAGGCGGGACGGGGTAAGGGTAATAGGGGGTGCTACGCGCTAAGGGGACGGGGGGTAAGGATTAAGGTCTATCCTTATCTAGTGCACGACTTAGTTACGTTATGCCTATATCGTAGAGGCGCCTAGGCTAGAGGGATTATCGATATTCGGTAAAAGGTCGGAGGGGCTAACTACGATATAGGTATCGTTATTCTTTTAGGAAGATATCGTTTTCCTATCGGTGCTCCTTAACGGTTCTTATACTCTTTAAAAAGGTAAAGCGATTATTCTATTAGATAGGTAGTTATAAGGAGTAAGAAGGTATTAGCGAGAGGGTCCGAAAGGGGAATAGGCGTGGATTAAGTAGTGGTTATAGCTAGTCCGAGTATAGGTAGCCCTAAAGAATTAGAATAATCGCTGCCCTCTTTATACTAAGGAGGGGACACTATATAAGCACTATATACTCCTAGGCTAACGCTAGTATAGTTAAACAGATATCGTAAACGGGTATCTACGCCTAAGCCTAGGCCACAGCCCTATACAGTGGTATCGGCCTAGGGCAGCCGTGGCTATATTCAGACAGGAGCCCGGTCTTATCTATACAGGAACCCGTCGTGTACCCGGCCTCTATCTCCTAGGCAGGGGCACCTAACACTAGGCTAAACCTTAACCCGACAAAGTATATGTTTAGCGTTAGGATAGTTAAATACCTAGGGTGTATTATTATAGTGCAAAAAAGGGTATCTTATAGCCCTAAGAAACTTAAAGCTATTATAGAATAGGAGGCCGTAGTCTCTGCGACTAGGGTATAAGTTTCCTAGGGTTCGCTAACTTTTATAGAATATTTATCCGCGACTTCGTAGCTATTATAGCGCTACTTATAGCCTTAATAAAAAAAACACCCCGTTTTACTAGGGCCCTCTTAAGAGGTAGCCTTTAAGGAGCTAAAGTACAGGTTTTAGGAAGAGCCTTACCTATAATAATAGTAACCCGGAAAGAAGATTAGCTAGAAACGGATCACTCGGGGTTTATATTAGGTAGCGTATTCTTATAGGAAGACAAATAAGGATATACGTATATTATCGTATACTATAACTGGATAAAGACGTAGTGGCACCAGATCGTCAAGATAAAGATCAGACCAAGAGGTTAGTCCAGCAAAACCACGATGCATAACCAAAACATAACCAATACCACTATAACCTTTAGTAAAGAAGTAGATCGGTAGTCACTATTCTGATCAGGGTAACGTAAGTTAAACTGGAAGGATACCTTAAACGTAGAATAAGTAATTATGAAAGAGGATAATAATTATATAATAGTCCCTCGATAGGGATATCCGGCGCCTGTCCTTAATATATATATAGGAGGTGGACCCCGTAGCCTTAAAAAGGGGGTCACGTGACTACCTGCTAAACCACTCCAAAGCCGTATCTGCGCGGTTATAATACGGCCCTAGTTATCTTATTTACGCCCTTATAACGTAGATAACTCCTAAAAATAAGTAGATATAAGTAAATAAACTAAATATAGAGCTATCGTATACCCTTATTTCTCTAATCACCCCGTCCTCCACGTATACCTGATTAGGGATCCTCTTAGTTCTAGTTCCTCCGTATATACCGTTCCCTTACTATTTTTATCGGCTATATCCTTAAGACGTCCCTTACCTAATCCTCTATATATACCTTTACTTACGCTTTCGTAACGTTCTTCCTCCGACTATATAGTTAGGCTCGCTAGCCTTCTTAGCTTTCTAATTAGTAGTAGCTTTATCTGCCTCCTACTCGATAGTGGTATTATAACGCCGCTAGCCTCCTTACTCCACTACTCGCGATAGCGGGAGATACTTATTACTATTAGTAGCGGTATCCTATAAGGCGGCTCTATAAGGGTTATTAAATAACTGGACCTAATCCTCCTGGCTATAGTAGCTTAGTCTGAACGGTATATTCTTTATCTCGATTAGCCTATAGAATAGTAGGCTACGAGATATCTGTAGACTATACCCTTAATACGCTTAATCCTTCTCCTACTTACTCTGTATATCGGTCCTTACGGTAACATTAACGAGGTCCTCTCCCTTATACGTGTAGTAGCTAGTAGCCGAACTAATCTTAATAAGAGCGGGCTACGGCTACTTCTTTAGCTCTATCTTCTTCTGATTAGGGGAACCGGTAGGGGCTTAGGCTTTATAAAACTTAGGCGGTATTATAATAGGAGAGGGTTCGGCAGCTAGGGGCGTGTATTCCTTAGTAACCTTCTTATACTTAGGGGTGGTAAGCTTAAGGTTACCTAGTTCTAGGAACGCGCCGCTATTATCCTTATCGAATATCGGGACTTTAGTTAGTTCTTAATCAGGGGAAGGGGACTTCTGCTTAGTCGTCTAAAGGGTCTCGGGCGCCTTAGGCGTCTTTAGTGTCTTCGGTCCCTTAAGCGGGTTAACGGGCGTCCATTTCTTATTAATAGGCTTGAAACCCGTTATCTTAGGCGGATTATAGGAGGGGGTTATAACGGGAGTAATAGTAGGAGCTAGGTTAGGGGTCGGGGTAGGTTACTTAAAAGCTAGCTCGGGCTAGTAGCCGAAGCCGAAGAGTTCGCGTGTATAGCTTAACTAACTATACCGGATATACTATATATAACTAGCGTTATCGGTAGTATAATAGCGTCTATCCTATAGCCGATATAGCCTAAAGGATACGGGAAATAAGTAACCCTCCTAAATAATAGAACGAATCTATTTACTAATGAATAGACTACACGAATATATATCTTTCTACTAGGGTCCGGAGATAATATAGAATTTTCTAATTAGGCTATCTATAGCCTTTTCAGGCGCCTTAATATACCGTAGCTAACTTATAACACCTTAGAAGCTCTTTAGTAAACTCTTCTTAGCTCCTCCGTTAAGCTATATACTATTATATACGTATATAACCCAGGTTTCTTAATCTAAGATTAGGCCGACGAAGTGGTTACCTCGAACGTGATATATAAAGGGGATTAGTCTACTCGTTATAATACGGAAAAGGTCCCTATCGCTAATATCTAGGTAGTTATACTTCTGCGTCTTCGCGTCGTATCCCTATAAGTTAACGTTATTAATCTAAACCTTAGGCCTAGAATCCCTAATCTACTTAGTGGTTATTACCCTAATCAGGTCTTCTAGGGTAGACTTTTCTAACCACTTATTCTTAAAGATATCGTTATACACTCTTTAGGCAGTAAGTATGGCTATTCGGGCCGATATAACGCTATCCCTATAGACCTTTACTATTAGAGTTAACTAGGTTATTTTATCCGTAGCTTCTCCCCCTAAATACTCCCCTTCCACGCTTCCTAAAAGCTACTAGATAGCCTATTAGTTAGCCTCGTCGCCTATAGCGAACCTAAAAAAGAGAGGGTTATTATTAGATACATCGAATAGATAGTAGGGGAGGCTAGTTAAGGGAAAAGGCTATCTACTCTTCTTACGAATATATTCTACGCGGCTCCTAGTATAAGACTTAACGACTACGCGTGCTTTGGGTTGAATATACCGCTTAAGTAAGTTCCCTATAGGGGCTATAGCCTAATAGTTAGTTATAGCGGTAGTAACGTATATAATAAGAGGGGGAAAAGCGGTACTAAAGGGAAATAAGAGCCACTATAAGTATAAATTACGCCTAGTTAGCCTGATTAGATCTAGGGGCGTTAAAGGGAGTTAAAAAGAAAAAGAAAAAGTCGTTACTTACAAAATAAAGATTAGTGGTTACGGGTGATATCCGAGGGTAATGGCTAGTCGAAAACTAAAGAGTAGAAGAGAGAGGAAAAGAGATCCTTAGACCTCGACGTCGAGGGATATTTATCCTCCTCTAATAAGCTCGAAAGTGCCTTTTTCCGTGATAGTCTTCTTTTCGAGGGTTCCTTTATAGTAGGCGTTACTACTTAGCTACTATCTATAAAGGAGTCTTTTCGGTTAGTTAAAGGAGGCGTGCCTTAGTTACTACGATAGTGACTTCTTTAACCCGATAGGAAGGTTCCTAATTAGGAAAAAGATATTAAAATCCAGGCTCTAATTAGTCGAAAAGATTAGACGAAATAGCTCCTGCGTTATTTAGTTATAGACGTAGCCGTGATTTAGGAATAAAGGATCTAAAAGGGGAATAGTGAATTACCCCTCTCTTCGGCCGCAGCAGGTAAAGGCCCCTTTATAACTACTTTAATTAAATAGCCGTCTGTATAATTCATAGCAGTAATAAGGCTTATAGCCTCTCTTAATCGCTTAATCTCTTAAGTATAAAGGGCGAGCTTTCTAGCGGTATCCCTCCTCTTCTTCTTCTTTTTCCCACCGTAATATCGAGGCAGATACGAATATAACCGCTACTTACACTTATAATAATCTAATAACAGTAATAATAACGACTAAACGGCTAATCAGCACACTTAATAAGATATGTCTTATAAAAGAAAGAAGGCCGTTACCCGTTAGCAGTCTATTAAGCTAACGCCGTGGTTCTAGCCCGCGGCTTATTTACCCCTTAAAGCCCGTAAGGAGTACTCCTTTAGGGTGACCCTAATAGATATAGTGGTAGGTTTGTATCGATTCCTTACGTAGGTTACCCTTATCGGATTATAAAGAGACTAATAACCTATAGGTAAACTCCTATCTCGGCTAGTATAAAGTGGCTAATAAGGGCGGTGTATCGTACGTCAAGTTAGACTTTCTATAGTCGTTAATTCCTAGTAAAAGTAAGGCGGCTATTACTAAACGGGTCTAGTATACCCTTCTTAACCTTAGGGATATCGAGGTTAGCTTATTTATAAAGATAAAGGCTAGTAACGGCTCTCCTCTTTTTCGTCGTCAAATCTTTATAGCGAAGGATATAGCTAGCCCTTAAAGGGAATATCTTATAAAGATTATCTTAAGGCCTTATACTATTAGGGCACTTTTGATCTAGGTATACGGCACCGTTAATAAGGTCCCCTGCTAGTGCTACGAGGAATATTAGATAGCTATAACTAATCGGGTTAATAATAAGATTATATACCCTTTTTTCGAGTGCGTGTCGATTTAGGAGAGCGAGGAGTTCCCGGACTATACTAACTGCTAATATCACGAGTCCGCCTATACGTATCGCGACGATACCCTCCGAGGACAGTTTTAATAGAGTGATTAGGAGGTCTCCTAGCCAGATAATAAGTATCCGGGCGTTAATTACCCTAACCTATCTCCTAAGTAGAGTATAGTACTGCCTTAGTCGATTTATAACGACCGTTACCGACCTTTATAGTCCCCTTAGCGTGGCGTTTATATTATTAATATAAAGGCTATTTATTAATAGGTGGCTCGCTAGTAACGCGATACTTCGTGAGGTTAAGATCTCCTGGCTCGAGATAGTATTCCGGCTATAGTTCTAGCTCTAATATATCGGTATTAGACTAAACTAGATAGCCACTACTAAACGGTTAAGGATAGCGCCTAGTATCAGAAGGGGGAGACTATTAAATATTATCGGATTTCTCTTCCCGTAGGGGCTTATATCTAGCGTAGGGAAATCAAGGTGTATATCCCCGAGTATAAGGAATATAAAAAAGGACCGGTTCAGGAGTAAAGAAGGGGGAAATAAGTGTTTTTCGCGGTAATTAGGGGAATAGAAGTATAGTTATAGCTAATAGGGCAGCTAAGACCGAGAAATAGGAAGGGATCGGGCAGTGGGTAGTAAATTATAACGACGTATATTTCCGAGTCTAAGTCTCTAGCGTAGTTAGGGGTAAGAAAGAGCCGTTATATAGGAAAGCAGGGTAGGGTAGTAGCATTAGGGGAAAAAACGGTATAAAAGAAGGTCTTCTCGTGGCTTATCTTCTTCTTTTCCTCTTCTTTATAAAGAACCGTTTTCTACTCCAATAGGGGTAGACTCTACGGGCCTATCTACCGATAAAGCCCTTATAAGAAGAATAAGATTTATAGGTAGCGGCCGGTAGTTACTTAATTAGGCTAATAAAACTAAGGAATCCCCGGGTTTTCCGGTTTTTATTATTATTACTGCCGTCGTCGTCGTGATATTACGTTTTTCTTTATCGGGGTTTTTCTAGCGGGGCTCTTAACGCCGTTAACTTAGTGTCTTGAACTTACTCTTCTAGTGATAGGTATAGTATTGGTCTTTTCTTTCCAGAGGAGGAACTTACATATAGTAGGCTTAAAGATAGTATATATAGGTGTGGTTAGGGGAATAGGGGTATAATATTAGTTATAGGGAGAGCGATTAGTAATAGAGATCAGGAAAAGGGGCTTTAAGTAGTAGGAAGGGGGTGGCTCTTATACTTCTAAAATCGACCTTTAAGATTAACGTAAGAACTTAATAAGTTACTAATACTAGGGTTAGTAAAGGAGAGATTTACGGTTTACGGCTTCTAGCCTTTAACGGTATTTGTCTTAATTATATTATACCCTTAGTAACCGTCCTTATACTAGTTATTCCCGACTATAACTCCCTTCCGTCACGTACTCCACACTCCTGGGCTGCAGATTATAAACATAATAACCACAGGCGCGCAATAGAAGTAAAATCGATAAAATCACCGGGACGTAGATTATAACCACCGCCTCCCTCTCGGGATACTATCGTAGCGGTACTATAATACCGGCGCTACGGTATAACCGGAGGAAACGTGGGATAGTATTATCCCGACTGCGACGACGTAGAATTCATAATAGACCCACTTTTCGTAATATAAGTGTTCTCCCCCTCGCCCGCGGCGGGACGTAGCGCGGAACCGATATAACACCGAAAGGGGATTACCGCGCCCCCTAGAACCGAGAGTAACTAAGATTAAGTCAGAAATTCAGGCCTTACTGGCTATCGGGAACACGATCGAATAGGTCGTAGAGCTAGTAGAGGAACTAATCACGATACGTAGTACCCGTAAGGACGCCGGTGCGATACCGCTAGCGTACCTGCACGCTACCGTCCGTCACGTTATCCGAGAGGAACTCCGAAAAGGGATAAACGGCACGAAAAAGACCTAGGCTAATATCGTAGCCCGGGCTCCTATAGCGGCACCGCCGCGGGACCCCGCACCCCCTAAAGTGGTCCCTGCTAGGCATTACCGGGAACTAATTATCCGCTAAGGAACCCTCCCCGAAGACTAGCCCCTTAAGGATAGGACCCTAAAGGAGATTATCTAAGCTATAAACGCCACGACCACTTAATATAATACCGTAGCGGCACGGACGCTGCCGAGCGGAGATATCTACCTTACTTTTACCGAAAGGGTATAGTAGTAGGCTACCTATAAGAAATAATAGATTAAGAAGGCCTTTAGTAAAGGAGCCACCCTAGCCGTATACACCTACCCTGCGCTGGCTAAGGCTATCCCCTAGGAGGTCCTTAACGCCCTATCCGAAGAAGACCTGCTAGTATCCCTACGGGATATAAACCCCGAGGTAAAAATTATCCGAGCACGATAGCGGGTACCCTACCGCGGTACCAGTAGGGTAGCGCTCCTCCTTATCGAATCGGCTTCACCGGAAAGGGCAGCGAGCCTTACCCGGAATACCCTCCTCTCTAAGGGGGGCAGCTATATCTATAAACTATACGACCCCGACCTTAGCCCCGAAGGTGCTATAAGTGTCTATACTTCGGCTACCGAGTAAACGGCTACCCTATAGCGGAGAGGGTATACCGCTACTACGCTAAGCCTAAATCAGCGCACCCCGAGGGCCTAGGATATTACGAAGCTACGACGCCGGGGCGCTCCCGCCGCTACGCCGCTTATACCGGAGACTATAATACCTTTAACCATTTATACCGATTACTAAAGAAAGAGGCCGAGAAAACCCGCGAAGCGTATAAGTACCGAGCCAGGGACTATAATATTACCCGCTAAACCGAAGCGGTACACCCGCGGTAGCCGTAGATCTTTCCCCCGATTATTATCGCCTAGGACTAGAACTAACCCCTCCGTAAAGGTAGGGGTCGGCCCCCGAAAAGGACTAGGGGATAGGAGGGCTCCCCGATACCAGGCCCGATAAGCGCCTATATAGTCCCCCGTAGGGCTAATAAGGCACCGTAGTAGGAACCCTAGAGCCAGACCCCGGTTATACCGGGTACGTTATCTTAACCCCCCCCCCCCCCCCCTTTAATGAATAGAAATCCACGTCCTTTTATGGAATATAGGGAGGAGTTAGGCGCGGCGGGAGCTACCGCTCCGGTGCCGAGCCGAGTATAACGTGATAGTAATTTAGGAACCCGGCCTTAACCGCTTTACGAAAAGCCCTATATACCCCTCCTAAGGGGTATACCGGCTAATCTAAGGAGGAGGCCGCGCCCTTCTATATATCTATAAAAGACACCCGCTATATACATGGACGTAGCGGGCCTACTACAATACCTATATGGTTATATTCGGGACCGGAGATAATACCCTTATAATCTAGTTAATTTACTTAGAGAACTACTAGTTAGTAAGGATCCCCTAGAATACGCCCTTATAAGATATATTCGATACGGTACCGCTACGGGGCCGATATATCCTTAGAGGGGACTTTAACCTATTCTACCCCCTATAGTTATAACTACTATAGTATTACCCCTAAGCCGATACCCTATTTACCCTTATAACCCGGTAGAACCTTAACCTAATAACCCCCCCCCGGAATACCTATATAGTACCGCCCGGGCCGGCGTGCTAGCACTATCGACCTTATATAAGTAATATAAGGGCTCTGCTACGAGTTTAACGGCCTAGATAAGACCGTTATCGGGTCTAACTACTATTTATAGACGGCCTAAATCCTTATAAAGACGGATACCTCGCTAATTACCGCGACGATACTACCGCGGGACCTAGCCGGGCCCCGCTAGGTCTAAAAAGACTTCGACCCCCTTATAGGTCCCCCAGCTTACTACTACGCGGTTATAATAGACCGGCCCCCTTATATTATTGAAGGATATCGACTTAGCACTAAATAACCTAATAGCAGACCTTATAACTATAGCCGATAAGGCCGCGCCGCGCCGCCGTAAGGGCACCCCTAAACGCCTATCCACCCCTTAATAGAACACGGAGCTAACTAACCTTACCTAGGAAGTAAGGCGCCTCTACCGTAGATATATATCCAGGAAGTCCCGGAACCTTTAGGACGAGTTTTAGGAAGCGGGGGGCGCCGGGATAAGGCTATAGCGGTAGCGAAACGGATATACTAACGATACCTACTCTACTTAACCGGGAAGGACGATAGCCTTCTTTAGCGGCTATAGAAATAGGTACGAACTAAAGGGGGCGTACTACTGGACCCCCTATTAGTACTACTATTATACCGAGACGATAGCGCTTACCCGGTAACTATACACGTAGAGAAGGCCGAGGTCCTAAACCGGAAGTTCTTTCCCCCCCCCCTCCTTACCGTCCCTAGGCCTTTAGGCGCGGAATCCCCCCCAGGGTAGGATATCCGCTAAGATATCACTATAGCGGATATATAGGGGCGCCTTAAGAAGATAAAACCCTAGGCGGTACTAGGTCCCGATAGACTCCTAGTAGGGCTCTTAAAAGTATATAGACCCCCCTTATACTAAAGACTTAGTGCTATCTTTATAGCGTGCCTTAAAGCGAGCTATTACCTGAAAAGGTGCCGCCACGTTACCGTGGTAGTCCTAAAGAAGAAAGGCCGGCCGCCGGCCGACTATAGGATAGTAAAGGGCTAGCGACCGATATTACTCCTTAGTATAATAGGTAAGGTCCTTAAGGGGATACTTACTAACCGGATCGTGACCGTAGCGGAGGAGTATCGGCTCCTCCCGGAGGGATAAACAGGTAACCGGATAGGGTGAAGTATAAAGACGGTAGTATAAAGAACCACGGAGGCCGTAAGGGCGAGCTAGGCCTATAGCGGCACCGCTTCGATACTCTAACTAGATATTAAAGGCGCCTTCGACACTATCCCCTATTCCCGCCTTATTAAGGTACTTAAAAGGAAAGGCTACCCCCGGTAGCTTAATACCCTAATTAGTAGCTTCCTCCGGGACTATATAGCCTAGCTACTACTTAATAAAGAAACGGCCCCCCCGCGGTACCTCCGCGGGGGTATACCGTAAGGCTCCCATATCTCCCTTATCCTCTTTATCCTCTATATCTCTACTCTATACGAAGAGCTAAAAAGGGTCCCTAAAACGATAGTAGTAGGTTTTACCGATAATATAAATATTATCGCCTTTAGTAGGACGGAGGTATAGACGCGGTAACGCCTCGCCGCCGCATAAAGGGTATACTTAGAATAGGAGATAGCGAGCGGATTATAGTTCGAACTAGCTAAGTGTGTCTATATCCCCTTTATAAAGTCCCGCTAACCCTTACCCACCCCGCTTCACCTTAATACAACTTCGGTGCCGGTAACGGAGGCGATAAAGTTCTTAGGCGTTTAGCTTAATAGGAAGCTCGACTTCCGATAAAATACTAAAAAGATAAAAAGCCGCCTAACTACCTAAATATACGTCCTCTTAAGGCTTAGCGCAGTAGCGTAGGGGTATAGCTTCGCGGACGTAAGAAGACTATACCTTATAGTAATACGACTAGTAATCGCCTATTATACCTTAACTATATATAAGATAGGGGCTAGCCCCCGGTATAGCCCCGTAGCGGCACTTATAACAGTATAGAACCGGTGCCTTTAATTAGTAGCCGGAGCCTATAAAGCTATACCGGTTAAGGTCCTCGAAAGAGAGACCTTTATCCCCCCCCTTAACCTATACCTCTTAAGCCTATGTGCCCGGAAGGTCCGCCGGATATAAGAGGAGGGAACCGAGGATAAGATATTAGCCGGGGTATACGCCGTAGCGAGAGCCTTAGTAGCACCGAATCGGCATTATAGAACCTACACAGCCCTCGCGTGGATAGTCTAACTTAACGCCCTAACGACCTAGGCTGGAAACACGGCCCCGAGGAAAGCCCTTATAAGGGAATAGGGTCGAACCTAGGTAAAGGCACGGAGGCCCTACACCTGCACCGTAGCAGCACTAAGCCGCCCCCCGATACACCGCTCCCTCCGGAAATATAGAGGACTCCTAAAGCTATAGAGTACCGCACTTACCTAAATTAGATTAGAAAAGCTAGGCCTATAAGCCTTCTTAGTAAAAGCGAGGGTACCGGGATTCCTAACCACGCGGTGCCCCTACGGTACTAGGGGGGCAGAAATAGCGGAGCACGTAGTGCTTTAGTGCTAGGACATAACCGAGGAAAAGCGTAGAGAGCTTTTCGGTGCCGTGGGGAGACTACTCACGACTAAAGGGGATTTATATAACGCACTAGACTATAATACCGAAGCCGGGACGATAGCTAAGTGGTTCCTATAACGGAAAAGGCTTAAGGACTTTCGCCTTACCCTTAAAGTCACGGAGGCCTATAAAAATAAAAACGATACCGAAGCGAGACCGGAGCGGGGATAGAATAGTATAGCGAACTAGCGGATTATTAACGGGGGTCCTATAAGCCGGGACCCCGGCAGTATCAGCATAGCACTAATAGGGCGCTACTAGTTATTATCGTCTTTATCGCCCTCGGTAGTGCTAACACCACTCTTAATATACTTAAAGCCCTATAAGGACTAGTTAGCTAACCACCGCCGCCAGGGGCCGTAATAAGGCCGAAAGGAGGCCACTTATAATGTATTCTAAAATCAGGTCTATCTTACCCTCTAAACGCCTTATCTAGTAAGATAACTCCTATACCTCTGCCGACGCGGTGCCGCTACGGCCGCGACCGGAAGGTAACGCCCGGTTTAGGGCCCGGCTAAAAGACCGGGACGCTATCCCTAGGCGATCCTTAGCCTAAAAGCTTATTAGTAAGGGGACTACCACGGTACTAAAGGGGGACGCTTATAGCAGTAACACCGTTACTACTAGCGGCCTTTACCGCTATATACGTATTATAGAGATCCATAAGACGCTATTACTGCTTTTTAGTAGCGGAGGGGACCTAGTAAGATAATTAGGATATATCGCTAAGGCATACCTAGAGCATTATAGCGGCACTAGTACGACTTATATCCTTATATAGACGCCGACTATTAGTTTATTAAAAACAAGCTATACTAGTTCCTATAGTATTAAAGCAGGCCTCTACGTCGTTTAGGTATATACCTAAACGCTTACTATAACGTATATAACTACCCTATATTAGCCACTACGGTACCGCCTTAACACTACCGGGGATATACGGTATAACCCGAATCGAACCTTTTTTATAACGGTTACGATTATTATTAGTAGTGGCGTTATTATTAGGAGAAGATATCTACGACTATTAGCACGCTACCGTAGAGGCACCATTACGCCACGAAAAGAACTTATATTAGGCTACTACTATTACTTACTTATATATATATATAGATCGATACTATACTACCTAGTTAACTCTATACCGCCACGCCACCGCGACGCTACCCGCGAGACACTTATAGTTGAAACTACGATAGGAAAACGACAAGAATCCTAGAGGGGTTTACTAGTCAGTATAAGCCGTAACGATAAACCCGCGGGACCGTAAACGGGAATAGATGGGGAGGAAACCAATAATGAAATCGTTAGCGTTATAGGAAGAAGAGGGAGGATTAAGGCACGAAGGCCTTAGGGGATATTAACGATCTAATTCTTATAACAGGGTAGAGCCTTATTCCCCTACCTACCGCCGGATATAGCAGGAACCCACCCAGGCGAGGCAGGAGGCGCCTACCCCCCTACTCTCTTTATTAACCGAATAGAAGGAATAAAAAGTATAATCCTCGAGGGACGCAGGGAGACTAAGGCTAAAGAGCCGTAGCCGCCGTATAGCGGTAGCACGGTAGCGCCCCCTTAGCCCCCGCTCTACCGATAAAGATTAGCTTAGGCTAACTTACCTAACTACTAGCCTACTTTACTTCCCGTTAGCCACTAGCCTGGAGGTAAGATCCAGATACGTAACGGGGAAGAACCGGGGCTATATCGGCCCCGCAGTGGCACCTCTCCACCTAAGGAAGTGTATAAAGGTTTTCCCCGAGTTTTACCCGGGTTTGCCCCTCTATAGCCACCCGAGAAGGACCGTATAGCCTAGGAAGGCTCCTGTAGATTAGTCAGGATAGAGGAGTAAGATTAATAATAATAGTAATAATAACTCCCTTCCGTAGAATAGGTAGCTTATATTGAACCAGGTGTAATTTAGCTTAGGTCCAATAAATTATACGGTGATTAGGGGAATAGAAGTGAAGAATTTAAGATTATAATAAAAGAAACCTATACTTATTATAGAAAAGAGAGTGTATAGTGGTTTATCTTTATAACGTCCACGTAGTTAGGCTTACTTATAAATATAATAAATAATAAATATAGGGAAAAGTCTTTTAATCGGGGAAATATGTCTGGATAGGTTTATAGTGTCTCTAATTAGGGTAATAAAGGTAAAAGTTTAAAAAAAGAAACGGACTAGGGTAGTAGTTAGGAAGATTATTTATAGGTTTACGCCTTTTATACTAGCGTATATCGCGACTCTAGATGGATAAGAGACTTAGCTCTATTTACCCTCGGCTCTAAGACTACACGCTAGCCTCCTAATAAGTGTAGGCTTTAAAAATAAAGGAAATTAGGGAAAATAATAATAAGGAATAAAATACAGCTCGCTAGTATAATCCTTATACTTACTCGGGTTAAAGTCTAGGCGTTATAGAATCTATACCTCGACGGTACTAGACTCCCTTACCTTTTTTAACTCTTCTTCTAGCTTCTTATAATACTCCCCTAATAACTCTCTTAGTCTCTCGGAGCGGCGTAAAATATCGTTAATAGTATAATTAAGGGAACTAACGTTATCCTCGGCCCTAGTATCTTCCGTAGGGTCCTCGCTAGGTAAAAGGGGTGCTTCGGTAACTTCTTCGGCAATAGGCGCTCCTTAGGCAGGGTACGTAACCTTAAGCTCTTCGCTATAGTCCCGTTTAAGTATAGTCTAGTCCTTAGGCTCCTAGTACCTATCGTCGTTTTTAATAACCTTCTTTAGGCGGTTAGCGGTAAAAGTAATCCCTTTTAGTTCTTCCCTAGTAAGAGTCTTAAGGATAAAGGACTTATTATCGTGATTAGCCTTTCGGATACGATATAGGCTATTCTAGCGGTAGTTAAGCTTAGCCTTATAGCTTATATCGATAGCTTTCTTAGTATCGTAAACCAGTATAAAATCCTTAACTTATAGCCTTTACTTACGGAGTACCCGGGCACGGCTAACGTTAATATAGGCTATCCGTCGTCCTTATTATTTAGTGATTATAGTAAGAGCAGCTCGTCGGTTAGTATTAAGCTAGGTAAAAGCCCTTAACTAAAGTATTATCTTATCCTTAGGGGTTTTAACGCGGCCTTAGTCTAGTACTCTCTAGGTTAGGCAGGTCGTTTTAATCGGGGTAATAGCCTTATAGCCGTGTAGAAGGAAGAAAGGGGTGCGGCTAGTAGAAGCTCTTACCGTTATACGGTTAGCAAAAAGGACTATCGGGAGGATCTTATAAAGGGCTCTAGGGTAAAGCTTCGACTAGATAGATAGAGCGTGCGTAATAGCCTTATACCTAACCTTATTAAGGCTATTAGCGCGGGGGTAGTAGGCAGAGGCGAGCTTCCGAGTAGTCCTATAGCGATGGTTTAGCTCGATTATATAACCCTTATTCTCTAGACCTCTATCTATAAGGAGGATTATATAAAGCCTATACCTATAGATTATATCTTTGTACAGGAATAAGGTAATAGCTTTAGACGTGTTCTTCTTTAGTAGTCGGGCCTTACCCTAACCTATAAATATATAGCGAGCCTTTATAAGATACTACCCTTAAAGATATTAAACGTCTAGGCTAACCTAGGTCAAAGGGAGGGCGGTTTCGGGCAGGCTTATTACGATTAGGGGGTCCTCCTAGGAATGGCTACGGCGGGCCTGATATTCAGAATAGGACTCGATAAACCTCTAAACGCTTTTATAGATACTATCCTAGAAGTAATTAGCAGCGAGGCGATAGTAAGTGCCCTGCCTTCCTCGGTATCCGGATTCGTCGTAGGCTCTCCTAATTAGATTAACCTAGGTATCCTTATCGTTAATGTAGCGTTTAGGGGTCGAATCGGCTTTAGTTACTCGGGTCTATAGTCGTCTATCCTTAAGGAATACACGGGTGGCTCTGTCTTTAACTCTACGGGCTTCCCTAGGATCTATTTCTCTAGGCATATAAAAGGTCGTTAAAAAGGTAGCTACTTATCGGGAAAACTAACTCTAAGTAAGGTCCTTATCGAGGATATCGTCGGCTAGGGTAGGGTCGTTAAACTACTTCTCGGCTTCCGTGAGGAAGATTCTATTATCTATAAAGTTATCTAGGTCTCCTTCGGTATCGTCGTTAGTCTAATTAGAGGGTGTTCCGGGTATCCGGGAGAGTCTATCGGCTATAGTATTCTTAGATCCTTTAATATACTTAACGTCGAAGTCGAAAAGCCGGATCCAGGCGCGCTATCGGGTAATTCAGATATTAAGGAGGTTAGTAGTAGATCCTTTTAACTAGGATAGGAGGGCTTAGGTATCGGTTTTAAGGATAAAATAAACCCTATAAAGGTAGTTACGTAGGCGCCGAAGGGTCTTTAGGACACCCCTTAGCTTTAGCTTACTAGCGTTATAGACCTTCTCCGCAGGAGACTAGCGTCCGCTTTCGTACTATACCACGGCTCTCTTATCCTTAACGTACTATCCGAGGATTCTACCCTATCTATCTATACTAGCGTCGACGATAATATAGATAACTCCTACGCCTTCGCTATACTAGATAGTGATTAGGATAGGGGTAATAGTAAGGGCTTTCTTAAGGGCGTCTATAGCGTGTTATTAAGGCTCCTCCCACTTAAAGGTAGTATTCTTCCGTAGTAGGTCGGTTAGGGGTCCAGCGATAATAGCGAACTTATAAATCCAGACTCTATAAAAGGTGGTAAGACCGAGGAACGAAGAAATATCAGAAACTATACTATACCTCTCCTACTCTTAGACCTTCGCTATCTTAGCCTGCTTAGGGGAATAACTATTAGTGCTATAGATATAGCCTATAATAGTTGCTACTTTCTAATACTACTAGCTTTTAATACCTACGACAATGCCTTTAGTTAGCTCTATATTAAGAAGCACTTTATCGATATTAGCGATATACTCGGCTATAAAACGGCGAATTCTTAGTCTAATTAGGGTATCCTCGTAGGTGGTTATCGGTCCTTTTACTATAATATCGTTAATAAAGGGTCTATAGTATTAGAGAATAAGGTCGTAAAGGATACGGGTTATAATACGTATACACTAGGCCAGTAAATTAGTGGCCCCTTAAGGAAGGGTATATATCCTAAAGAGTCTAATAATAATTGTAAAGGTAGTTAGATCTCGAGATTGCTTATTAAGTGTAACCTAATTATAGTCGGAAAAGAGGTCTAAGAGGGATATAAGCTTAAATATAGCGAAATCCTTAGTAAACTCGTCGGCCCTAAGTAGTATAAAAGGTATCTTAAAGGGTTACTGCGTTAATCTTAGTAGCCGAGTTAATAAGCCGTATATTACCGTCCTTCTTCTCAACTAGGAACCAGGGGTTATAATAGGCTACGTGGCTCTCCTCGATTATACCTTTCTTAAGGCGGTCCTTTATTATCTGCACGACTATAGACTCTAAAGCCTTAAGAATAAGGATCCCCTTCGCCTACCACGCCTTATAAGAAACCGCTCGAACCTTCTATAAAGGGGCTACCCGTTCGTTAAGGCGGCCGTACTTAGTCTAGTCCCACGTAATAGCTGCCTCGCGGTTTAGGAGGACCTTTATTAGGAGCTCCTTTTCCTTAGGGGTTAAGTAGTCGACGGTCTTTAGGATAGCGTGGAGTCTTTCGGGTATAAGGCGCGAACGGGGTATAATTTTAGAAAACTTCGGTATAATTAGGCTAATAAACCGCTTATCTTCTAGCTCCTAGTCTTCCTCTTTAATTTCTACAAGGATATTCTTCTTTTAGTAGGGGTCTTTATCGGGGATACTTCTATTAGACAGAACGTCGTTAAGAGGGTAAACCTTAAGAGCTTTAGGCTTCTATATAGTAAAGACGCCTTCGGGATTAGGGGGATAGTATGCTTCTTTAATAAGATCCTAAGACTTCCTCCTCTTCGGCTACTATAGCCTCCTCGTCGTACCCGTGGCTATACTAGTAATACTATCCTCCTCTTTCTTTAGAGCCTTGAGCGCTCTTATCTAGGAATTATCCTATATTATCCTGTTCTTTCGAAAATATAAGACTAAGAGGCTATTAGGGTAATTAGGCTAATAGTGGTATAGAAAAGTCGAAAAAGATAAGTAGTTAGTGTGAATTAGTTATTATTATATAATCGTAGTTATTATATAGGGAGCCTCCGCGATATACCTCTTATATCCTTAGCCCTAATTTCGTGGTATCGCCCTTAAGGCTATATAATTTTCTTCGTTAAGGGCTTTACCTCCTCCGTAAATAGGAAGGCTACTAAAGCAGTAGCGTCCTTATTATCTAAATAAAAGAAAATATTATTATCGCTCTTCTTCTTCTCCTCCTTCTCCTCCCTCGCCTCCTCCTTCTCTTTCGCCCCTTAGTCGGGCGAACCGCTAGTCTTATTATTACTTGATATTAAGGTAGCGGCCCCGGACTAACTATACGGGACGCCGTCCTCCCCTTATTATCCGATACTTAGATCGATTAAATCCTCCTCCTTTTAACGCTTCTCCTCCTCTTTAAACTTAGGCTGGCTTTATTTATAAGGGCGATTATCGACTTATTCCCTACTAGCGATAGGGATAATAATATAGGTATCCCTATAGGTAAGGTCTATATCGATTTATCCGTCCTTATAGGTAAAAGAGGCGTAATTATCGAGTAAGAATAGCAGGCTAAGAAGTATCCTAGGCCTTATTCCCTCGATTACCACGAAATAGACCTTCTTATACTAGTCCCTAACCTAGAGGTGCTCCTTTAGATATCCTACGCAGTTTACCCTATCTATATTATGAATTCCCTTAATCGCGATATTACTTTTCCCGATACGGCTCCGTAATCCTAGCTTTTCTACGAGGTCTAGCCGAATAGTATTAAAGACGGCTCCTATATCGATAACAACGTAAAAACAATCCTCCGTAAGGTAGGCCTTAGCTATTCGCTTAGTTAGGCTAACCCGTATCGTTATACACTTAGCGTAAATAGTAGGAGGCTTTAGTTTATTAATTATCGGGGCGGGCGTAATCAATAGGGCACTATTAGGCGTAGGGGTAGCGGTCGCGGTATTCGTAAATTATATAGGATATTCGGGTCCTAGGGGTAAGGAGTCTATAAAAAAGGCCTTTTTAGGGGTTAAGCGGATAACTTTACGAGGCTTTACCTAGCTACCGATTAACCTTAGCGTCTCCTCGTAGTCCGCGAGGATAGCTTTATTAGTAAAGAGGAGGTAAACTATAGGAACCTTAACCTCTATCTCTAAAAGGTGCTTTAGGCTCTTTTCTCGGACCTTCTATCTAATAGCCTCCTAGTTAAATAAATTAAGGGTATCCTTCTAACCCGAGGCTTATAAGGCAGGCCGGGTAGAGGTTAAGGTGGTAATGGGTCTAGATATAGGGGCTTTCGAATTAGGGGTTAGACTATGGTCTATATCGGTATCGTTAACTATCTCTATAACCCTTTAAAAGCTTTCCGGAGTTAATAGGGTCTATAGAACGGCCTAATTAAGGGAAACAGCTACTTTCGGCGTGGGTTTACTAACTCTACCGCTCCTAATAGTACGAAGAGAGTCCTAGGGTTCGGTCGAGGTAGGTCGCGATATAGATATAGTATATACTCTAGTAGTAATAAAATTAATAGATCCCGTGACCTTAGTAACCCTTAAGGCTTAAGTGGCTTAGGTGGCCTAACTACTCTGACCGGTCTGCTACTTCTATACCTGCTTAACTATATACTTAATTATAAGCCTATTAGTCTTATTAGTCTTATAGGGGAGGGTAGCGGGCTAGAAGGCCTTGATATAGAGGTCTATAAGCTCCTTAAATCGGCTATAGAGCTTAGTAGCTAGCTAATACAGTATAAGGCGTTAGTATAGCCAGTACTCGTTAACTCGTAGCTCGCTCTTTAGGTAGGCTGCCTAGGTACCGGTCTAATCTATAACTAAATACGCGGGGAACTCCTACTTAACTAGGTTATAGACGGTATCGTGGATTAGAATAGGGTAGTTATCTCTCCGATACCCTTTTTAGCCGTAGTTGTAGTAGCGTGCTAGCGGGGGCTAGCTATTATTCTAGGCACCTCTTTACTATCCTAGGCAGTTATCGTGTTATTAGGTCGGGCGGTTATCGTTACGCCGGTTATTATATTTAGGGCGGGGTCCTCTATAGTAGATCTCCTCGGTATACTAGGCGTTATTAGGCTAGGAAGCGGTACTATTAGCCTAATTAGGGGTGGCGAAATACACTAAAGTAGTTATTATAGGCTAAGGGGCGTGCTTAAGGACGGTATAAAAGGCGTTCTTTAGATTAGACTTCGTGGCGAGGAGGGCTTAGACCTTCTTTATACTTATCCTTTTAAATAGGGCGAGTACTTAAGCGGTAATACCCCTAACGCCTTTAGCTCTATTATAGATAAGGGAAATAGTATACTTCTCGAGGAGGTCGGCGAGCTTATCTATATCCGATTAAGAGGCTATAGACTCCTAGACTATAGTAGGCCGCCTTAAGATTGTGGGCTGGAAAGCGTTGCTATTAGGCTGATTAGACTTAGTTATACCTAGTATAGCGTCCTTATCTATAGGCTTACCCTCTACTTCTTAGATATCCGTAGACTACTCGCGTAGTAGGTCTAAAAGCAGCTTATAGCTCTTAACTATCTTTCTTAAGTCGGTGCCTTAAATCTTAAGCTTATTAGCGATAAATATATAGATATCCCTATACAGAATAGTAAGGACGATACCGTAGAGCTCGGAGTCCTCGATAAAAGTGCCTTGGACCCGCTCTGCCTTAGCCTTCTAAATAGTGATTTACTATAGTAAGTCCCTAACCTAACAAACACTATTGATCTTATACGTCTTATATTTTACTCGAAGCTAATAAACCTTATAAGAGAAGTTAAGTTAGTAGTTAGGATCTAGATCAAAGTACTCTTTAACGAGCTTCTGGACTAAAGTAGACTAACTACCTTTAGCGGCTTAAACCTCTTTAACCAGGCGCTCGACGGCGGGACAAATAGCCGTATCCGTGTATAGGTTAACGTAGGTGATCTTATCGGCTTCACTAAGGCGGTGAAGCTTAGTGTAGTTATTATACTACTAAAGGAATATAAAGAGTGACTTACTACTAAAGCGGGGAGCTTTAGTAGTAAGGGGATTTAGGGGTGCTCTTGACGTAGCGGTAGCAGGGGGCAGGGCTTTAACGATCTCGGCGATAATACTCTCTTAGTCACGGCTTATTAGGGCTTATAGCAGCTTAATTAGGTCTTTAGCGGTAATAGGGGGCTACTAACGCTTAGCAGCGGCGGTAGTAGGAGCGTTTAAAGCGGGCTAGGTAATAAAAATAGGGTAGGCAGGGGTAGTAGTCGATCTATAGGCAGGGGCAGATCTAAAGGCTAATCCGGGGGCAGTATTAGGGGTAGTTATCGAAATAGTAGTCAGAGCCGCGGTAAACGTAGTAGTCGGCCTAAAAGCGGGCGGAGGTAAGGCCGTGGCCCCGATATCGTGGTTCCCCTAATTAGGGGCAGTAAAACGAGGGAGCCTTATCGTCGGAGTCGCTAACGACGATAACAGGGGTAGGCTTACGATACTAATTCTAAGTATTTATAGTATTTTAGGTATAAGTATAAGGGGGTAAGCGAATAATAATAATAGGGTTAGGGCGTTTAGGGTAAGGTTCTTTGAACTAACCATCTAGTAAGAAGATCCTATAAGTATTCTAGATATTAGCCAGGTTATTATATATATTATCTCGTCTTAATAGGTGTGATAAAGTCTTTAATAAGCGGGCGGTCCTAGGTTTTACTCCGTGATACTTATCTTCGGGGTCTAGTTTTTCTAACTCACCTTAAAGGAAAAGGCCCCCCACGATTAGGAGATTACCTATTAGTAAAGGGGCTATACTCACGGATATTTAATATTAAAAGTATTACCCGCTAAGCCTCGTAAAGAAGTATCATGACCTGCTTACGGGGTCTATAGAGGTCCTTACTAGACTATCGGGTCCTCTTATAAGGTATCGTTATTTCGCTCCTACGCTCGGTATTAGCTTTGTATTAGGTCGACTAGGGTTTAGTTACCCTAATCCGGGTAAGCTATTCTCGGCGGTCTTATCCTTTTTTCGCCGTCGTACGAGAATCTATTTTAATTAGTAGTAGGGGTTATAAGCCCCTTATCGAGTCTATTCTATATCCGGAATCTAACTCTATCGCGATCTAATCGGTTTTTTCCGTTCCTATAATTACTACCTCCGTGGCGGCGGGTCTTATAATTAAGAGTATTAATAGTTCTTTGACTCTTACCTAAGTAGTTATTTCTTTTCCTAATCTTATTTGGGCAAATCTCCCCTTAGTCTTAAAGCGTTAAATCCTTCCTTAGTCGTTATCTTTATATTCTTCCTAGGGTTATTAACTAATAGTCCGTTTAGGAGGGCCGGAACCTCCCTTAAACGCCACTATTACTCTAATTAGGGTTAGAATACTTTAGGGACGCCGAATAAATCCGCCTCCGAGCACTATATTATAACTGGCTAAAGACTTAGTAGCTCTAGATCGTTAAGATAAAGATTAGATAAAGAGGTTAGTCTAGTAAAACCACGATATATAACTAAAATATAACTAATACCACTATAACCTTTAGTAAAGAAGTAGATTAGTAGTCACTATTCTAATCCGGGCAACGTAAATTAAACTGGAAGGATACCTTAAACGTAGAATAAGTAATTATAAAAGAGGATAATGATTATATGATAGTCCCTTAATAGGGATATCCGGCGCCTGTCCTTAATATATATATAGGAGGTGGACCCCGTAGCCTTAAAAAGGGGGTCATATAACCACCTGCTAAACCACTCCAAAGCCGCATCTGCGCGGTTATAATACTACTCGTATTAACTTAACTCCGCCGAGTATAATTACCCGATTCACGATAAGGAGATACTAACGATTATAGACTACTTATAGATTTAGAAAGCTAAGCTACTAAGTAGCGATTAATTTTAGATTTACTTTAATTATAAGGTACTGGAATACTTTATAACTAAAAAGGCCCTAACCGAATACTAAAATCACTAGGTAATAGAGCTCGCCTAATACGACTTCGTATTACAGTACGAAAAAGGGGCCGATAATATTATAGCCGACATGCTCTTATATTAAAAATAAGATATACCTAAGGACTCTTGTAATATCTAAGAGCAGGGGAGGTATATCTAGATAATCCCCGATATAGCTATCTCCCCTCGGATATACCTAGTAAGAGTAATATTACTGGAGCTAGCTATAGTCTTTAAAATAAACCCCGACCTCTAATAATTATATGATAAAGCTAGGGCCACCGATAAATATTATTAAGGTGCCCTCGCCGTAATAATAGTAGGAGAGAGGAGCTTTTCCCCTAAGCTAAAGCTTAAAATATAGATCGCGGAGTATAAAATCGATTAAGGATAGCTAATATTTTAAGACCGCCTATAAATACTAAGGGATAGCAAAGACGGAGTAAGTCACCCGCTATAAGGCCACCTTCTATAAGCGATCTATAACTTAGTAGTCGGCAGATACCTAGGTAGGGATAATACTATTACCCTAGTCGCCCGTTACTTTTTTTAGTCTAGTATAAATTAAGATATTAAAAGATTCGTGTGGAATTACGATATATACCGAGGTAGCTATATATAAAGGGGTGTAAAAAGAGGATTATTACGCTTACTCCTTATACTAAAACGAATCTTCTATAATATTATGATAGACTTTATAATAGACTTATTACCTACCCGCGAAAGTAAGTATAAATACCGATAGGTAATTATTAACCGACTCTTATAATCGGTAATACTTAAAGCGATAGATACTATAAATACTAAAGCCTATACTAAACGGTTCTTATTATACTATTATAGGTTCCACGGAATACTAAAGTCTATTATTAACGATACAGGGTTAAACTAGACTAGCCGCTTTTAGCGATACTTTTATCAACTCACGGGTATTAAATAATAACTTAGTACCGTATACTACTATTAAACGGATAAAGGTCCTAAACGTATTAAGTAAGAGGTCTAAGCCTACTTACGGGCGTATACCTATTACGCCTAAGATAATTAGAATACACTATTACCGGTTGTATAACTAGCCTTAAATAACCGGGTAAACTCGATAATCTAAATATGCCCGTTCTTCCTATAATACGGGTACTATAGAGATCGTGTTTAAGTTAATGAGACAACGCTATCTGATAAGCGCGAGGCTTCCGCGTAGGACCTACGAAGTTATTTTTAGGAAGCTACCTAATTCGCCTAAACCACGATAGCCGTTGTATGACTACGCTAGGAGGAATTAGCGAACTATTAGCGTTATCCTGCTAAGAGTTTCGAAAAGGATAACCTTATATAGTTAGATATCGGTAACTATTCCTCGCTATAGCTATTAAAGCAACTTACCTAGCTCTACTATAAGTATAAAGTTATAAAGGGTATTTACTCGTATATTGTAAAGCTAAATATCTCCTTATAGATCTATAACCGCTTTTACGTGGATCTTTTACGGTAAGCCGACTATAACCCCCTATTAGGGTAAGCGATAATAGACCCCTAGCCGCTACCTATCCAGGAAAGGCTATATAAGGAGGAGGAATATATAATAGAGGAAGTCCTTTATACCTATACCCGAAGGCGAGGTTATTGTAAGGTCCGCTAGGTGTTAGTATAATAGAAGGGGTACTTATAACTAATATAGAAACCGCTTAAGAGTATACGGGAGATATAAGCCCTCGACGAGTTTAAGGAGAAGCACGGCCCGGTATAGTCTAATAACGGGCCTTTATACTAGTATACGAAAAGGACACGGGCGCGAAAAAAGGCCGATATAATAATAAAGAGGATAAAGACTAAAAGCGAGATCGTATTAGAGTTATACCCTTACCCTACTCAATTTATAAGTAATAAGAAACTAAGTATAAAATAGTAAAGACCTAAAACTCTAAAAATAACTAAAATAACCTAAGTAGCCGAAAAGACTTATTACTCTATAACCTCCCCCTCCTCTATCTCCTCCTCTTATAAGGCTATACCGCCCTTAACGGCATTTACCTATAACTCCTTTATTAGGTTAAAGTAAGCCGCTAAGGTAGAGGCGGCCTCCTCGCTATTAATAATAAAAGGAGTAATAACCTTTTAGGGAGGAGCCGAGGCAGGTATAGCCTTAAAGGCTACCTCCGGCATACTATAACCCGGAATAGGGTATAACTCGACGAAATACTGGTATATACGCTTAGCGCTATTAAAGATACTACAAACCTCTGCCTATATAAGGGACAAGGTAGTACTATAGTCCTATAGCCCCTATAACACGTCCTTAAGCCTTTTATCTATACTACATATAAAGGTAGCAATATTATTAAGAGCTTATACTATACTTACCTAAACCTCGGTAGTAAAGGGCTAGGCGGCGGCGGATAGCGGGGCGATAACGGTAGGCGGGGCGGCGACGATAGCAGGAGCCGGGGACTATAAGGGACCGGCGACGTTTTTACCTAACTTAGCTGGGCTAAAAGCGACCTAGAAACGGCTATAGGTATCCTAGAACTAGCGGCGATTCTATATAAAAGAATTAGTATAAAGGCTATTA
This sequence comes from Sodiomyces alkalinus F11, assembly GCF_003711515.1. Lineage (NCBI taxonomy): Eukaryota > Fungi > Ascomycota > Sordariomycetes > Glomerellales > Plectosphaerellaceae > Sodiomyces > Sodiomyces alkalinus. The sequence goes on along the minus strand of NW_021167080.1, from coordinate 849,231 downwards.
AGCGAAAGGCAGATATAAACTTATATCCTTATCGTTAGTGTCCTTATTTATAGTATAAGCGGTATCCTATAAGGTGTTAGCGGCGTTATAGGTAGCGGAAGAAGGCTATATCGCTTATTAGTCACGGGTACCCTACGTATAACCGGTATACTTACCTCGGAGTATTTATAAGTATAATAGGAGTACTCGTAACCCTTAGCGTCAGTATAAGCGGTACCGGGGCCCGACTAATAATAATACTTAACGGTATATTCCTGTTTATACTACCGGGTAGTATACTACGCGTAGGGAGTAAGGCGGCGAGGGCCGGGCGGGTTCTTAGGGGCTCGGCGCTTCTTTGG